>NW_021940724.1:775577-788263 GCF_001715985.3 Manacus vitellinus
CCCCCTTCCTCCACATCCCCAGCGCGCAGGGGACGCGATGCCCAGTGTCGCCCCGTCCCCGGGTCCCCGATGGCTTTTTCCCCCATGCACAAGGCTCAACTTTTCTCCCCGGGGGTAGTGGCTCCAGCGGCGCAGCCCGTCCCTCATCACCCCCGGCTGTGGATTTTCCTCCCCTCGGGGGGTATTTTCCCCCTTCGATGCTCCAGCGCTTTCCTTGGGCGAGGGGCTGGAGGCATTAGCAAACTTTTCCTGCTCCCGGTGAGGTTGCAGCTGGACGGGGCTGGAGGCAGAGCCCTATTCCCGGGGAGGATAACACCTCCCGGGTGACCGAGGGATGGGGACACGGGCCACCCCCGGTGGTGAGCACCTAGAAGGGAAGGGGATACCTCCGTCCTTTCCCTTCCTGCGAGGTGCTGGAGAGTTTTCCTACCCAAATCCCGGCTGCGGAGTCAGCGCTGCTAAACCTCCCTCCTTCCCTCGGTACATGTGTTGTGCTGCAACCGAAACCTGCGTATTGATGCTCTGCGTTTATCAGACATATGCCCTTAAATTATGTAGACAGCGAGAAGTGATCTAAACACCGAGCCGCACATGGTTTTGGTGGAAATCTAATACTCCGGCAGCAGATGAGTTCCTCCCAGATAAACAAACCCACTTGCTCAGCCCCAGCAGGGCTAAGTGCTGTTTGGGTTTGTAGTGGCTGCATGTGGCTGCTCCATCCCCAGCCCAGAGCAAACCCTCCTCCTCCTGGGGCTCCATCTGCTCCCGGTGCCGGGAAGGGATGCAGCCAGCGTTCGCGGCGCTGGATGCGGATGTAGGACCTTCAGGACTCGCCTGCATGGAAAGGACCAGGTGGAGAGCGTGTGGCCGTGCTCCTCTCCCGTAAAACTTCCACCCCGCTTTGCTTCCCAGCCCTGCCGCCGGGCAGCCGTGCCAAACAGCTCGCTGGAAACGCACCTGATTTTCCATGGCTTCCCTCCGCTGCCGGGATGCGATGACTAGGATGAGAGGTTTTGGGGAAAGCGAGCGGGTTCTGAGGCTTTCCGGGTGGTGGGGGTGAGTGGTGCGGAGGGAAGGTTTGGATCGGGACCCCTGAGATTGCTGGGGGATGCTCTTGGTCCGCGGGAACAATGATGGTGTCAGGGGATTTTTACAGCCTATGCAACCGCTCGCAGCCTTCTAGGTACTTATCTTGAGCACGCACCAGTCCTGCACAAATATTTCGGGAGGCATAAAGCGTGCTAACTTATTTTCTTTATCTATCCTCTGTTTCACCCGGGTCTTGTTTATAGAAACCGGTGAAACCCGTAAGCGGGCAGGACCAGCGGAGCGAGGGGGTGCTCTGCCTTTGCCGTCTCGGGGATTTTAATTACGGCGTGTGCCTCTCAGTGCGAGATTAGGTGCTTTTTTCCCCTGGCTAAGCCACTGGCTCAAGATCCAGGGGGTGCGAGCAGCGTTTTGTTTGTGGTCGAATTGCCTGGGGAAGCGTGTGTTTGTTTGTTTGTGTGAGGGATCCTTCGCCAGAGCCGGGCTTCCAGCGGTGCAACAGATGTGTGTCTGCTTCCCGTGTGCAGCCAGGTTTGAACATGCAATCCCAGCCCCGTCACGGAAGCCTGGGATTTTCATCCCTCCTGCGCCCAGACCCATCCTCCGTGGGGGTGTCTCCTTTCCGAAAGGACCAGCCCAAGGCTTTTTCCCCTCTGTCCCTTCTTAAACGTGCGGCGATATCGATACGATGCGCGATGACTGACAGCCGCATGATCTAAGTGTTGTTTATGTCCGAGACGGGCGTTTTGAAATCCAGGCTGATGATCAGTCACGGTGCTGTTGGGGAAGCGTTTGCTTGATGATTGTAAGTGCCTTGTAGGCGCCGAGGGCTGGTGTTAAATCTGCTCAGCGAGCAGCCCAGCACCTGGCGAGCAGGAGGGATGAGCGCTCTCGCAAATCCGGAGGGAGATGCTGAACTTCTCCACAGGGAGAGGAAATATTCGAGCCTTCCCCCACGCATTCACCTGCCAGCATCCCTCCCTGCGCCGCAGCCAGCCTGGTGCCAGACAAGCCTGTGGATGTGGCAAAGCCAAGGGCTGAGCACAGGCACGGGAGCGGCTGAGATCCCTCGCCGGGAAGGCAGGGAAGCCGAATCCCGGGGGGCACCGGGCTGCCGGAGCCGGTTTCATGTCGAATCCTGTACTTTTGCAGGCTGAGGAGGGGAGGAGGAACGCCGGAGCCCCTTTTGTGTTGCATCCTTTTCCTTTTACCCAACCGCTTTGTTTCTGCCTCCCAATTTCCTCGATGCCGAGCGGCTGCAGTAAAACCAAACCTCCCTCTGGCAGCGCCGGGGTTTGATTCGCGCGCTCACACGCCCCAGGGTGAGGAGCCCCGCAAGGTCTTGCGGTGCTCGGGCGTGCTGAGGGTTAACGCCGTGTAGGAATTAATTTCTCATTTGGAAGGGAGCTCTGCGAAGCTCCCTGCAAAGCTGAGAACGGCGCTGGCACAGTGGGCTCGTGCTCCGCTTCGGGATCCTACGTGGGGAGGGTGTTGGAGGTAGAGCTGTTGAGTTTCGGAGTTAGAGGTGCCAAAGTTTGTGGCTTGGTACTGCCTACACGTGTTTTAGAGCAAGATTGGTGTGCTGCCTGCCCCGGGAATCACTTGGCTCCTCCTGATTTGTTATTCACAATACTCCTTTATGAGGTCCCCCATGGCTGAGGTTGAGACCCCATGGCTGAGACTGAGACCCCACATCACCCCTTTGCAGAGGGGACTCAAGAAGTCTCACGTCTTGCCCACAAATTCCCCTCTACAACCAGAGATGTGTTTTGGATTATGAGTTTCCCTTGGTAAAGCCCTCAAACTGCTTGATGCTCAAATAAAAAGCCCTTTCTGGTCCCCACCAATGTGACTAAAGGCTTCAGAGGGCTCTTTCTTGCTCCTTCTTGCTTGCAAGACTCAGTTAATGGACACCAACCGCTCCAGGCGCCCAAGGCAACGAGACTTCCCGTCTGTGCAGAGAGTCTGGGCAACCCACTGACTTACTGCAGGGCATCAGTGATGAGCGTGCTTCCCTGCATGACTGTCTTCATGTGAGAAGTGCTTTATATCCTTTAGCTCTGAGCTCTCAAGGAGCCTGTGACCAAAAAAAAAAAAAAAAAAATAGAGAGAGAAAAAAAAGAATTACATAGAATTACGCCCGGATGTTTCTCGCTCAGGCTCTGAAGGATTTTAAAACAGTGGGAAAGTGTTCTCTCGTTCCCACGGTGTGGGTTGGGAAACTGAGGCACAGAGAGGCAAAAAGCTCAGTTGACATTTATTGATGGGGATTCTCACTCATCACCACGAAATGCAAACTGAACCCCAAGTTCGATGGTGGGAGCAGGGAGTGCTGTCCTCCCTTCAACAGCCAAGAGCAGTCCTTGGTCACAACAGGACACTTTTGAGACTGAATTTTTTAATTAAAATGACAAATGGGTGCTTTGAAATGAGACAACATCATAGAATGGTTTGGGTTGGGAAGGACCTCAAAGATCATCTAGTTCCAACCCCTGCCATGGGCAGGGACAGCCAAACATCTTGGGTTAGTGGACTGGCCTGGGGGCAGCTGTGCCCTCACGAACCTTGGTCCTTGTGTCTTTGAAAAATTTGGTACAAAATGCTTTTAGTCACCTTTGGGAATGGAGAGATCATTGCAAAAATGATGTGCTGAGATACCTACAGTGTGTGTGGTGATTTTCTGGAACTGGCATTCTTCCTTGGGGTTTTATTGACTCATCCCACAAGAACTGTCTGGGTTTTTTGTGCATGAGCTCCGTAAATTTACCTCATCCTTCAGTGGTTGAACCTTGTGAGGTGCTGAGCAGCACCCAGGGAAGAGGTGCCAAGTCTGCATGCCCTGCAACAGGAATGGTGGCATCTGCCCTGCACCCTTTCCTTTATTAAAAACCCCTCTGTGAGCCCTTAGAGATGCTGTGAAGGCTTTGAGCAGGCACCCTTTGGTTTGAAAACCCCATGGCCACTTCACTTCAGACACCTGCAAGCCTGTGCACCTCCAGCTGATGTGAACCTTGCCAGGTGATTCCTGGAACATGGGAAACCAGCTTTTTGCTGAAATATAGTGTTCCCAGCTGTTTCCATCTCAAATTTTTTTGTAGAAGGCACCAAGTTCTCAGAGCCTGAAGACCTGAGTGATTGGGTTGAAACCCCCATCTCCACTATGCCTTCTGTCAGCAGGTGGCTTTGACTTTACCTGGGGGAATCACTAGAAAGAGAGAGGTCATTTGCAGACTCTATGACTTTCTTTTACTCCAGCCTTTGCTGCTGAGAGGCTTTTCCTGTGTTCCTTAGACACTTCATGCTGGGAAACAGAAATCCAGATGCAAAAGTCAAGAGGCTGAGATTCCCAGGTTTCTTTTGCAATGGGGATAAACAAAACCTCCCACTAAACGTGGCTGGATTTGCACTGATGACCCAAAAAGGAGATCTTAAATTGCCAGCTCTCCTGGTTTTCATCCTGCTCTCTTGAGTTTCCTTCCAGCTCTATTATCCATACACGAGTGGTCTGCTGGGGTTTTCCCACCCAACCACTGGCAATAAATTTCCAGGAGCTGACTGGCACTTGAATTTGCCTTGTCCTTCTGACAGGACGAATGTGTGGCTCTAACACAGATAATATGGGATAGGTTTCCATTACAGGCATTTGCATGATATATATCACACACTTCCCCCTCCTCCCCGCTCCTGGAAGGGCCAGAGGGATAAATCTTGATGCTTGGTGAACCAACCCTGCACCAAAGGCATGTAAATGTTTATGGAATGAGCCACCACGACCGACGTGTTGTTTCTCCTTGAGCATAAAACGCCACACGAGGGAGGAAAGGTGAGAGTGGTGGTGGTGTTTTATTCCCAGCAATGTTTTCCTGTGAAACAGTGACGTGATGCTCCACTCAGGGGCTGTGTGGAGACGGTTAATATTTATATACTTGCTGTTTCTTCTCAATGAGAACTTGCACTTGCTGCCAGCAGCCCCCTGACGCTCATTCAGGAAGAGCCTCACTTTTGAGTGTCTCGGCGTTCAACTGTTTGGTGACTTGAGTTTGGAGTTATAGGAATGGGAGCAGTGAATTAGCAGTAAATCAAAGCCTGGATGGCTTCGTCCTCAACTACAGCAAGATTTAAATTAAAAATATCTTGCCTGGATGAAGCCCTCGTAAGTCAAGCACTGGTGTTGTGTCAGTCCAGGCTTTGTCAGCTTTGAGACAGCAGCCATGAGGAGCCCACACATGGATTCCCAGCTGAACTGGGGAAATTGCCACCTCATTCCTTCTATTAAATGTTCTTTCTTTCCTTTTCTCCTTTTCCCTGACCCAAAGGGAAGATGGCCATGCTGGGAAGTTGGGACAAGGTTTGCAGATTTGCTGCACGTGCGTGTGGCCCTGTTTGACTTGGTTAGAGCATATTTGATCAGGAAAAGGGATTTATTTGTTTTTTGTGACAGGGGATTTGTCTATAATGTGGTGCTGGAAAGAAAACTCATTTAGAGACTAAGGAGGTGTATCCTCTTACAATTGCCTATTGATGGAACAGCAAGTGCTTGGTGTGCTGCTACACAGCTTTATTTTACTTCGGGGAAACTTATCCTGGGCTGCCAAAGGGACTCTCAGATTTGCTGGAGAGCTGTCCCATTGCCCTGAACGGGTCTGTTGGCTTTTTGTTTGCTCATCTATCAAATGGGGGTGGTCTCCTAGAAGTGACTGTCCCTTCAGCCACCATCTAGCAGTTGTTTTGCTCTAATGACCTTTACAAATGACTCGCTTTTTGTAAGTGAGATGATAAAACCAGGGAGGTTCTGGTTGGGAACTCACTCACCAGCCTGAGGAATAGCAGCATGTACATGGCTAATAGTCACTAATGGCCCCTGTCCCCCCCCCCGGGCAGTGTCACCTTCTTCTGCTGACTGGGAAGAGGCTTTCAGAGGTGGTGAGGAGCAGGAGACTGTTCTATACTGAAGGCAAAAGCTCTGTCCCCACAGCCCTGATGGGCAGAGGAGCTGAGCTGGAAATACAACCACACCCATTGTGGAGCCAATCGAAGGCTCTGCTTGGATTTTTCTTTAAAGAACAATCTAGGAGGGGAAAAACCTACCCAACACCCTCCTCCCCCCCCAAATTAGGATGGGCAGGTCTGCTTGATGTGCTACCTTAAAAAAAGCCAGTTTCTGCTCTGTTTTGGGAAACTCCCTTTATTTATTGGGTTTTAGTGCAAATTTCTGTTTCTGGCTAAAAGCAGAGCAACAGGTGGAGTTTTGCAAGCTGTTACCCCCCCAAATTAGGATGGGCAGGTCTGCTTGATGTGCTACCTTAAAAAAAGTCAGTTTCTGCTCTGTTTTGGGAAACTCCCTTTATTTATTGGGTTTTAGTGCAAATTTCTGTTTCTTGCTAAAAGCAGAGCAACAGGTGGAGTTTTGCAAGCTGTTACCCCCCCGACGTGTAAGTGCTGGAGGGGGTTGTTATTTGCATGGCTAATTTTGGGCATTTTCTCTGTTTTGTTGTGTCTCACCCTTTGTACTCTCCCCTTCGTGGTGCCTTCTTGGCTAGAGGGAGGGGCTGTCCCCTGCCACAGTGTCCTTTCCTTCCAGCCACCCTGGATCCCAGGACTGATTTAGAGGGTTGTAATCACCTCCATACCTGGTGCTTTTGAGGCTGTTATACCCCCATCATCCCCTGGACCGCTGACTGCACCCCTCCAGAGCATCCAGCCCCCTCCCAGAAAGCTTGCCTGGGGGGGGGCAGTGCTCAGAGACAATCTGGAGGGTGAATTCTTGATTAAAGCCCCACCACTGAAGCCACCTCCAGGAGGGCAGTTGCCTCGTCACCCTGAAGACGGCAGGATGAGCTCTGAGTTCTCCTCCTGCGCTGAGCTGCTATGGTGATGAGTTGCTATAGAAACACAGAGTTAGCATTATTATTTATTATTGAAAGGTGCTTCTTTTCAGCTCTTGGTCGTGCCGAGAAGACCCCAGAGCTGGGTGTGGGACACTGCCCACCCTGTCCACGCAGGATGGTGGGTTAAGCTGTCCAGCACTCCAGGCTTTAGCCACGCTGGAGGCAAACAACCATGCTGTGCTGGCCCAGCAGGCTGATCTGGTTAAACAAATCCCCCCAGTATGTTCCCGTCACAGGTTCCTTCCTCTGTTGGATCCGTCCTTTGGAGGGGGATTTGAGTGAAGCGTTTCATTATAATGAGCTTAGTTATTTCCAAACTGGTAATCGCGTGTCACCATTTGGTGCAAAGGGTTTGCATTAAGTTCTGTAATAATATGTCTGTTCATCCATCACAAATACTGTATTCACAGGACCTTGTAGTGATTGCCTGGTAAATACCTTCTCTTATCTCTGCCTGTGCTGCTCCTTGTTGTTTGCTGGAGTTCCTCCCTCTCCCTCTCTGCAAATCCACACTGGGAGCCGGGGAAGCTCTTCTGGTGCTCCCTGTGCCCAAGTCCTGCTCTGCCTGAGCCCCCCTGGAGCTGGGCATCCCCCCAGGGATGCCTGCAAGATGCCAAACAGGGCCAAGTGATGCTCAGAATATCGGCCTGCCTGCCCTCATCATCACTTTCCAACTGCCATGTGTGGGATAAATCCTGCTTTGGGGCTGTTGCTCCCTATGGATGGAGTGGGTATGTTCTGTAGGCTGGGTGCTGAGCAATGCTCTGTCTGGGAGCTGCAGCAGAGGGTCCTGAGTGGACCTGATTTATACAGGACACATCCACTGATTTTGGAATGCACAGCTGGCAGTGCAGGAGGGATGCAAAGCCAGATTCCTGGGTCCCCTGCCTGGAGCCACTGGGTTCATGGCTTGCCCTCAAAGCTGGAAGTGCTGCAGAGGTGGCTCTGCAAGGAAACCTCCCTCCCTCCTGCTGTCCTTCACACCCTGGCAGCCCTGAAGATGCTGCAGCCACTGCAGAGGGGTGGCTTGTTGGGGACAAAAGGCTGGGAGGATGGAGGGATGTCCAGAGCCACTGGGAGGAATGGAACTGCTTTCCCTCTTTGTCTGGGGCAGGGGAGGGCTTGGCTTTGCCTGCAGCAGGGATTAGCTGTGCAGTTCTTTCTTCTTCCCCCTCCCAGCTCCCTGGAAATTGCCTAGTGGGGAGAAAAAAAAAAAAAGAAAGGAAAAGGGAAAAAAAAAAAAAAGAAGGAAAACAACACATTTTCTTGATACAGAATTAACAACTGAGAGGTGAAGTTTCAGGGCTGGTTGGTGCAGCTGCAGGGGATGGCTCAGCTCCTCCTCACAGGTGCTGCAGGTGCAGGGCTGGGCTCTCCCTGCAGTCCTTGCAGATGCTCTCCCGGGGGACAGGGTGGGGAGGGATGCAGGAATGGCTGGACCAGCGCAGGATGCTGGGTATGGAAAGTCTTGGGCGTGGGGGAATCTCTGCTGTGGCTTGCAGAGCGTGGCTGTTGAAGCTCCCTGAATTCCTCCAGGTCTCCACCTTCCCCAGTCTTTGAGGAAACAAAAGGAGGCTCTTTAAAGCACTCCCTCTGGCAGGAATAAAACACCTTCCTTTGCAGAGCCTGCTTCATTGCTTGAAGTCAATCCCTTTGGGCTTTGTATTTTCCTTCTTGGAAGCTGAGCTCCCTGTAGGGAAGAGAAAAAACATCTGAGGTGCAAGAACAGGGATGGGGGGGATGGGGGGGCCTTCCTGGGAAGTGCAGGTTGGAGGTGGAGGGAAGGATGAGGGTCCAGTGTAGGAGCCTGGGGGTGAATGCTGACCCCTCACTGTGCCAGAGACTCCTGCAACCCATCCTGCAAGAGCTGTTGTTAGGGTAGAGTCACATTTAGACTGTCTCTGTTGTACTGATGGCTGGGAGAATCCTGCTGGAGTGGGAGATGCCCCTGCATGTCCTGCATGTGCCAACCCCTACTCCTCTCCTAAAAGAGGGAAGCTGACTGTGGGAAAGGAAAGCTGGCTGTGTTTTGGCAGAGTCACCCATGTTGATGTGGGTCTGGAGGGGTTGTGTGTTGCTTCTATCACCCCTTTTTCTCCACCCTGAGCTGCAGCTGCTTGGATATGTGCGTTTGGAGATAAGTCATCCAAGTGGTGGCATGGACTTGGGACTGACTGGGGGAGTCCTCTTGGATCCCACCAGCTGTGGGACCATCCAGTCCCAGGTTTCTCTCCAAAAGCCTGCTGAGGGAAGACTCTTTTTGACCACTGGACTCAGAACATCTTTGCAGCCTCTGGCTTTCCCTTCCTGAACTCCATGGTGGCTCCAGAGAGCAGGAGCTGCTCCCCTTGACCAAGAAAGGGCAGGAGGCACGAGGCACCCTTGGAGCTGCTCCCTCTGCCTGGGTCAGGGATGG
Source organism: Manacus vitellinus (assembly GCF_001715985.3). Classification (NCBI taxonomy): domain Eukaryota; kingdom Metazoa; phylum Chordata; class Aves; order Passeriformes; family Pipridae; genus Manacus; species Manacus vitellinus. The sequence goes on from NW_021940724.1 coordinate 784,929, forward strand.
AGAAGGGAGGTGAGAGAGGTGAGCCATGTGCTGTAGGAACTGGATGCTTAAACCACCTCTCAGAGCCATTCAGGAGGGATTTTTTTTCCTCCTTTATGATGGAGTTGTTGCCCTTGCCTGCCTCAGCAAGGCAAACAGCTCAAGGGGACACCTCTGAATGAAAGCAACAACTTTTAGGACAAATTCCTCTCCGCATAATGTCTCAGAGAAAGCAAGGAAAGGAGATGGCAAGCGGGCCTAATTAGGTAAGTATTACCCATTAGGAAGGGGAAGGAGCCATCAAGTCGATTCCCATTTCCTTCTTATTTTACACGCCTGATTTTTCCGCCTCTCCAGGAGGGGGTGTGTGAAGTGGGTCTCTCCTTAGCTGGGAGAAGTAAATAATCAGAACATGATGCGCTCCGGAGCTCTTCCCAAAGCTTTCCAAATCTGGACTAAGCTGAGGATTTTTAGCATCTTCACAAGCCTTCCAGCCTTCCAGGAACATTCCAGCATCCACGAGACCTGGTAGGGATTTATTTCCCCGCTTCATACAAGGGAACCAAGGCACAGGTGGGCAACAGGACTTGTGTATTCCATAGGTGTCCTGTACATATTTCTCTCTGTTTTATCTATTCTGCCTGGAAGCAGAGATGACTTCTTGTCTCCTGATTGCTTCCCAGTACAAACCTGGGCGTTTGCAGTGTGAACACGGGGAGGTGCTGCACTGGGATGAGCCCCCCAAATCACCACCTGCTCCACCCCTACCTGACCCCAGCGCATCCCCACATCCTCCTGGACACGGGGCCCCCCCCTTTACTCCCGTGTTCCCAAAGTTCCTCTCCCAGCTGTGCTCTCTGTTGCCTCTTAGAACAACACATTGTAGCGTGGGCTGCAATTACGGAGCCATCAACGGGTGCCTGTAACACATTTTGGCAAGGACAGGGGATGGTTTGTGCACCAGCCTGCAAGGGAAGCATTTTGCTCCCCCCTTATCTTCCTCCCCCTGCTCTGGAGTTTGTGAGTGGTGTTATTAAAGGCTGTCGGGAACTGCTGTCATTGGCACAGTCAATGGCTGACACAAGGCAGCCCTCAGACTTTGACTCATCACACACACACACACACACACTCTGCAATGCATGAGCCACAGAGAAAAAAAAAAAGGCAGTTTCTCACATGCATCACCCTTTTTCCAGCTGTTTGAGCCCTTTTTTGCATTCATTTCAGAGAAGAAGTCTTGATTGTCCCTCAGTGTAAGCAAGACATTTGGGTTGCATCGTGGTGCCCGCACGTTTCCAGCTCTCTCGTTGTCTCATAGTGGAAGTTGTGGTCTCTTTTTCCTTAAATACAACTACGTGCATCCATATATATATATGTGTGTGTATGTTTTATACATATACATAAAAATACACATTTATATGCACATTGCTACACACAAATGCAAACTACACATGGTTAGAAAATGCCAATCTGTTCACCCTGCACTTCTCACAGATCACTGCCAAGTTTCCCCTCACAGTTCAGGAAAGGTTTTGCAGGTCCAGATTTCTGGAGAAAGAAGAGCAGCCTTTCTGCACAAGAGAGTTGGGAGGGATTTAGGACAAGCCCAGTTCTCCTTTTTTCTCCAGCATTCCTTGGTCAGACGCTGGTGGGAGAGGGATGTTTTCTAGCCTGTAATGAGGAGAGGGAAGAAAGGAAAGAGTTTGAGGTTTTGCTTCACCACAGAACTGGGAATGAATAGAGCAATCTTGGACAAACCTTTGTGTCTGGGAATGTGGCTCCACTGAGCTTGGCTGCTTTAATTCTTTTCAGAAGATACTGGTCCAGGCTCTGCTGATGGCAAAGGGGTCTCTGGGGGGCTGTCAGGGGCGGGGGATGAAGGTTGTGCACCGCTTCTCATCCCTCCAAGTGGCTCGGCTGGAGCTGGGCCACGAGCACTCAAGTGGGGCAGCACAAGGTGCCACGAGCCTGGAGGACATCCCAAGCAGATTGCAGCTCTGTGACAATCTGCTTTCCCAGTCCTTGGTTGTGCACGGGCTCCTGCTCACACAGACGTCTCTGTGGCTCCTGCTGGTCGATGCACAGGATGCTTTGGTCCATATTTCCCCCCGTTAACAGCCTTGCTGGCCACACAGACTCCTTTCCTGCTCTGCTTCCCCTCTTTTCCAGGTGTTTGTGTGTGTGTAGGATAATTTTGATGCTTTTCCATACCTGCATGAGGTTATGTAAAAGTTACAGTGCGATGCTTGAAGGCTTTTCTCTCAGTGATTTGCCTCTTGGTTTCACTTGGGGGTTGTCTCCTCTCCTGTCTTCTTCTTCCCTGGTAACACAGGCAGCAGAATCAGCTTTATTTTATAATAAGCAAAAAGGTCTCCAGGTGCAGGTTTGTGCTCTCCTGTCTCTTCTCCACTGCTCTCTGCCAGTGGGTGACTTATTTCACCACCCATAATTAGCCTCTCCCAAGGACTCGCTGTTGCTGGGCTGAGGCAGAAGGTTTTACAGCAACTGCCTGTTCTCAAACACAGAGAAAAATAATCCCTTCCTCAGCCCAGCATTAGGAGGGAGAGGATTTTCCACTGTTTTATGCTGCTGCTGAAGCAGGGTGGTTGGCAGGAGGGACCCGAGGTGGCCCATGGCAGGGCTGGGACGTGGTGGGGAAGGTGGATGGAGGATGGAGGATGTGTGTGTCAGCCTCCCCGTGCAGAGGAAGGAATCAAATATCTGCCCTATATCAAATACCAAGCTGGATTCCTGTGGGACCGAGTTATTGGTGAGGAGGAAGCTGACCTTCTCTTGTGTTTATGAACTGAATCTCTAGTTCACTTTGGGTTTGATTTTTTTTCTCTCCCTCCTGTTATGGAGTGAAATACTCCATTTCAAAGGAAATAACATTTTCTTCATTTTCTCCTTTGCTGTGATTTTTTTTTTTAATGCTGCTCAAGATGAACAGACTTTCTTCCCTTTGGCTCTCTGTGCTTTATACATGACTTGTCACACTGGAAGTGGATGTTACTGCCCATGTCTGTGGGGGTCCATGAACTATGCTGGAGCTCAGGGATATTCCCCTGCTACAAATTCTCCTGGAGCTGGGCAAACACATTACTATTTTAGTAGTCACACCCCAGCAAGTTTGAGAATTAAAAATCCTCCTCATTTTCCTTACTGCCACGCAGATCTGTCCTTCTTCCTCCTGGCTGTCTTATCTCCAGCCTTCCCTGATATGGTTTTTGCTGCAAATCCTTTCCTGCAAGAGCTGGTCTTGAGCGCCTTCAGAGCAGCAAGTCCTTTGGAGCCCCATTTCCTTTTCCTTCCTCTTCTACCTGTGGAGAGCAGATTTTTGGAAGCTCAAGAGCTCT
>NW_021940724.1:789548-981954 GCF_001715985.3 Manacus vitellinus
AAGTAGAAAAGCCCAGAAGTGGCCCCTGGATGCAGTCCCCAGGTCTGCCCTGAAAAGCCCAAGAGCACCAGGTACAGACCAATGTGACATTCACCCTCATGCCACCACCAACAACCCAAACTTCATTTCCCTCTCCCCATCTGCCTTTTTTCCTCTAATCAAAACAAAAGAGTTAGAGGTTCTAACTCTTGAATCAAGGGCAAATTTCAGCTCAGCCTCCCGTCTGAGTGGATGCCTCATGTCATTAAAATCCAACTGCAGGCACCCAAACCTGCCCAGCTGGCCCCAAGCTGTGTGTCCAGGTCATGCAGGAGCCAGGATAAGGCACTGTGTCCTCCAACCCTTTACCCGTGGGGGCTGGAGCACAGATGATGTTTTCCATGAGCAGGGAGGATGATCCTACATTGTGTGGGAACAGCTGTGCCTGCATCCCCGAGGGCAGAGGTGCATGGGCACAGGTCTACAGCTTTTTACAGCATTTGAGACTTGTGTGACACTCAAAGTGCAGCTGTGGGGTTCTGTGGGGTGAGGGAAGAGTGTAACAAGTCCTGTTTTGGAGAGAGGGATGAGTGGGAGCAGGAGGGCAGGCTTGCCCTCTGCAGTGTGGCTTGGTGGGGCTGGACTGCACGTGGATCCAGTCCTCTGTGGGTCTTACTCTTTCAACACCTGAGCAGCTGCTTCATAGTGTTTCTTCAGGTCTTAAAACCTGTGTGTTATCAAGGCCTCCATTTCCTATGAGCAGGATTTTATGAACAGAGATGACCTTTCCACGCCCCTCACACTGAAAACACCCCTTGTCTCAGCCACAGGTGCCTTTAGCCTGTGTGAGCAGAGATGAACAAAGCAGATGGTGTTGGGATCTGGATGAAATTAGAGTTTTGCTTGCAGCTGACCAAGCAAACAAGTAACTTTCTTCTGGGTAGCACAACCCAGATCTGAACCCCCTGGTTGTTGCAAACCCATAAACTGTCTTTTGCAAGACTGATGGGCTCATGTGCCCCTTTCTGGTGCTGGGCTTTCTGTGGAACACCTATCCTAACACAGCTAATGGTTTGTGGTGATGGATCTGCAATTATGAGGCTGTGCAAACAGCTAAAACAATTGCATCACCCTCCTTGTGGCTGCTCTGGGGTGATTTGTTGGGTTGTTGTTAGCACTAGGAGTGATTTGTGCAAACGAAGGGTCAGATCTGTGAAGTGCAGGGCACCTGCAGCTTCCATCCACGTCTGAGTGGCCCAGGGGAGATATTTATGGAAGGAAAAGGGGAGATTTTACCTTTTATATGGGTGTTTTGGAGCAGCAGCAGCAAGCTGCCAACATAGTGCCACTGCTTGATGGCAGCCTGGCAGTGTCTCCTCTCGAGGTTAGAAGCACAGGGACAAATTGCAGAAAGCTTTAGCAGCAGAGTGGCCTGGTCAGACACCTCCTCCCTGCTTCCCTCAGCCCCACAGGCTGGGTGCCAGCAGCAGGACTCTGTGCCCTGTCATTTCAGGACAGCCTGGGTGCATCCATGCACACTCCCAGCTGAACACGGTGACCACCGAACTATTTAAAGCGGTTCCAACGACGACACCCGAGTGTGTAATGCCACTAATTCTGCTGATGCTGGCAAAGTGCTGGTGCAGTGGATGGGTTTGAGACTGATGGGAATCTGTCACTCTGGAGACATTAGGATGTGTGTTCCTCAAACACGCACCAGATGAGATGATAATAGAGAAAATCAGCGACAAAGGAGGTTCCCCTGGTGCTGCAAAATAGTTGTTGCTGTGGCACTGAGCTTGGAATTACAGCATGGGCTGTAGCTCTGTGTTTGTCTTGCTGGCTCTGTGTGACCTCAGCCAAGTCAGAGAATCATTGATTCTCTGGTTTGGATTGAAGGGGCCTTAAAGCTCACCCAGTCCCTACCCCCTGCCATGGGCAGGAACAACTTCCACTTTCCCAGGTTGCTCCAATCCCTGTCCAGCCTGGCCTCTGACACTTCCTCTTCATCCTGCTGGACCTCTGTCTCCCTGAGGTGTTCCTACACTGAAAATTCTGGAGGTGGGGCTGTGCTCTTAGGATGGACACCTTGATAAGAGCTCCTGGTTGCCCTTGCAAGCAGCAATGTGTTATTTTACTGGGGGGAGCTGGAACAATCCTTTGGGGACAAGGTGTGATGTGCTGGTGTGAGTTGTGGTGGGAAGGCAAAGTAACAGCAGCCTCATGTCATCAGGCTCTGTGCCACCCCATGCTCCCAGGGCATCCATGTGGATTTAACATATATGGGAATAACCTCTAAATAAGGGCTGCTGCTCCTGATCCTGGAGGTACCCAGCTTGGGCTGTTATATACTCTATACTACGTGCTACATTTTATATATTACATATAATATGTGATCTATAACGCATTATATATTATATTATGTATTATATCTCATATAACTGTATGATAAATTATATATTAAGCGCCACAATTAACTTACTGAAAGGAACCAGGGGACTGAGACTCTGCTGTGGGAATCTTGGGATTGAGCTGGTGGCTAAGGAATCATAAAATCATCTTGTTCCAATCCCCTTTCATGGGCTTGGACGCCTTCCACTGGACCAGGTTGCTCATCAGGAGCATGTCCTACTCCTCCTGTGTTGGTAGTCCAAGTGCTGTCTGATCCATCCTAGGACCAGTGGAAAAGGCAAAATCTTTCCTTGCTTTATATGTGTTATTAGATGCTCTAACTTGGCAAAATTCAGACAGACTTTTATCATGCCCAGAAGGGAAGTACCCTCCCAATTTTTACTACCTGCTCCAAAGCATGGCAGCTTTCCAGCAAGGCAGTGGGAAGAATACAACTGAGGTCAAATATAGAAAAAAAAAATTAAAATCAGTAACTTGCTAAAACTTTTCTCCTAATTTAGTCCTCAACATTGCCCAAGTAATTGTGAATGCAGCTTTCCACGGCCATGTCAGCCCCAGGCAGACACTGAGCTCAGGAAAAGGTCCCCTGAGTGTTTCAGGTCTGTCAAAGTAATTGGGACCTTAAAACTGAGCCTTGGCACGGAACATGTCAGCCAACCTGAGCTCTAGGTGTTGCTGCTAATGCTGGCTGGAATTATGCATGCACACAGTGCCCTGCACTGGAATTACATAATTTTGTGCAAAAATAAATGTGTCTGCATTCTGTACAGGATGGGTTTGTGTACCTCCCTGCAAAACCAGCCTGTGTGTGTGTGTATACAGCAGCTCTCTTCTAATCTGCTTGTTAACAAACATAACATGTGATTATCTTTTTTACCCATGTGAGCACTGCTCTGTCTCCTGCCTGTCTCTGATCCTGGCCATAGGTGGCCTGTCCAGCTCAGCAGTATCTCGAGACTCTCCAGCATGATTTGGAACTAGTTATCCTGCAGCAACAGCCGGGCAGGGCTCTAAGAATAACTTCCCATTGGCCTTTGTGTGTGTTGGCAGAAGCTGGGCTTGTCCTGCCTTGCTGTGACAAAGTCACTGGAAGAGAAAATTAACAGCAACACTTAGTATTAGTTTATTCAGGTATTTATTTTTTGAATGGGTGGTTGAATTTTGTTGGAGAAAATTACAGCAGCTTAGTAATAGTTTATCCAGGTATTTACTTTTGGAACAGGGTGGGGGTTGAGTTTTGCTGCTGATTCTCTGCTGAAAGTGCCTGTTGTGGTCGTCCTGTGTCATCTGTAAAAAGGGACATCGTGGGACTGTGGTGGGATGGATGTCAGACTGCTTTTTATTTTATTTTGTTTCCCCTTGAAACCTTCACAAAGCTGCTGCTTATCAGGGCTGTGCCCACACTGCCTCATCACAGCTCAGCACAGGGAGGGGAGTCCATCCCCAGTGCTGCTGCTGGGCTGGAAATTGTGTCTCAGCTGGATGTCCCTGCTTGGGCAAACACGGGGCTCTCCATCAGAGCCCTGTCCCTGCCTCTGTCTTTTGGATCTGGGGGCAGCTCAGCTGCCCTTCAGCCTGCTGAAAAAATCCAACTCAAGTGGGGATAGAAGCTTTTAGCCAAAATGCTCTGAGGGGGAGTCTCTGAAGGAGACATCTCTTGTTTGGTTTGATCTTGGTAGTTTCTTCTCAGGGAGAGTCCTGCCCTGAGCACAGCAGCTGCTCTGAGCCCTGCTTCATTTGGAACTTCACAAAAAGCATTGTTATGTCAGAATGGTTAAAAATTATAAACAATTGTAATGCAGTTTTTATTATCTTTGGAAGGGAAAGCCAAGAAAAGCATGCAGTAGATTAGTATTGTTCAAAAAATACCTATTTGGTGCTGCATTGTTTTGTTTGTAGAGAAGAGATTGTGCTCTCTAGCAATCTCATATCTGCAGAAGATGCCTGGAATTTGGGAGGGGGAGCTTTGGGGCAGAAATATGGACTAGTCAGATTTCTGACACCTCTTCAAGATGTCTTTCCAAGCCCCTGGAGACAGCAGAAGTAGTTTACTTCAGCTGACACGTGCAAGTTTGGAACTACCAAACTGGGACCTACTTGCCCTGGGTGTTAAAGAAACATGGAAGAAGACTCACCTGACCTCATCTGACCTCTTGAGGGCTGAAAGACAGAGACCAGTTGCTGGAATAGCTGTTAGATAGAAGGCAGAGTGATAAAATAACATGTCTGCCCAGGTGGTTCATGGATGCCTAAACCCTCCCTCAGAAGCATTTAGGAGTTTGTGGTCAGAGTTAGGAAGTGCAAAGAGAAAATAAAACAAGGAGGTGTCTAATATTTTTTTCCCTTAATCTCCAGTACAGATGCCACTGTAAAAATATTGCTAATGATTGCAGTAAACTGCATCTTTCTTTTACATTTGGGAGAGCAAATGTTGGTTCAGCACTGCTCCTTCCCACTGGTGGTGATGTGTATGTTGGACTGGAGAGCTGGCTGGGATTTGAGATGGTCCAGCCACCCCTGTTTTATGGGACTCGCTCCTCTGCTCTCTTTAGCAGCTCACATGAGAAGCTGAAGATGAAGAATTTGCTGTGTCAGATCTTTTCCCTGGCCCCATCCATAGCTAGTGGCTGCTGCTGCTCCAAAAGGGGCTGGATACCTGCCATAAATGAAAGGAGGAAATTTTATGCTGAGTAAAGCACAAAGGGAGACTCTGTTCTCGCCTCTGCTGCAAACTCTGCATCACTGAAGAGAAATTACCACACCTCTGACTCTTTCCTCCCAGCAGCACAGTATTGTTAACAGCATTTTCTTTATGTTCCTGCTCCTGCTGTGTGCCCAGCCTGTTTCTGACTGCAAGGTTTGGTGTAGTTGCAGGATTGATGGTCCTTCTCTTGGGGATCCTGGCTCCCTGTGAGGACACAGCTGTGCCCTGCATTAATCACCTCGGCCTGGCCAGTTGTGAACTCTTCATTTGGGACAACTTCCCATTAGCTCTGAACCATCAAGCCCTGGTCAGTGGTAACTGAAGCTCATCTGGATTGCAGAATGCCTGATCCTGTGCTGCAAACCCACTGGCTTCACATCCCTCTGAAGCTTTATTTATAAACTTTATTCCCCATAACCATCCAGGAGTTGAGCAACCTGGTCTAGTGGAAGGTGTCTCTGCCCGTAGCAGGGGATTGGGTCAGGATGGTCTTTAAGGTCCCTTCCAAGCCAAACCATTCTGTGGTTCCATGATCCAGGTATCACCTCTGATTTTCCCAATCCTGATGCTTTTACCTCATGTCTCTCAGACCACCCTGCTCCAGATGCCTTTTGAGTATGTTGTGAAATCTCAGAGACTGGGGATTCTCTCCTGGCTTCTTTGACACTGGTTTCCTCACCTCCAAATATAGATCTTGGTGCTCCAACAACCAGTAGATCAAACTCTAAAGGTTTTATTTTTCCCTTTAAGACTCAGCTTTTATCCTTGCCAGTGTCTCATGCAGATCTTGAAAGTCAAATATCCAGTGATCACAAAGTCACTGTGAATATGGAGTTACTCTCTCTGCCAGGCTTTCAGGAGAAAGCTGAAATACAGTCTCTGTCTTATGAGATTTGGCTCTTTGTGGATTTATATGGTGCTAATTACAAGACTTCAGCCTGAGAGAGAGGACTTGTGTCTCACAGATCTTCCCAAGATTGCCAAGCAGGGGGAAACATCCACCCACTGGCATCCAATGCAACATAAACTGTGCTGAGCAGCCTCAGCCAACAAGAAAACAGCTGCCTGCTGACTCATGGAGAAAGCTGAGGTCAGAGACCCTTCCCTGCTGTTTTAGGACTCCTGCCTGAACCAGACCTGGAAAATTTAAAGACTTCATGTGGGGTCTCTTCAGAGACCCCAAAGCCTTGAAGGGAATGTGAGCATAAGCTTTGCTTCTGAGGAAGGAAAAAACAATCCTAAAATGCTGTCATTGACACACAAGCTGGGGAGACCTGCTGGAATGAAACCCAGTTCATTTTCTTTTCAATATTCATCATTCCTTTAGGGCCAGTGGCTGTGTTTGTTCCTCTTCATGTCTAGAGACAATCAGGGTCTCCTCACTGTGAAGTGCTGTCCTGGTTTCAGGTGGAATAGAGGGAATTTCCTTCCTGTAGCTGGTATGGCATGTTTGGGATTTGGTATGAGAATTGTGTTAGTTACACACTGATGGTTTTAGTTATTGTTAAGTTGTGTTTATACCAACTCCAGGACTTTTCAGCTTCTCATGCCCTGCCAGGGAGAAGGCTGGAGGTGCACAAGGAGTTGGGAGAGGACACAGCCAGGACAGCTGTCCCAAACTGGCCAAAGGGATATCCCACTCCATTTTAACTTCTTGACCAGCTTGGAACTGCCAACCCCATGAGAGCTGCACTTCAGGGAAATACAGCAGAGAAAAGCTTTGTGCTGGGGAGAACTGAGTCCCAGGACTGTACAATGACTTTGTTGGGGGCAAGAATGAGACTTTGAGACAGAAGTCAACCTGACACTCTGGATTTTGGCAATACTTTTTCCAGTGCTTTGAACCTGTCTGATATCATGCACACATTCCTGAAGGTACAACATCCAAGTTAGGCACTGTTGTGGCGTGGTTTGGTTAAAATCAGTGACCTTGTGTGCTCCTGCTACAATAGTTTGGTTGTCTGGGGGTTTACATTTGCCCAGTTACTGTGAGAAGCAATAATTTTAATAGATTTATCCTCAGGATGCTTTCAGGAGACTGGGAAATACTGTTACCTGTGTCATGGAGGGTGTCGTTGTTGGAAGGTTGGGTCCCTTCCAACTCAGGATGTTCCATGATTCTACAGCATCCCTGTCTGCTCCAGAAAAGAGAGTTTAACTCCGGTCTCTGGATTTGTAGGTTATTTCTGTGACCTCAAAACTCCATTCTCATTTCTGTGACACTGAATATTTGTGTTCTTTCTTTCGAGTCTCTGTAGCAAATTCCTGGAGGAACTGAGAAATCGTTACTAAACCTCTCTGCTCTCCCTTCCAAGCACAGAGGAGCACAGCTCTGACCTGCTTTTGCTGATAGGCAACCAAGTCTGAAGTGCAGGAAGGAAAACCATCTACATGCAGTTTTATCACATGGGGGAATCAGGAGAAAAGGAAAAAAGTCCCACTCATGGCATGTGTTAATCCCATCATTTAATACTCTTCTGGCACAGATACAGGTAACAAGGTGATGGGCAGCATCTGAGTGCTTGAGGAGAATAATCTGTGTGATGAGGGAAGGCTGTGTTGTCCTGCTGTAGCTTAATTCCCTTGCAAACAAACCACTCCTGAAATTAATCTCTTTATTTGGGACAAGCTGCAGCTTCCGCTGGGATCTGTTCATTGCAGGGAGCTCTGAAGAAAAGATGCTCTGGTGTGGGATGTCCTCAAAGGGAGACTTGCCTTCAGCTTGGACAGGTTGTGAGTTCAGGGAGAAAGGATTTAGGCCAAGTTAGAAAGGATTTAGCTCAAGTTAGAAGCTGGGCTTTGTTGGGGAAGCTGTTGACAATGTCTCTGTATGAGTTTTCTCGCCGTGTTGGCTCCCAAAGAAAAGCTTCTATCCATGGTAATCAGGGTTTATTAAAGGAAGCCATGAAAAAAAGTCTTTAGATGAGATTAAAAGGATTGTGTAGCTGCACTTGGTGCTGAATTGCTCTGTGCTGGCTCCAGCTCTGGGCGTCTGCCTCGTCAGCATCCCGGGAAATGAATGGCTGTGCCTGAGTGCAGCAAAAGTAAACAGAGGAGCGTGCTGCCTGATTAGTGCTGGGCCTCATTAACCGCCCAGCCTGTGCCACTGGAATTGTCCCTGAGTCCTGGCTGCTCTTGGCTTCCTCCAGCCAGGTGCTGCCTGGTGGAGAACTCCCTGAGTCCATCCCACCAGCCGTGGGACTCCGGGGTTGTGCCAGACCCACTGTACAGAACGACATGGTGGGTTTCCTTCCCCTCCCAGTGCTGTTTTTCAGCACTTTTTTTTTTGTGTTCTAGGTTTTGATATGTGTTTCTGCTCTAGAGCCCCTGGCTGGAGGTGGACCTGGGGTGGGATTTCTTCCATGGCTTTTTGTATCCAGGCTCTCCCGTGTGACTCCTCGTGCCGCTGACATTGCAGTGTCCCTGCTGCCAATGTGTGACCGTGGCAGGGGACATGATGATGTGACTCTGTCTGCCAGCTTTGGTGGCAGGAGGGTTGTGTGTGTGTGTGAGTGAAATGGGGAGATGCTGTTGTCTCCCATGTTCTCTCAGTGACACGTTCCTTTCAGGACTTGTCATTGGAGTGGGATGGATTTGTTCCAGCCTCTAGTACAGGGACATGACCATGGCTTTTGTGAGATTGTCAGTCAAAAACTGAATGTCCCATTTCCCTCTTTCCCTGTACACTTCTCCCAAGACTTTCCCTTCCTCTCAGCTGACAGATCAGACCTTTGTGTCCTCTTTACTCCTGATTTATTCTTACCTCCTTATCCATAGCTCTTCCTTCTTGACTTTGTCCCCTTGAAACCTGCTGCATTTTGAGGATATATTTCTCATTCCCTAACTTTCCCATCTAATAACCAGAGTTAAAAGAAGTTAGGAAAGTTTAATCCTCTTAGGCTTTTTCACATCCAAACTTTCCTTGTCCAGGTGCTCCACCTATTTACCACGGAGTTGCATGTTTTGGAGTCTTGGAATTGTGTCCTGGAGAGCCCTGAGCAGAATCCTCTAACTCAGTGGTCTCTACCCTTTGCTAGGAATGGCCAATAACACTAAAAAGGTAACCACACTGTGGGGCAGCACCATAACTTTCTGTCCTTCAGGAGGAAAACAGTTCTTAATCCAAACTCTGGGAATTCAAGGCATCCTATGGGGAATGTGTTATTTGCAAGCCATGAAGTTGAACCTCCAGTTCCACAGGCATGAGAGCGGTGTGAGACCTTCTGTGGGAGCTGCCTCTGAGATCTTCCTCTGACCATGGATGGAACACTGTTGAAAGAGCTGGATTTGCTCTGTGACCTTCCCAGGGACCTTGAATGTGCTGGTGAAGAGGCTGTTGTAGCAGACAGCAGAAGGGTGATCTGATCTCACACAGGAACCCTACATGGTGGGTCATGGCATCGCTGGTGGAAAAGGCCAGTGAGCCTGGTCATTGTGGGAAGGCAGTCTGGGTTTATTTTGGAAATACCCAGCTCAGAACCTAAGCCCAGACCCCACTGCCTGCTGGCTGAGGCCTTTGGTTTATATGCTTTGTTTTTAGAATAGAATTACTCTCTTGTAATTTGAGTAGCCTAAGAGGCTGGGTATGTCTGTGCCACTGGACTACTTGTCTTCCCAGCTGCTGTGTTTTCTGCTATCCAGACATGGGTAATTCTCCTTAGTGCATCCTCTCAGGGGTAGTACAAAACCTGCTCTATTCTGCAAGTTAAACATCCAGGCCTCCTTACCCCTGACCTCTGCTGTTATTTATTAATTGAGCCAAATTATAAATTATAGCCCTCAGAGGCTCAAGGGCTGACTGGTGCTCCAGGACAGAGGGTGCAGGGCAAACAGCACGAGCAGATGGGAGAGGAATGTACAGAGGGAAAATCCTGCTCCTGGAGCCACTCAGATGGCTGATGGAAAATGGAAAGACAGCCCAAAGGTTCTGCTCTCCCTGCTTTGTCCCAGAAGGCTCCTGTGTGTGCTTGGTGGCTATTGGTGCTCTCACACTGTTGATCTCCTTTTCTCTCCAGGTGAGCATCTTCCTCCATGAGTTTCAGTGTTTTTGAAGTGCCCTTGTCTGCTACTAAAGGGACTCCTCATCCAGCCTTCCTGGAGTTTCTCACTGGGGTGTCTCTAGTTTCCAGGTCGAATTTGCTCTCTTTCCCCAGAGGAATCACAGAATGGTTTGGGTTGGGAGGGACCAAGAAGGTTTTCCTTGCCATTCCCTTCCTCTAGGAGTGATAGTCTCACCTCAAAACGATTCTCACCTACTTGGGCCTTGAAGACTTCATGTCTGGAGTGTGTCTCTTCTGATTTTGTGTTGGCTCTTTGTTTTAATGGGCAGATTTCCTCCTGTTGTTGCAGGTGCTGTTGTCCTGGTGCTGTGATGACCTTTGGGCAGAAGGCTCCTCTTGGAGAGAGGGGCTGTTCCTTACCTCTTCAGTCTCTGGGTTGTGACAGTTTCCATTGCCCTGCCCTGCAGCTGTGCTGACTCTGCAGAGCAAAATATGGCAAAACATAGCAAAATGTTGGGGTAAAAAAAATTATGGTTTTAGTACTTGAAAAGAAGAGCAAAATACAGCAAAATGTTGGGGTAAAAAAAATTATCTTTTTAGTACTTGAAAAGAATAATTTCGTCCTATATCTGTCTAGTTCCTGATCATGCCAGTGTGTTAGAAACATGGGTCATAACTCATAAGTGACAGGGGCTGGTGTTCAGGGTCGCCACATGATGTTTCTGAACACAGGACTCAAACAGGGACAGCTTCCCTCTTCTGCTGCTCTCCCAAGGAGGGGCTCTTTTGAAAGAGGAGTGGTTGTGTGGAGGGGGAGCTCTTTCCACCCCTGCTCCATCTATCATATTAAAGGTTATTAAAAGCCTACGTGACCAGCCTGCCTGTCCCTGCAGAGCCTGCAAGGCAGTCTTGCAAACTCTGCAGTATAAGCTTGATTTTATTAAATATTTGCTTGACCAGAAAGGCAGAGCAGAACAGGGTAAACATGCCTAAAGTAAATGTGGGATGACCTTTGTCCATCATCCATCCAATGCCTGCGGCTGCTGTGGCTGGGAGGGCAGTGGGAGGTGAAGGTGATCATGCGACAGCTTTGAAATTCTGGCTGCTGTGAGAATTTTGAAATATTCGGGGTGGCATAAAAGTGGTGGCTGCTCTACGAACCCAGACTTACCCTTTCCACTATCATATCTAATCAGCCTACAGGTCAAAAGAATGGGGGATTTATTCTCTCTTGTTATTTCTTGAAGGAAATTTTTCAGTCCCGCTGGCGTTAGCAGAGCTGCATAGATTTGAAAAAGCTGCAAATCCAGACCTGTGTCACATCTTCCTCCCTGCTGGGATCTGCAAACAGTGATTTTTTTCCTTACCTCCTGCTTGTGCCAGCCTGGCTGTCATCACTCCTGGTTTCAGCAAAGTTATTCTGTGACAGAGGTGATGGGACGCTGGCCTGCAGGAGCAGGGCTGGGGTTTGCCTTGTGCTCTTTTTGAGATCAAGGACAGCTTTGTGAAATTCTGATGTGGATGTTAAAGTGGGATGGAGGGAGGAGAAATTTGTGTCCTCAGCCTGGCCACCAGTGGTCAGCACTCACTGAGGAGCTTGGCTTGTGACATCTGAGGTGGTAGGACTCCATCTCCCACGTGTTCTGTGGGGCCATTAAAAGCCAAAGCTGTTCTTGGTGCAGAAGCAACTAAAAAAGTGAAGGGAAAGGGAGCAGATGGATGTGTTGAGCAGGAAGATGTGTTTCCATGGGGTGTGGTGATGTGCTCAACAAATTACAGAGGCTGTTTGAACCCCATACTGCTCTCACACCCTGGTTAAAACCTGGGAAATTTTAAGAGACTGAGTGGTGCAAGGAATCAATCATGCTGCTCTTTGGAAAATCACCAGGCTGGTCCTTGGGTCATTAGTTTTCTTACTTCATGGCCCTTTAGACTTTATTACCGCTAATAGGTAGGCAACCCCTTTCTCCTCAGTCACCTGAGATTCCCAGGGGAGCTGTATCTCTCTTCGGGATGATGTTTTCTTGGCTGTGAAGTGAGTGGAGAGTGGTCTCGTGGTGAGAACCCAGGGGAGGGAGGAGACCCAGAGCTCAGCCTGCTCTGTGCTTGGCCACCTGCCCTTCGTAGATGTGGCTGTGACAGCTGGCACAGCACAGCTCCTGTGTCTGTACTCCAGGCTGGACCAGCACGAGGTAGCTTTGATCCGGAAGCCCCAGAGATCCTGTTCAAACAGGACCATTCCGGACTGAGGTCTCCCTGGAAGGATGTTAATGTCAGACCAGGGCTGACTTCTTCCTGGCAAACTCCAAGGGCTGCAGAAGAGCTCAGCATCCATCTGGACCTGTCCCTGCAGGCAGGGCCCTGACCTTCTCTAGGCTTCAGTCCTTCATCCAGAAGAGCAGGATAATAATCCTTCTCCAGCTCTGGTGTCTCAGACAGCAAATACACAGTTGGGTTGACATTGGCAGTGCAAACAGCAACGCTGGTTGATGTTCCCACCATGAGCCTTCTGCACCTCTCTGGCTTCCAGGGAATATTTGTGCTGCACCGTGGGGCACGTGTGTGAGTGATGGAGAGGAAAAGGGTGCTGATTTATGACTTTGCTGTGTGATTTCTGCTCTTTCTACCAGCATCTTTTCTTTCAGGAGGGCTCCCTTTGTGTTGGTTTTAAGTAGAGAGCTCAGAAAGGGAGGATTAGCAATTAAATAAGCTCTGATGATGGCATGGTCGTGAAGGGGGGAGGAGGAAGGAATACTCCATAGTAATGTACTTCTGTTTTCTTTTTGCTTTGCTTGTAGGACAAAATCTGCCAGGGAATTGGTGTTTTGAAGAATTTTACTGCTTTTAATCCTGTTCCCTTGGGAATACAAACCTCTCTAATCATGTCACCGGCCATGTGGAAGTGGACTTGCCTGGTTTCTCACCTCCTGCTGTCCACCACAGTGTCACCTCTTGCCAGACAGCAGCCACCCCATCCAAAGAGGCCCTTCATCACTTTTACAGGAGAACAAGCAGAGGGAAACTTCAACCACTTGGTGGTGGACGAAAGAACTGGGCACATTTACTTGGGGGCCGTCAACAGGATCTACAAACTCTCCAGTGACCTCAAGGTCCTGGTGACCCACGAGACTGGTCCTGATGACGACAATCCCAAGTGTTATCCGCCCAGGATAGTCCAAACCTGCAACGAACCCTTGACACCCACCAACAACATAAACAAAATGCTCCTCATAGACTACAAGGAGAATCGGTTGATAGCCTGTGGGAGTCTGTACCAGGGCATCTGCAAGCTGCTGAGGCTGGATGACCTCTTCAAGCTCGGGGAGCCCTTCCACAAGAAGGAGCATTACCTCTCTGGGGTGAATGAGAGTGGCTCTGTTTTTGGAGTCATTGTTTCTTACAGCAACATGGATGACAAGCTGTTCATCGCCACCGCCGTGGACGGGAAACCGGAGTATTTCCCCACTATTTCCAGCAGGAAGCTCACCAAGAACTCCGAGGCGGATGGGATGTTTGCATATGTCTTTCATGATGAGTTTGTGGCCTCTATGATCAAGATCCCCTCAGACACCTTTACCATCATCCCTGACTTCGATATCTACTACATTTATGGCTTCAGCAGTGGGAACTTTGTCTACTTCCTGACTCTGCAGCCTGAGATGATCTCTCCACCTGGCTCCACCACGAAGGAGCAGGTTTATACCTCCAAGCTGGTCCGGCTTTGTAAGGAGGACACAGCCTTTAACTCCTATGTGGAGGTGCCCATTGGCTGTGAGAAGAACGGGGTGGAATACAGATTGCTCCAGGCAGCCTACTTGTCTAAGGCTGGAGCCATCTTAGCCAGGTCTTTGGAGGTTGGCCCTGAGGATGATATCCTCTTCACAGTCTTCTCCAAGGGGCAGAAAAGGAAGATGAAGTCCTTGGATGAGTCTGCTCTTTGCATCTTTGTCCTGAAAAAGATCAACGACCGCATCAAGGACAGACTGCAGTCCTGCTACAGGGGAGAGGGGACGTTAGATTTGGCCTGGCTCAAAGTCAAGGACATTCCCTGTAGCAGTGCGGTAAGTGAAGCCCCTGAGCACCCAAACTTTACCTCCTTGTGTGCTCACAGGTCTTGTCTTCAGGTAACCATGTTTCTCAACCATTAAAACAGGGACCAAGGAACTGGGACTGCCTTGTCCCAGTCCTGGCTCTGCCTCCAGCTCACCACACCACCTAATTTAACCAGTTCATACCTCAGTTTGCCTATGGACAAGCTAATGAAGGTATCAACAAACATACTGTGTTTGCTGATGAGCTAAACCAAGGGGCCTTGAAAACTTCAGGAGGAATTTGCCTGTTGGAATTACTTCACTGTGCAAATCATAGGGGTGAAATAATTTTGACCTAAAGCACGGTTTTGGCTCAAACCTAAACCAAAACAGGACCTAGAGAGTGTCAACGGCTTCTGCCGGTTTCTGTGTGCACTGGTGTAGTTTTACTTCCCTGGGCTGGAGTTGAAGCAGGATTTATTCAGGGAGCTTTGTGAAGCCAGGGCTTCATTTCTCCTAGGGCTGAGGAGCACTGGTCATTAACCATCAAAGCCCCTCTCCTTCCGGTCTCCAGCCAGCTCCGCGTCGCCTTTGCTCCGAAAAATTAAGGCCTGGCTGCAGATCAAGGATTAAATACTGCAAGATTTAAGGGCAGGACTGGGGAAGAGGCTGGTCGAGCTGACCTACAAATGGTCTGAGGAAATTGTCTTGGTTTATTCTGTGGGTTCACTCGAGTGTTGTGGCAGGAATGTGCCTCAGCCCCTCCAGCCCGGGGCTGGCTTTGATAGCAGGCACGGGCATGGGCGTTAGGGCCGGCTCTGGGCCGGGCTGGAAGAGCTGCCTCTCCAGGCTTTGATTCCCAGTCTTAATTAGCTCTTTCAAGTGAGAGGCAAGTTCAAGTCTGAGAAAAGGGAATATGAGGAATGCCAGAGCGCTTTCCTGCCCCGTAATCTCAAGGCAGGCAGGGCTCGGGATGTGGGGTTGCTCCAGCTCTCCTTTGTGCTCAAGCTTCCTTTGCTGGGGGATTCCTGATGCTGTTCCTTGGCAGGATGAGGACGGATCAAGAGGAATGCAGGTGGGAATTTCATTGCAGGGAGACTGATCCTGCCTTACTCTGCCTTAATTCCCCTTTACACCAGTGCCCTCAGAGTCCTTGCTTGACCTTGCACTTCATTCTCCCACACTGAATCTGTGGAGGGACAAGTCCTTCATTTTAGTTGGGATCTCCTGCCTGGACCCATAAAGCTCCCAATGGAGTGTTGCACAGGAAGAAAGGCTGTGCCCAAATCTGGCTTTGATTTTTTTTGTTTAGCTGCAAGGCCTCTGCACATTCAAAGAGCTGCCTTTAGATTTAAGCTGGGAGCTTCCCACTGGAGTTTCTTTCCTGGGCTGCTAAGCCTCTCCATGCATTTGCATATCTGCTCTGCTTGTGCTCCATACTAACGTTTGCAGTATTGGACCTCTCAAATTAGGAGGTTTGAAACCTCTCAGTCCTGGCTTCTATGGCTTTAGACAGGAGCAAAAAGGCCACCAGCATTCTTGTGTCCCTTGGGGTGAGTCCCAAACCAAGAAGACTGATGTCTCAGACTGAACTTGGAGGGACCAGACTGCAGAAGTAGGAGAGAGGACAAGGAGCCAAGGGCTGGGTGACACAGTGGGGAAAAAAAATATTAGAGCATATTTGGGAGAGTATTTCTTCCCTGTGAATCAGAGATGCTAATGCTAAGCTGGAAAAGAACCTGGAGATCCTTGAATTAAAAGAAGGGAGTCTGAAGAGTGTAACTAAGTAGGCTGTCCTCTCCTTAAATGAGCCTACTTAGAGCTGCTGGCAAGCCCTGCCTGAGATCAGCTGTGCTGCCCCAGGGAAGAGGTATTAGTGACTTGGCTGCTGCAAGGGGTTGCAGAGTCCAGCAGCTAAGCTTGGAAAATATTTGATGGTTGGTGAAGTATTTTGGAGCCTGGATATGTGTCTGTGAGGGCCCTGTTTCCTTCGCTGATGTCCTCTTGCCAGCCAGCCCCCAGCGCTGCTGCTCTGCCTCTCAGCACATGTGTTTGGAGCAGCTCTAAAACCAATTACAGAGCCATCAGTGAGACTTTTCCCTGGTTTTGTGTGGATGTCAAATGTTTCCCTGCTGGTGCAAACAGAGGCTTAACCTTCCTGAGATCCAGGCTGGAGCTGAACTTCAGCTTTGCTGCCCTACCTTCAGCAGCTGAAATCCTGCATGTGAACGGGTACAGCTGATGTGCCTGCCACTGAGCATTTTAAATTAAGAGAGGAGAGATTTGGATTAGATTTTAGGAAGAAATTCTTTACACAGAGGCTAGTGAGGCCCTGGCACAGGTTGCCCAGAGAGGCAATGGCTGCTCCATCCCTGGAAGTTCAAGGTTGGACAGGGCTTGGAGCAACTTGGGATAGGGGAAAGTGTCCCTGCCCATGGCAAGAGGTGGTATGAGATGAGCTTTAAGGTCCCTTCCAACTCAAACCATTCTATTATTTTGTGATTCTTTATGGTATTAACTGCAGGGTTATGGAGCTGGATTCACTGCATTATCCTCACCTCTTGGTGCCTGGTCAGGTCTGTTTTTTAGTGACAAACCTTCTTCCAATTTTTCTAATATTTCTGATAGAGCAATAACTGACTCAAAGGGGATCCACATTTTATGATTCTTCTGCTCCTGCCTTGAGGTAATGCTTGCTCAGGGCCACTTCAGAGCAAGAGAAATCTCTTGGAGACCATTCCCAGCACAGCTCTCCTAACCTGCAATATGCACACAGATAATTACAGGGATGTGGGAGAACAGTGCTCCTGGCCCTGCTGGTAGTAGAGTCTGTACCTTCTCTGGTCAGGCAGTTTGGTTGCAGCTGGATCTGGAAGATTTGAGGTCGGGCAGGACCTTGGTAAGCTGAGCTGGACAAACTGTGTCTCATGGTCAACATGCAGCGGGAGGCTTTGGGTCCCCAGATGCCCTGCAAGGCTGGATGTCCTGGAAACTTGCCCTGGCCTGGTTTGCAAACACAATATGAGGGCAAAGACTGAGACACAACTGTGTAATGAGCCTGTTATTCCCCTGTGCCAAGTTCCTGTGCGTGTTGCAGATGTTGGTAGTGTGATAGAAGCATTTGCAGAATGGGAAAAGTAAATATCCAGAGATGAATGGAGAATCCTCAATGTTCATCCCTCTCCTATCCCTGTGTTACAGCTGTCCTCCCTGTAATCTTCAGCACAGATCGGGAAAAAATGATAGATTTTTATGTCTGGGCAGTTGATTTGCAAATTGGTGATGTTCACTCAGGTGATAAATGGTTTCAGGTAATATCTCTCTGCAAATGCAGGATAATAGCTAATATTTAAAGAGTACACTTGACCCCAAACGCTTAAAAATTCATATAATCAGAGAAAAATGAGGCTGGGAAAAAAAGGATTCTTATGAGGTCATCTGATTTGCCCTTCTGCCCTACTTAAAACATTCCTGACAGATGTTTGTCTCACCTGTTCTTAACCTCTGACGACAGAGGTTCCTCTCTCTCTCCCTGTGCTGTGAGGAAGCTTTCCCTCATGTCAAATCCAAATCTCCTCTCTGGATACTGAAGCCATTCCTGCTTATACAGTCAGAGGGCACCTTCAAAGCCTTGGACACATGAGGCTCTTGTTATACAGTCATGGAAAAGTAACCACTGCAGTGTGGTTGGTGCATGAAAATGTGTGGAGCAGTGGGGACATGAAGGGTGTTGGAAGAAGGAAGGGCTGTTCTCAAGGGGAAAAAATGGGCTTCTCAAAGCAGGAAACAAACTTCATGTTGGCTTGAGAAGGCTGTGGTTTAAATAGGCTTCATGGACTTTGTAATTGAGCAACCTGCTCTGGTGGAAGGTGCCCCTGCCCATGGTGGGGGGGTTGGAATGAGATGATCTTTAAGGTCCCTTCCAACCTAAACCATTCTGTGATTCTATGATTTCATGGTTCCATGATACAGTTGGAATGTACTGGATTTCCTAAAAATAAATAATAAAAAACCACAATATCAGAGGAGGATGGAGATATAAATGTGTCCTTTTTGTACAGAAATTGATCATTGGGGGATTTGTTGATTATCATTACTATGAAATAGGACTAATAGGTTCATTTTGAAGCCCAGTGAGAATTCCATTACTGAGATGCTCAGCAGTGGAGGCAGGGGAGGTTTCCCCTCTGCCATGGGGAGCAATCAGGTGGATGGCTGTGTGGGACATACAAACATGGATGGAGAAGAGGAGGGTGCTGGAGACTGAACCCAAAGCAGCACAAAGGTGTCAAGGGAGATGGAGAGGAGAGTGAATCCTTGCTGGACCTTTGTCTCTCAGCGAAACCCCAAACACAATGTGCTGTTGGCACGTGCTCCTGGCTGTCAGCTCGGGAGCTGGTTGCATCCCAGGGCTGCTCTCCTGGGAGATCCTGGTCTCCTCATCAGCCTGATGTGTCTTGCAGCATCACCTGCTGCTCTGCAGCCTAACAGACTCCAGTCCCTGAGATGAAAAGGTGTCACCTCCATCGCTGCAGCTTTCACCGGATACGCAGCACAAATATCTGCCTGATAATCAAAGTGTCTGTCCCCAACTATCTCCTGCCTTCTTGCCGGTATTTTCTTTTCCTTTTGGCAGGAAATGGAGTTCGACTGTTTAAATTACTGTATTCAATCTCTTCCTGTTTTTCATGGCAGCGCTGTCACTTGGGGGAGAAATGAAATGTTTTCAGAGCCGACCGGCCAACAAAAGGCCTTGTGTAAAGAGCTGGGCAATATTTTCCCAATGCTTTGCTAACAGAAGAAGATGTCTGGGACCCATGTCACTGTCTGGCAAGTGACTTGGCTGTAAAGGCTTCCCATGCTTCTGGTGCCTGAGTGTGTAATTCCCCAAAACCTCTTTTGAAGATGATCCCTGAGAGTCCTGCATCTCCTCCATACATCTCTTCCTCAAGTGGGCTCTGCTCTCCTGCTCCCTCCTGCTTTCTCTGCCTCCCCCTGCCCATCCTAGATGCTCACCAAGCAAGCACTACTGTTTGGGTGGGATTTAGCTGAATGCAGGAGGAAGTTGTGGAGGGCATATTTCTGAGTAATCCTTCCATGAATGGTTTTGGGGCACGTTTGGATGCCAGTTGGGTGCACAGGCATTTTCCTTGGGCAGCACGAGCACCTCAGCCAGGATGAACACTGGGGCTGATCCAGGGGCTCTGTTCTGCTCCATGTCACCAGGTTAGGAAGGGCCTTTTCCAGCTCAGGTAATAGAAGAACTTTGTGTATGGGATGGGACGGTCAATTTGACTCCTGGCAAGGCCACAATTGGTGATATGGCCAAGATTTTTCTATAAACAGCTTATTTCATGATATTCCTCTTCCTCCCAGGGCATGGATTTGCCATCACTGGTGTTAACAGGACACACTGAACCTCTGAGACACCAAGATGGGGAGCAGCATTATGCTTGTTTTACAGGAGGGTTGGGTAAGGCACAGTAAAATGTAGCCCAGGGACTCCTGGATCTTAGTGCTGTTCCCAGGAAAAGGGAATATCATCCTTGCTGTTGCATACCCCTCTAGCATGGTGAACATAAAAACAGGGTCATCCTGAAAGAAGGATGTGGGCTGGAGCTGCTGGAAAGAAGCAGAGTTTCAAGGGGGAAAAAAATCACTTTACAATAAAAAGTACAATAAAATCAGGAATTGTCATCCCTGTCATTTCCCCCATCATTTTCCCACAAAAGGGAAAGATGAGGGTAAAGGGGAATGTTAGCTTTTGCTTAGTTCTTAGGAAGGAGATCCATGTGTGGAAGGAGATCCATGTGATCCTGGTGCTTTGACATCTTTGCACACACAGCCCCTGCCTGTTCCTCTTGGCAAGGTCGGTCTGTAAGTGATCCTGACACTTTCCCATGGGAATAACTCCATCACAGGAATGAGCTATTGGTTTTGTTAGACCTTGTAGTGTCCCTGCTTGCCAGTTGGGCTATCCTAAGTCATCCTAAGTGTCAATGCCACTCGTGCTTGCACAATAGGTCTTTTTGTTCATCTCAGCTGGATGGACAAGAGTTTTGGGTACATGTTTTACATACATGTCTTTACCCCAAATTATACAGACTCCTGTTCCCAATCCAAAGGGTTCATGGTCAGTCAAAGTCAGTTCTTGGTCACGTTCTAACACTGTTTTCTTCTTCTTTGTCTGAAAATGCAAATAAAGAGCAGGAAACCCCCGAAAAAAAATGACAGAGTGCAGTGTTTGGAAAGGCAGTACCCTGGGAAATACGGTAATGCCTCTCTGGGAATGCCCACTGGAGACTTGCAGACGGAGCAAACAGGCCTGTGGCTGCCAGATCTCTGTTTGTATAGTTGGTCACATCAGTTTGTGTTGGATGGAAGTGTGTGTGTATGTGTGTGCAGAGCGTGTTGTCCGAGGGACTCGCTCAGAAACTTTGATAAGAGGTGACAGGGACACTGGGGGCTGAAGAGGGTGGAGGCTGAGCTGAGGAGGCAGGAGGGACAAGAGGTAGAGCCCCGTGATTTGTAGATCTCCCCCATGCACCTTCCCTCTCCTCATTTCTCCATGTCCAACAGGCCTGACCATCATCTCCCCTGCAAAACTGGACGTGCTCTGGGATGAAACACATTCCAGCAGGGAGAAATGTCATCCTGCCACATGAGCAGCTCAGGGAGCTCTCCCCAGTGACCCAGCTGGGGTTTCTCATGAGGGTTGTCAGGGGTGGAAGTGGCCAGGGATGTCTGGGGCCCTGCTCCTCAGGCTGATGGAGAGCAGCTGACTCCATAGCTCCGATGCTCCGAGCAAGGTCCTGGCCCCTCCTGGCCCCTCGGAACCAGAATTAGGAAATTCTCCCCACCTCCTCCCCTCTGAGGTGAGCAGCAGGCTCATTAATTAATTAGCACTAAGCCATTGAGCAGCGTGCCTGGTGTTCCTGCTGGAGACAGGATGGCTGGGATTTAATGGAGTTACAGGAACATCTCAGCAGTGCTGCATGAGCACCACAGGGCTTCTCCAGCACCTCCATGAGCTCTTAGTTCAGCTGGATATGGCTGCTGGCAACACCCCAGTCCTCCAGACATCCTCAGAAGCCCACCATTTATTCAGGTGGGGGTGTATATCCCAGCCTGGTGAGAGCTCCTTTGCAGGGGCTCCTCAGGAGGCTCTGGAGGAGAGAAAAACAAAAACTCTTAATCCCCTACATCAACTGCAGCTTGCACTTAAAGGCTGTAAAGCAGGGCCTAATTGCAGGAGAGGATGATTGCATTTGAGGTATTAAGTAGGTTCCTCAGTACTAAACACCTGTCCTTGAAAAGAGACTTCCAGATCGGTGGATGCAGAAATAATGCTGGCAGTAATTAATTACCCTCTTATCGTCCCCCACCCCCATCTTGAAACCTCTCCTTCCAAGATCCTCATTGCCCTGGGAGGGGGAGGGAAATACACATTCACTGGGAACAAAAATACACACGCACTGGGAAAAAACCTCCTTCTCAAAACTAACTATTTAGTTCCTAAGCATAAAGCAGGAGGCAACCCTGTGTCTTTAAGTGGCCGGGTGCCAAACCCTCTCACAGAGCTGTTCTCCTCATGTCTGGGTGACCCTGCTCACACAGAATGCTCATTGAGGGCAGAGCAGGACCCAGGGCTGTGGAGTCGCTGTTGTGTCTGAGATATTCCAGGCTCAGCTCCCTCCCCCATCCTGATTCCCATCCCTGTACCACGTTGGCTCTCTCTGAGCAGCTCAGCATCCCTCAGCATCACCCCCAGGTCCTGGTGGTCCCTCAACCTGAAGGTGAACAAGGTGCCAACTTCTCCACCACTGCCAGTTGGTGCCAAATTCTTCACCGCTGTGCTTTTGCCACGTGGACAATTAGATTTTGTTTCTGGGAACTGGTCTTTGCTGCTTCCCCTGCCAGCAGCTCGGGCTGTTTTCTTCTGTGGTCGAGCCCTGTGGTCGCCTGTGGCTCTGCTTTGCATTTTTGGAGGGCTCCATATGTTCTCCTCTCATTCTCCTTCCACGCCAGGAGATCAGCGACTCCGCAAACCTGACCTCATGTTGCCTCTCCAGGAGGTTGCCTTGCAGGTCAAGGGGAACACTTGTGCAAGAGGGTTTTTTTTTAAAAAAAAACAAAACAAAACAAACAAACAAACAAAAAAAAAAGGCAAAAAGCAAACCCCAGATGTCCTGGAAGAGCCAGAAGCAAAGTGACTCCAGCTCCCTTGGTGAGCACGATGCTATTTAAAGCACCTCCGGAGCGGGGACAGCCGAGTGTGGGAGTTTGGACAATGCCCGTTCTGTTGAGGAGGGGGCCAAGGGGGTGCTGGATCCAGCACTGCTTTCTGGGATAAATCCTCTGCAGACCCTTTCTCCCTTGCCTGATGCAAGTGTAGCTATCGGGGTGAAACACAGGGCAGGGTCTGTCTTAGTGCTTGGGGAACCAGCAAGGATATTTAGCCTTTGGGAATGATGTGATGGGCATGGCTATTAATTTATATTCCAGGAAACATGGAAGACTTTTTTCTCTCTGAACTATTCATGTTTCTCTACTTACCCAAATACCATGGATAGGTCCCCGTTGTACCAGGTAGGATAATACAGATGTTGGAAGCAGTGTCCTGAAGACTGGAGATGGGAAAGGCTGTTTTACCCACAGAGAGATGTCTGAATCACATCTGACCATATTTCTGCCCCAGACATTCCCAGCCTGGCATCTGCATGACTTTGGGATGTAGTTTTTGCTCTAAGTTTGTTTTAGAGGCATTTTATTAACACTGTCCCAATCTTTGGGTAATATAACAACAGCTTTGGGATGAAATGTGGTGTTTGCAGAGCCAGCATGGACCTGGCTGGATAGATATGTTCAAATTCAGGATAGAGCTGGGGACCTGGGTGTCCTGGACACATCTACCTCCATATCATTCTTCTCTTCAGCTCTGCTTTGTTGCATTGATAAATGCCTGTAATGGGATGAACATGTCTTGCTGAAATGCTGATCTTTGTTGCATCTTTCTCCTGCAGAAAACTACACAGTACCTAGGACTTAACATCTCCTTTGTGCCACCAGCCCCCCCATTCCTTCAATTTAGGGGCCAGTAATCATTGCAGCCCCAATATTTATGGTGCACATTCTCATAATATGTGGCTTCCCCATCCCTGGAAGTGTTCAAGGCCAGGTTGGACAGGGCTTGGAGCAACCTGGTCTAGTGAAAATTGTCCCTGCTCATGGCAGGAGGGTGGAACAAGATAGGCTTTAAGGTCCCTTCCAACCTAAACCATTCTATGATTCCATGTTTAAAATATTTAAAGAAGTATTTGAAACTAGGAAAAGCAAGACACCTAGACAGATATGCAACTAAAAGTAAAGACAGAGGGACCTCTGTTTTCTCCATGCAGTATTGGAGCTGCTATAGCTGATAGAACATGTGGGTGACATTAGATCAGTAGGAACAACATCGTATTTTCCCTGTTTCAATGTCATTACCCCGTCATTGTCAGTGTTCCAAAATATAATAGGATTTGTTCAGCTGATTTATCCTGTAAACAAGCAATATTAGCCAGGCACGTATTTAGACACGGGGAGAGAGGGGGGAGAGGCAGAGCGAGGGAGTTTGCAGAAGGGAATAATAAAAATTTACTCCTCCTAATGAGGGAATGACCCAGCACTCATGGATGGGCTGGGGCTGTTGGTTGGGATCCCGAGCCAAGAAACACAGGGCTGTAATTGTGATGCTGTCCCTGCTTCCAAGGGCTGGCTGCAGCCTCCCACTTGCACCATCCCACTTTCAGATGCGGGAGGAGTTCGAGCTTAATGGCTTGAGTGAATTTACACTCGCCTGATACAAAGTGCTCTGAATTCCTCAAGTACCGAGATCTGCCCAGATAGCGGCAGCAATCGGGGAGATTTTTCTCTTCAGACCTCGAGTGCTTTGGTTCGTTGTTTAAACTGATAACGGGGGCTTCTTTAAATTCATTTTCTGTGGGATGGTAAGCCCAGACACGTCTTGATTCTCCCCGATACGGATGCACAGCCCTGGATCCCCGTTATTTGTTGAGCAAGCCAAGCTCTCACGAGCACATACATCCCATTCATTACAGCACTTAACTTACCTTTGCAGGACCACGGTGAGGCTTAATTAGTGCTTTTAAGGGGCTCTGGGCTCTCCGGGTGAAGGTGTTGCTCGCATGCGAAGCAGCGATGTTGTTTCATTTATACGGCTCTGTTGGTGCACGCGGCACTTTGCAGCCCAAATGATAATTTTGTCTGTGTAACAAAATAATAATTATAAGGAATTCAGTGGAGAATCGCTGGTGGTGCCGGCGTAGGGGAGGCAGCTGGACTCTGTCCAGCAAGGTGCTGGTGTGTGTCACTGAAACAGGAACGAGGAGTGCCAGAAATGCCCCAGAAATGTCGTTTAAGCTCTTTGCTGCCAATAAATAGAGGTAGTGGGTCAGGCACACTGTGAAAGGGAGGACAGGTCAGCAGGAGAAGGATCCTGCACCCTTCAGCATTGCATGCAACAGGCAGTGATGATATTGTTGTGGGGACCTGAGGAACTCTGCAGTGTATCTGATGGACAGGAGAGTTTGTAACTTGGGGAAGGGAATGTCCCTCTTTTAGAGGTCTCTATTGGATGGACATGCCTGAGAGAAACCCATGTCACAGCAAGGATGTTCAGGATTACAGGGCACAGCTCATAGAGGACCGAGCTCCAATCTCTCCTTACACCTCTCCCACCACTGCAGCTGAAGTTTTTAGAAGCTTGATATGTAGACAGCCTTTGGTTGATCAGGAAATGTGACAGACTTTAGGATTAAATGCAGCACCTTCTCTCAGAGGTGTCTCTCTGCTTACACAAAACCCCCTTTTCACCTAAGGTTTGCCCTATCTGTGACTTTCTCCCCATCTCAGCTACAGCAGCACCAGGAAAAGTCAGTGCTGCTGTGCTTCAGGTGTGTAGCACAGCTTTGCTGCTGGAATAAGTTCTCGCAGAAGAGCTCTAGCAGCTTATTTGATCAATACTTCCCTTTTGAAAAATCCCTAAATGCTTATTTACCCACTAGTCCATGGCAGTTTCAAAGGCAGTCTCTACACTCAATAATCTCTCTCTCTCTTTTTTTTGGGGGGGTGTGTGCATGTGTGAAAAATTCTAAGTGAATTTTTTTAAAGCACCGATCTGAAAGCCACTGAGATTATATTCCTCTGTTTATCCTTCAGTGCCTCATCCATATGATCCTCTGAGCCAGCAAGGGGATATTTATGGGACTGCAGGAGAGCTCAGCTTCCTTTTACACCTTTTGCAGTCACAGTTGCTGCTCTTCAGGCCACGTCCATCCTCCTTGTTTGTAGGTACAGTTGCCACCTGTGACAGGATGAATTCCAGTGACCTTTGGGATCTGATTTTCACTCTACCTGCAGGGGTTGGGATGCTGATGCTGAGATGTGGAATTATAGTGATGCTGGAAAGGTTTTGAAGGGGTAGAAATATAATACACGAAAGGGAGATTTGGCTGACACAGTGATGGTGTTTGGGATGTGGGATGGGAAGAACTCCGTGAATGGGAGTGTTTGTACTATCTCAGTCTGACTTTGCATTGCTGCTGAAGGTACTGTCCCTCTTCCCTTCCTACATCAGACCCTTGGGGTCTAATTAAGGCACTTAAAATATCACTTAAATTACAATATCCAAACACAGGGAGTGTAAATATCCCATTGAAAGATATTGATAGGAATCCAAGTCAGTTCTGCACCGTGCCCTGTTTATCTTGACTCGGTGAGAGTGTTTCTCCTGGAGAAACTTGGAGGTGAAGTTGACACCAGACCTGAGGAATCTGATGTAGCTGGTATCAGTCAGAAACAGAGACTCATTAACCTGATAGTCTTTCAGGCTGGATCCCTAATTACCTCTTCATTTGTGGTGGTAGGATTGTCTTCTCTGCAGGTGACCAAGAAGGGAGTAGGTGGTTCTGCTGAGGAAGGTGTTTCACACTTGATATCCACGATGTGCTTCTCTGGATAGTCAGTCATGGGCTTTCCATCATGGGGGCATGAACCATTTCCCTCTGATCACAGAAACCTAGAATGGCTTGGGTTGGAGTAGACCTTAAAAATCATATAGTTCCAACCTCCCTTCCATGGGCAGGGACACCTTCCACTGGACCGTGTTGCTCAGAGCTCCATAATAAGCCAGTGCTGCTTCCAGAGCAGAAATGCTGCTGCTGACCAGTCCCAGGCAACATTTCTGGGAAAAGTAGGAACCAGAGCTGGGGAACAATCCATGGGCTGAAAACTCTTGGCAGTTGCAGCTCTGTGGCTGTGACTGAATCAGCAGATGCTAAATTCTGGGGTCTGCATCTCCGAGGTCTGAAGGAAGAAATGCAAAAAGCAAACTTATTGCCAGAATTGCTTAAAGACCGTAATACTGGGGTCTAGAAAATTTGTAGGGGTTCACTAATGGATTTACCTTGTACACATCTTTTGGCACTGTAATCATTCAGCAAACTGTGACTTGGAGGATGTTAAATTTATAGCACAATTACTTTTATACACAATTACTAATAATCACCCAGCTCTGCTAAGCTAGAGGTCTGAAGACTAAAGAAACCTGTTGGTCTCTGTAAAAAGGCAGCCTGCTCTTCAGGAAATTGCAAATTTTACGACGTGGAGGTGCCTGGTATAGACTGTTGGGAAGTCTTACGCTCACAGCATAGCAGGGACATAAATACAGGCATAAAAATCTGTACTACATTAAGATTCTGCAGCACTCTGGAAACTTGACACCAGTCCTTGAACTGATGCTTAAACTACAGACCTAAAAACCAAAGGACTGCACCAGTTCTAGTCAATTTGAGTAACTTTCCCCTCTGTTCTTGCATTCCTGAATTGTGTTCGAATGAAAACCTCTTAGCAGGGTGGGTGCAATTTCCCTATAATTGGGAAAGTTACTGTAACTGCACTGTCATTTGTATATGGTGACATGTAATTGCACAGTAACCACTGCTGTGGGTGCACAAGTGAAAAGCAGAGTGCAATTATAATGTATTTCCAAGTGCTGGCTCTTTATCCAGCTTCTGTTATGTCACAGAGCACCCTGGGGAAACGGTGCTGGGTATTTTTGGATGTCATTAGAACTGCAGGCCAACCACTGAAGAGTGGGTTGGTTGGTGATCTGTGCTGTCTTTGGTCAGTGGCCATCTCTTTGTGCACAAAATTTTGAACTGCAGATGGCAAAAGTCCACAGTTTTTTCCTGACCCAGTGTTAGGAATGCATGGGGTGGGGAGGGCAGTAACAGGCATCAAATTATGGGAATGATGTGGCACGAGGTGAAAGTCAGAGGGACTCTGTCCATCCTGCACGAGGATTTCACAGCTCAACACGGCCAACGGGCTGAAAAGTGATGGTTCTGCTGGAGTTCACAGCACAGATCAGGGGGAGAAGGGACGTGAACCAAAATCCACTGATTTCACAGGAGTCAGAGGAGACACTGGGATGCAGCATGGCCAGAAGCAGAGATACTGCAGGAGGTCAGAGGCACAGAGTAAATACAGCTTCAGGAATGCAAAGTATTGGTGCCATGGGTAGGGCAAACCAGCATTTAACCAGAAGTTCACCGTGCTGAAACCACCAAGAGGACATGCCCAGGCAAACAGGAGAAGCACAAGCCTTGAGTACCATCCTGCTGCTGTTGGAATTTAAAGACCTGTGGTTTGTGGGAGATGGTTTCCCTCATTTCCAGCTCCACTGGATAAGGATTTATGGTCCACCAGGTGATCTAGACCCTAAATTGCCTAGCTTGTCTCTCTTCAGGTACCATGAAGTTCCTGGTTAGAGATTTTCCTAGGGCTTCCACCTGTCTAGATTTTTAAATACCCTGTGGAGTGGACACATGCCCACCCTCACCCTCACACGGTCCTTGCTGTAGGAAGGAAAGGAGATCTTGCAGTCAGATGATGGAAAAGACCTTGGATATCTCCTTGCAAAGACTGAAATGTGTGTTCCTGTTGATTTCTTATTGCTGTTGGCTCCCTGGCCCTGCTGGCAGCACAGACAGCCCTTAATGTATGTGTTCCCTCCATCCTTTGCGGTGGCCAAGCCTGAGATAACAGGAGTGAGAAGCCAAGTACCTGCCACCGTGTGAAGACAGGGCTGTTAGGTATTAGCTGTAAATCAAAGGCTTGGCCATTGGGACAGCCTTTATCCCCAGTGAGTCTGTGGAATTGCTTTGGAGCCTGCTGAGAGATCTGGAAAAAGGTGCTTTGATCGAGGAGGAAGATTTCTCCAGAGTGAAAGCAAGGAGGAATGAGGGGTGGCTAATCCCTTATTGAGGCTGTTCCCCAAATATGGATTAGGCTGTGTTTGATTATCAGGGGCTGTTTCAGAGGCAAATGGCTAAAGCAGATGTTTAAGGGACAATTGATGTATTATGAGCACTGTCTGCACTGGCCCCCTGATACCTGGTGCTTCAGTCACTCCTGCAATGCCAAGGAGCTCACTCCTGCTGGGGAATCAGATGAGGACGGGGAAGGAGGTGCTGTAATCAAATCTCTAACCCTTCTGCTGAATTTGGGGTTTTGGGGACTCAGTGAATCCCTCAGGGACTGAGCCAGCACCAGCCTCGTAAAACCATCCTCTGCAGGAGGGCTTGGATGTGTTAATTATTTATTTGACAGGCTTAATCCTGGAGGAGGCAAACTCCTGCCAGAACCCTCCTGGAAATCAGGCCCATTCTTCTGCACATCCTTCCTTTTTCACTGGTGAATGTGACACTTGGCCGTGGTGTCACGGCTGCAGATGAACCCCCCAGTTGCTGACACAGGGAGTGGTGGCAGGAGCAGACCCCAGCCTCCCACCAGCTGGTCCCCCTTCCCTTCAGCCCGGGATGGAGAGGCAGCTGGTGGGACTTGTGAGGGCATTTTTACCCTGGGAGCTGCCAATCAGTCCGAGATGAGGATATTTCAGATATGCAGAGCACCTTATAAGCCTGTGTTTAGCAGCTTTCCTGGGGCAGAGGGGTGGTGAGTAATATTCCCTCTTTTGCAGGTAGGAGTTTGGTGTGGGATGATGAACTGATTGATTCCAGTCCAGCATCCCAACCACGAGCCCGCAATTCCTTCCCAGTTACCTGCTGAGTGTGTCGTGACTCTCTGGGTTAGATTTTAACCGCTCAGGATGCCAGAATTGGTGATGTTATTCCCACCTCTTTAAACCTTCCCTTTGCCTCTCCCTGCTATCCCAGCCGGTGTGGCAGCAGCATTAGAGGCAGAGTGAATTCATGTCCTCACCTCCTCTTTCATTCTGGAAAGTCGTTAACGCAAAATTGCCAAGCAGAGAAGCTCCAGAGAGTTTAACGTGGCTACTTTATATTGCTGCTAGGAGTGTCTGGAATTGAAAATAAACCTGTGCTTGCAACTCCTGACCCTTTCATCATAAATCCAAACTTCCTTACGTGTTTCTCTTCGCTGCAGAAGATGACTGTATTTCTGTCTTTACAAAGGCCCGTGTGCAGCTGAGAGCCACAGCTGTGCAGAAGCCGGGTGGTGTTTATTTGTAGGGTTTTGCTTGCTGGCGTTTTTTTGGCAGATGATCCCCCAGAGGAAATAACCCAAATACGTTAAACGAAAATAGTTTTCATGTGGCGTGTGGCTCGCTGGCCTGGCTCCTGTTGCTGGGGGAGGGCTGTCCACACGGCAAACCGCAGCTCTGGGGTTGCTGCTCTGGCACCCACCCAGCAACACATGAGTGGAGATGGAATCCTGGAGTAATTTGTGTTGAAAGTGACCCTGAAGACCATCTAGTCCAATTTTCCTGCCATGGGCAGGGCCACCTTCTCTATCCCAGGTTCCTCCAAACCCCGTCCAACCTGGCCTTGAACACTTCCAAGGATCCAGGGGCAGCCACAGGTTCTCTGGGCAACCTGTGCCTGGGCCTCACCACCCTCATCATAAACAATTTCTCATTTATATCTACTGTGACTCTACCTTCTTTTAGCTTAAAGCCATCACCTCTTGTCCTATTGATACAGACCCCATCAAAAATCTGTGCCAGTATTTCTTTGTAAGTCCTTCCTATAAGAATGTGCCCTTCTGTAAATAATAGCAGGGAAATAGGATTAAATAATAGGCTTAAATTAATTTTGTGTCTATATGGGGAAAAACTATAATATCAGCCCCATTAAGGGTAGGTGTGAGCTCAGCTGGAGCTGGGTCCAATCTGATGGAGGAGCAGTTAACCTGGGGCAATTAAATTAATTCTCAACAGGTGGGAGATGAGCTGCAGATCAGCCACAGGTGATTGTGCTTGATGCTGGGATCTCTGGCTCTATATCTTGTGAGTCTGTTAAAGACTCCTGCCTGAGACTGGAAGTCTTAGATCATGCAGGAAGGCAGCCAGATGATTCCATGGGTCCTTTCTGGTCTCAAGTGCTTTAGCTGGAGTAGTTGGTTTTGGCTGTGCTGCAGGGAGGGAATGTGAGCTGCTCCAAGGAGGATGCCTCTGACAGTGCCAGCTCTGCTTGATTTATATCATTTCACTGCTTGTCAGTGTAATTTCCTCTCGTTGGAGATGGAGCTTTGTGCACTGCACCCAAGGTAAGGCGTCTGCTGGCACCATTAAGCTTTTCATGCTCTCGGTGGGGAGGAAAGCTATCTTGTTTTCCTTAAAAACTTTCTTCCCTTTCCCCTCTTTCTGCCATTTGGGAATTTCTTGCTTTCAGTCTGAAATGATTCTTTTCAGCTTGACAGACCATTAGAATGAGCACTTATGCAGTTTTATTATACCCTTGAAACACAAATTGTGCTAATTTGAGAGCTTAAGAGTTTCTGGTCAAACTGTGTCTGACTTGAAGGTTTGGATTCTTCTCAGATCCTACATCCACAGCACAATTCAAGTTGGAAGGACATTAGGGGGCCTTTCAAGTATGATGCATCTTTCCTCTGCTGATTATGGATTTCTATGCTGACCTGTGTGACAAAGCTGGGATGCAGATTTACCTTAGACTTTGTGCTGGCATTATGCACTAGTAGCTGTCCTGTCTGCTGCTGGTGGAGGCTGTTGATCTGCTCTGTAATTGCTCTTTGAGCCGGTGTTTTAGCTCTGAAAGGGCAGTCCACAAACACTAATGACTCTTGCAGGCCAGAGCTCAGGATAGCTGATCCTTACTAATGGCTCTTCGAATTCCTCATAGGTTTTATGTATTTATAAACACATTTAGGACACATTATTCTTCCACTCGGTAAAAACCATCTGTAATTATTGCCTGTAATTGCTGGGTGAGGATAAAGTGAATCAGCTATCAGGCTTTTACTGCTGGTGAACTCAAGCATGGAGCATCACAAATTCTAGCCATGTTTCCAGGAAGATGTGAGCTCACACAAAGAAAATTGTCATGGTCCTTTATTCCTGATACATCAAAATTAGGTAACCTGCCTGTACAGTCAATTATTGCCTTCCTAGGCCTTAGTCTACCAAAACATTTTAAGTGAATGCTCAACTTCAAATCTGTGAGTGGTCACAGAGAAGTTAATAAAGTCCAACTGCTTTGGCAGTTGAGTGCTGGGATTTTTGGGGCTTCAGCTTTATTTGACTTATTCTGGGGAGATGTGTAACTTGGATTAGCTTCACCTACTTTGGTAGTGTCTGTACCTCACTGCCACTGTGCTTCTATAATTCCTTGAAGCCCAAGGAAACACCCTCAGAGATATCCAGACACCATGTGCATTCATGTGAGAGGATCCAGGTGGAGCATCTGTCTGATGACAATCCTGTAGAGTTCAAATGCAACAGGTTAAATTAGAGCTTAGGCAGCAGCATTAATGAACAGGGGCTTTCCTCTGGTTGGTGGGAGTTCATGGGTGTCTCCAACAAATGCTGGAAAGCTTCCTTAATAGCTGGGAAACCTTCCCTCCTCTCCAAAGAACTTGAGTGAATTGCAGTATCCCTGTAAGATGGAGAATCATAGAAACATAGAATGGTTTGGGTTGGAAGGGACCTTAAAGACCATCTCATTCTACTCCCTGCCATGGGCAGGGATGCCTTCCACTTTCCCAGGTTGCTCCAATCTGGCCTTGGACACTTCAAAGTATGGGGCAGTCACAGCTTTTCTGGACCTCCCTACCCTCACAGGGAAGAATTTCTTCCTAATGTGCAATCTAACCTTCCTCTCTGTCAGTTTGAAGCCATTCACCCTTGTCCAAAATACCTCTCCAGCTCTCTGGGAGCCCCTTTAGGTACTGGAAGGGGCTCTAAGTTTATAGAGTTTAGTTCTTATGATGATCTTTACTGCAGATTTGGCCTGGGCTGACCATCTCTCTCCCAGACAATTCCTGGACATGCCTTGGAGGACTGTAATGTCCAAGATGTAGCATGAGCAATCCTAAAGAGTTTGGAATTGGGAGGATTATTTAGATTTCATAGATGTGATTATTATATTGGGTCTTGGGCCCAGAGGGCAGGTCAGGGTCTTTTTTATTTGCCAGGGCAGATTTAGTTCGGTGATTCTTATTCTGGATCCCATGGGAATAACTTGCATACTTTTTTTTTGACAGAACTAGATATGTTTAAGGCATTTTCAGCAGATTTTGTCTTTGACTGCTGGGTCTTGACTGGTTGAACTGACTGGTAAAGCAGTAGGAAAAAGGCTTAAAGTAATGTATCCTGCTGGGCTGTCATTCAAGACAACCAAGTTTCCAGTTTTCCTTCTGCCTGTAACTCATCACACAACTTTTGGACAAACTTTTTTTCCACCTCTCTGTTTCTCCAGCCCTCAGGGGTTTGTCAGCTTGCCTAAATTACAGACCTGTTATGCAACTGGTGGACACTTCCCAAATGGCTAAAGAATGGGTGACTTCACTTGTTTACACCCTCTTTTTCTTTTTGTTTGCAGCTGTTAACAATCGATGACAATTTCTGTGGCCTGGACATGAATGCCCCCTTGGGAGTATCATCCATGGTGAGAGGGCTCCCCATTTATACTGAGGATGGAGACAGGATGACATCTGTGATTGCCTACGTCTACAAGAACCACTCCCTGGCTTTTGTGGGCACCAAGAGCGGGAAGCTCAAAAAGGTAAGACCCGATGTGGTCCTCTAACTCCAGATTTTCATGTTCTTGAGGAGATTTGCTGCGTTGCATTGAGCCTGAGAACAGTTTTTATGCTAAGATTCTCCTGTTTTGAGGATTAAAAAAAAATGTTTTGGTTGGCAAAAATACCCTGTGTTTCACCCTTGAGGGATTGAGAGAATCTGAGATAAGGATAAAAATCCTTCTTCCAAATTGTCGCTCGTCAGAAGATGAACGTTTCTGAAGTCAAACCACACGTCCAGTCACAGACAGGCTTGATGTAATTCACATCCAACAGAGTTGTCTGTGCTCAGACCATCTCTAATTAAGCAGTTGGTCACAGGGTATCTGTGCATGCTGGAGGAAAACTGATTGTGGCTGAAGCTTAAGCAACAGGATTCATGCTCTGGAGGTCTTTCAATGTGACTGGGCTGTGATTTCAGCACGAGTCCAGCATGGGATTAGTGGTTGCTCTGTTTGTGTCAGGCCTGGTGCTTGTGCTGAAGGAAGAGTGTTTTCATCAAAAGAAAGCTGTGTCTTGAAGGATAATGAGCTTTTATGTTTATGGTTGATGCCACATAATCTCAAATGCAATAAAGAGTGTATTTATGTTCCTCCCTGTGTGTTCTCACTAGAAAATGCCCTTTGCATGGCAGTAGCTCTGCAGTTTGCCGTGTAAGGCAATAAAAGAGAGGCTTGCGAGGTGGAATCATCTACCTGTGGTTTTCTCAAGGGAAGAAGAGGTGTTAAAAGTGACCTTCTCATGTTAATGATGGACCTTGCCTCCATTTGAACCTCTTTGTGCCAGTCTGACAATGTTTGTCTGAAAGCTCAGCCCAGGGAGGGTTGTAAAATATTGTATGTGCAAGGAGACTGTGTGGCTTTGCCATGATAATGGTGAGAGGTTGGGAAAGGGAGGTTGGGCAGAGCCTTGGGGGTTGTGTTGGGTGTTGTTCTCTCTTTGAATCCCTCTTGCAAGTAAAGACTTCCAAGCTGGGGAAAGGAAGGTGCTTTGAGAAGGTGACCCACTGTGTCTTGTGCAGAGGATGGGAAGAGAGGACAAGGGGAAGGGAGTTGCTTGCTCATAGATGCTTAAGGAATGCCTGAAATCTGTTTTTATTCCTCTACCTGTCTCTGCACTTGAAAAGAAAACCAGGGTTGTAAATTCAGATGGCATTTTCCCCATGCTGAGGGAGGGCTGCAAGGGGAATGAGATCCTGCCCACTGGCAAATGTCTCTGGTTTTGTTCAACAGAGGAAAGGCTGCTTGTGCTTTTGAAAAGAGAATATGTTGGTGGTTTGTTTCTTTGTTTGTGTTTTTGTTTTTTTTTTTTTTTTAATTCAGGCACGTGGAAAAGGAGCCAAATTGTTTTTTAAATGGTCATAATGAAAATAATCTCCTCCCCTGACTAATTAGGTTTTGCTTCCCTGTCATCTGTGATATCATAATAAACTGTTCAGTTCTCCAGTCAGTCTCTTGCATGGGGGGGGGGAATGGGGTGGCCGAGATCTGAATGGTAAATATCCAAAAGACCTTAACAGTTAATGACTGCTGCCTCCCTGCACTCCCAAGCCTTTGGTTTTTCCTTTGGCTCCAGGAGAAGCAAACTCAGCCACAGCTCTCTTTGCCTTTGCGGGTCACGTTGCAGAATCCAAGATCTGATTCCTTTTTAATAGGGGAAAATAGGAGAGAGAGCTTTCCGTGCTTCAAGGAGTGTGGTAGGGAGCAAGGACAGCCTTATAGGGTAAAGAATGAGAAGAGGGGAGCTGAAGTGGCTGATGTAATTTGAGAAAGCTTCATTTCATTCCCTTTTTCCTCATGTGCTGAATATTCTGCCTGTGGTTGTTACTGCTTTGGGTGCATGAGTTGGAGCAGGGCTGGAGCCTTGGGCTGGGACCTTTCTTGGATGAGTAAATCTCCACCAGAGAGGCAGAACACAAAGCAAAATGGGGCTCCTCTGAACATGTGGTGTTGTTTTGGACCACTTGATCCAGACTCCTGGTAGCATTTAGTTCCTGCAGGTACGGTCCATCCTTGCAGTGACTTGTGCAATTATTGACTCTCCTCTACTTATTGTCCTCCCCCAGTGCTCCTGAGGGTGTCTGAGCTCAGGACACCAGCCTGGTTTCCCCTCTGGGTGCTACACAAGGCCAGTTTGGCACTCAGGATTTCCCCTGGATTCCCCTTGGCCCCTGTCAAGACTTCATGGGCCTTCTGATGCTTTGTTTTCCATCCATCAGGTGCTGTTGAATAGGAAGCAAGGAAAATACTGCATTGAGATTGCAACTCCAGCATAATACATTATGTTGGCATGGTGTTTGTGTTCTGTTTAAAAAACAGTACTAAATTAGGATGAACTTTGTAGGATTATATGAAACTCCAGGTACCAGTGGACAAATCCCAGGAATTATCTCCTTTTTTTTTTTTTTTTTTTCCTGCTGTTGGCTCCTACCAGGCTGCTTCTGGTACAGTGCAGCTACTCAGTCAAGCTGCAGTGGAACATTTTGGATAACATGAAAGAGTCAGGAGATTATCTCCAAGATAGCAGGATTTACTCAGTGGTTGGAAGACTTGCTGCAAGATGGTTTGGGAGAAACTTTCCGTCTTTTTCCCCCCCCCGCAATTCCAGCATTTTCCTCTCTGTGTGTATTTTCCTAAGAAAGTGGCAGACTGCATATCTGATTTTGATTTATGTGATCTGTGAGTTCTCTGCAAAATACCCACAGTCATAAAGCAATATCTGTCAGTTGATACACAAATGTCACACGTGGCAGAGGAGTTTATCCAGTGGCACACACAACTTGAAGCAAAATATTGTGCTTTACGGGAGCATATCATTAAAATGAAAACTAGCAGCGTATCAGGAATCTGCCCGTGTAACCAAGACAACAAAGGGAGAAAGAAAAGGGAAAAACTAAGATAGAGGTAGGGCAGGGGAAGTGTGAGCGAAACCAAATGACTTGCTTGGCCCCAGCGATTTCACTGCCCCAGGCAAAATGCATTTTGCAACCCTTGCTCATTCACAAAGCTGCCTGTGCAGCCCATCAGGAAGGCACTGAATAACGTGCTGGAGAAATATTCCCTCCAGTTCTGCTGGCTCGTCCACAGCCCTGCAGAATGAGGAAATAAATAGGATAAGAATGCAGAGCTACGGAAAAGAAAAATCCCCCCAAAAATCTCCCCCATATCTAATGCATGGAGGCCTCTGCCCTTGGATTAAAGGTTCCATGGATGGGGATGGAGATGGGTGGCCCAGGGAGGAGTGGGTTGGGAGACACCTGGGTTCGGTTCTTTGCTCTGCCAGAAACTCCTGGTGTGTCTTCTTCACTCCTTGTCTCTCCTGCAAATGTTAGGGAATGTTTTCCTTGCTCAAGGATCATTTTAGAAAATGAATGCATTAAGTGTTGTGAGGTGTATGATCGTATCAAACAGCTCAACAGATGAGACAGAAAACCAGCTCCTGACCACTTGTGGGCATTAAAGATGCTGTGGTATTGTTTAATGAGAAATATTTAATCTGCCAGTGCTTTGGTTTGAACCCAGCATCTGTAATTACCTCCTGTGCTGGCTGGTCCGTGGTGTTCCCAGCACAATGTCAGTAAGAGTTGCCACAGCTTCATAATCCAGGTGCCTGATGGGCTTCCTTAGAAGTGGATCCCTATTTCCTTGAATGCTTGGGACAACACCCATGGCTGAAATTCACCCCTGGGAATTTTTACTGATTTCTTTCAGGAGATACAAAAAACCCACTTGAGTTTAACAAATGTCTGTTTTGTCTCCCTGCAAACAGCACAGGAGTAATTCCTTCCTGCAAACAGGGTATGTCCTTCCTGCAAACAACTCTGCTGTAAAACAACCAGGTGCCAAAATCCACTGGCTTTTGATTTTTCCTTTGCTCAATCTCTCATTACATGCTTGGCTCTTCACTGCAGTGGCAGGAGAAAAGCAGAGATGTACCCATGGAGATGTTTTGCACAGTTTTTTATGCTTGGTTTGGATTTTTTTCCTGGTGTGTCTGGTCGAATCATGTGCCACTAATACCTGTCATCACTAAGGGAGCATAGCAGGATTCCATATTCCTTGCATTCCTTCCCTAGGCATTTAATTTATGGGTCACTGCTTTTGTGCAGATCATTTCCAGTCAAAGAAATACAACTTACCTACAATTATTCTGTGTGTAGGTGCAGGTGTAAAGGGCGAGTTGAGTTTGCAAATGTCAACCTGGGACCAGCCCTAGGAATTCTATTTCCAACAAGACAAAGCTCTTGGACCATTTTGAAATGTTTATTTGAAAATGGAGCAGTAGAAATTTCCATTTATTTGAAACTTCCCCAGAAGAAATAGGGTTTATTTATTCCATCCAAATATTTCACTCAAAGCCTTTTCTATGCTAAATTCCTCGCAGAGATAGAACCTTGGCTTAAAAACCAATACTTTCACTCTGTGGCCTGGATTTCATTTTTCATCAAATCCCATCAGTTTGCTGACTTTGAAGGGCTTTTTAGATTTGGACTTGCCATTGGGGGTGAGGGTTTTCACTCACATCAGACAGCTCTGGAATATGGCCAGCACTTCCAACAGGTATCAACTCCATTTAGTAGAAAATTCTCAGTACTGATCAGTTCCACGAACAACCCTCTGGATTACCCTGAACCCTCGAGACCCTGCTTTCCTTGGATCCAGAGACAAAACATCACAGGGAGAATTTGAGATCTGAGAGCTTGGATTTGCAGTTCTCCTTTCGGCCCACGGTGGTGTTGGGGAAGGTTGGCTTCCTCCAATACATAATTGGATTGGAAAGCACATGTGAGTCTGAGCCCCTGCAGGTTTCTGGATGTGGAGCTGGGGCTGCCCTGTCCCTGGCAGCTCTCCTGGTTGGATTTACAGTGCTATTTATAGCCCACCTGCCTCAAAGGGGGAGTGGGAACCACTGATAGGTATGGATGGAGCCTGTAGGTTGGAGAAGATGCACCTTGCTTTGTGGTAGGGTGAGGACAACTTTAGCCAGGTAACCCTGAAGGGCACCCAGACCTGCAGGTCTGACTGAGAGGAGACCTTATTACAGTCTACAACTGCAGTTCCTCAGGAGGGGCAGGCACTGATTTCTGCTCTATGGGGACCAGGGACAGGACCTGAGGGAATGGCCTGAAGTTGTGTCAGGACAGGTTTAGGTTGGATACTAGAAAAAGGTTCTTCCCCCAGAGGGTGGTTGGGCACTGACCAGGCTCCCCAGGACAGTGGGCACAAACCCAAACCTGGTAGAGCTCAAGGAATGTTAGGATGATCCTCTCAGGCACATGGTGTGACCCTTGGGGATGGTCCTGTGCAGGGCTGGGGGCTGGACTCGATGATCCTTGTGAGTCACTTCCAGCTCAGCACATTCTGTGTGATTGCTGTGGTGGGTCCTCTTGCCACCATCATTTTCCCCTTGCATGTGAGGTGAGATCCCTTCCCAGAGCAGGATTTGTTCTGTTTAGCAGAAAGCAGATGAATCCTGGTGGCACTGGCTGCATGTG
Organism: Manacus vitellinus; assembly: GCF_001715985.3. Classification (NCBI taxonomy): domain Eukaryota; kingdom Metazoa; phylum Chordata; class Aves; order Passeriformes; family Pipridae; genus Manacus; species Manacus vitellinus. The sequence continues at coordinate 828,252 of NW_021940724.1, forward strand.
AGGTCCTTCCTCCAAGCTGGATTGCACTCAAGTGCCAAGCTGTGGCTTCCCCATCCCTGGAAGTGTTCAAGGTTGGGTTGGATGGGGCTTTGAGCAACCTGGTCTTAGTGGAAGATGTCCCTACCCATGGCAGGGGGGTTGGAACAAGATGATCTTTAAGGTCCCTTCCAACCCAAACTATTCTGTTTTTCATGCAGAAAGTCTTAGTAAGGTAAAAGGGTTCAAAAGGTGGGAAGAAACCCACAGGCAGCAGAGCTCTGAGTGCGTTGGTGATGTCATAAGGTACCCGCATGAAGAGGAGTATCTCCCTCTTCTCCTCTGATTCCTCACCTCTCATCCAAGGAGCTGGAGCTACTGTGGCACCCAGAGTTCACCATGAGCAGGGTGACAGTCTCATGGTACCTGCAGGCAGATCCTCACTGTTTCTCCAGGCAAGGGGGTTTCTGAATACACAAAAACCAAGAAACCCTGCTCAGTTTTGATATTCCCTGGAGGGTATCCTGCTGCTGACAGCTCTGTGTGAATGTCAGCAGGGAAACTCTGCTTCCTTCTCCTTCCCTCCACTGCCTTGAAAGAGTCGGGGTTTTTTTGAATTTCATTTTTATTTCCCCCCAGCTGTTTGGCAAGTGGACTTGACTGCTCTGAAAACAGGCTGTAGAGGCTCTGGCTCCTGCTGGGAAGATGGTTTCTGCAAGAGGGGCTTGTTCACCCTGGCCTCTCCTCACAGCTTCCTAAACCAGCAGGAGTCCGGGTGCTTCACTGACTTGTGATGGAGCGATGCTGGTTCCCGTCTGAGTTTGACATCTGTGAAGGCTGTGGTTGTCTGTGTCCTACACTGATATGCAGCTTCACTTTGAGATGTTGTTGCCAGCTTAGATGCCTGAAAAGCAGTTCATTTTCCTGGCTGTAGCACTCAGAAATTTGGGATTTTGCAGCTGTGGTGAACTTGGCACTTGATGCTCGTGTTGGGGGGGTGGGAGTCAGTGTGGGCAGTGAGACCCACTTGTCCTGGCTCATGTAAAAATCACCAATAGCTGGTGATAATGAAGTCCAGCATGGCCTAAAAGTGTTGGGTGAATGGATACTGTCTCCAAGGGTGAAATCAAAGACGCAGGACTGGATTTTTGGAACGATTCGGGTTGAGGACTGGTTGGCTGGGGAGAAGCTCCACAGAAAAGTACCTGGGCATCCTCACATGAGCCATCAGTGTGCCCAGGCAGAGAGACACCAACAACATCCTCAGCCATGCAAATAGGGGCACTGACAGTAGATTGTGAGGGGAAGGTGATCCTCTTGAACTCCATTGCTAGGCCATATCTAGATAATGAGCCCAGTTTTTTAGGCTCCTTAGAACAAAAATGTTATTGATCAACAAGAACAGGTTCAGGAAAGGGTGAAAGGATTGGCCAGCAGCTGGAAAATCAGCCCTGAAAGGAGAGGATGAGAAATGAGCTTATTCAGGCTGGATATGAGAAAACTTAACAACAGCATTCCCATGTCAACAAGGAGGTTATTGAGAAGATGGAAACAGGCTCTTCGCATTCATGGGTGGGAAGAGGATGTGAGACAGGCATAAGTTGACATGAAAGCACTTACAACTGGATAGAAGGAAAAGCTTTTTCCCATGAGAACCCATCCTTGAAGAAGGTTGCCATGGAGGCTGTGCAGTTTCCATCCTTGGAAATTTTCAAGGCCTGAATAGACAGAACAACCTGGTCTGATCTCTGGGCAGACCCTGCTTTGAACAGGAGGTTGGACTAGAGATCTCCTGAGGTGCCTTCCAGCCTGAATGTGATCCATCCTCTGCCCTAAACCACACCAGGGGGCCTGTGTTCAGATCCTGGTGCAGACAACAGTTGTTTTACATACCCACTAATGGGTCCATCACTGCAGGTGATTGCTTTGACTCTCATATCCCTCATTTCCATTGCTCTGGGACTTCCAGCTACAACTTGCCTGTGTCACACACTGCAACCAGCTCACTGCCCATGGCAGGGTCCAACTGCAGTAGGAAAACTCCCTGTTTGGTTTTTTTTTTCCTGTTAGAAAGATTGCTGTTCCCAGGAAGGGTTGGAGCCTGCTCTTTGGCAGAGAGCTATTAATTTTCCATGTCTCTCCTTCAAGCACCCCTCTCTGCTTTTTGACTACTCAGCCATCTCCGTGCTGGTGTTCAGGCTCTGGCTGAGCTGTGTTTTCACTGGGTGCCTTGTGTAAATGTGTTGAGTGCTGCTCTTTTTTTTTTGGAGATTCTGGTTAAACAGTGACTCAGAGTCTTGTCAGAGATGGGATCTTGTGATCATGCAATGAGACTTGCAAATAACTGTCTAATCCCTCCAAATTCCACATTGGCGCTGCTGCACTGTGTGTTTTTGTTCCCAACTCCACTAGGAACAGCGAGCTCCAGTGGACCCAGAGCAGCAGGGAAGGCAGCAGGTTGTACCATCATCTTTTTAGACTCTTCCTTTAAATGCAGCTTGCATTTGACAGGTTTCCAGTGGCAGAGCAGCTGAGCTGGATTCCCCCACAGCGGGCTGAGGATGTGCTGTGCAGGCAGGGGGACATTAGCGACAAAACCAGACACAAAGAGACAGGTGACAATGTCCTGCTGCCTGTTACCTGCTGAAATCCATGGGTCCTGCAGCCTCCTGGGGGAAAGCTTGCTGTGCTGCTGGTTGTCACCTGCCCTGTGGTGGCAGGTGATTTTCTGCATGGTGTCAGTAGCTCTGTGTGTGGAGTGTTCAGGCTGCAGAACCTGGCATGGCTGTGCTGTCAGTGGAAACCACACAGGGTGGGATACAAGGAAAAGCAAATATATTCCCATGTCCCCATGGTCTGTTTACTTCCCTTTGTCCCTTTGTTCTCGGGTTGGTGCTGTGGATGGAACATCAGATGATCAGTTCTGGTCTTCACCTGCTACTTCTGCTCTCTGGGGTGACAAAAAGAGGCTGTTTAACTCCACCTAATGCCAGGATGGATGCCCAGTCAGAAAGGCTCTTGTCATGCCTTCCTCCTCTCTATCCCCTTCCTTTTTGACTGGGATAATGACTTTTCAGGGAGCCCTTGAAGTGCCTCTTGCATCTGCCTTTGATTTGAATGCCTCTTGCCTGCTGACCCTTCTTACGGGAAGTCGTCTTAAGTGTGGTTCTCCTAATTAGTTTTGCTTTAATTTAATCTTTTGAAAGAATTTTATCAAAAAGAGGAAACCTTCTCCCCACTCCCTCATTTTATCAACTTGTTTTCATGCATGGGCCCTGGGTTTATTTCTCTATTTCCCTTGTCTCTAGATAGGACATCATTTACATATTTGATTAAGCTCCATATGTTATCAGGGAGCCAGTTGAAAGAACAGCAAGTCCCTGATAAGGCACTGTGCATCCATCTCTTCCTTTCAGCATCCTCCACACCGTCCCCCTCACCATCCTGTGGCTGTATCTGTGCCCAGAATCACCTCCACAGTCTGTCCCACCTCCTCCCTCTCCCTTTGGCCAGATGACTGATCTCTGGTTCAGCTGCAGGTAGGGGTGGATGCAGATATTACTATTTGGCAGCTCCTGTCTGCAGGAAGGAATCAGAAAGGATGGAAGCTGAGCACTGGTGAGGAGTGAACCATGAAAATGAGGTCCAGATTCAGTGCCTTGCTCTCTCTGGTCCATGGCAAGTTTTATATGAGCCAACAGCGTGCTCTGGCAGCCCAAAATACCAACAATGTCCTGGGGGGCTTCAGGCCCAGCATCTCCAGGCAGTTGAGGGAGGTGACTGTCCCTCTGTGCTGGTGCAGCCTCACCTCGAGCCCTGTGCGCAGCTTTGAGTGCCACAGTATAAAAAAATATATATATAAAGTTATTGGAGAGCATCCAAAGGAGGGTACAAAGATGGCTGTGGCTTGGACTGGCTGAAAACAGAATAGCCATGGATGAAGAATTTTGAAATGTATTTTAAAATGGGCATATATATGGAGAGGGGGTGTATGAAACCAACACTTCTTAAATAAACAAAGCCTTTCAGGCTTTGTTCTCTGGCTTTTGCTCTGTGGAAACAGTTTGCCACAAGTAGTTCCCCCAGCCCACCTCTAGGAACCCTTTAATTTGAAACCAATTTGTGGATACCCCTGAGGAAAAACAGGGAAATGCTTAGTTTAACAGGAATTTTCTCCCCCCACTGCTGATGTTTAAGTTGGGAGAGGCTTTGCTCAGTTTGTGACCCATAATTGGGCACTTCTGGCAGTGATCAGAGTCCAATTCTTGGTCTGGCAAAGGCAGGGTGGGCTCATAAGAGTAAACAAAAGTGGTGTAATTAGTCACATTACTGCAGTTGGAGAAGGGACCACACTTTGTATAAGGGGGCCTTGGAAAAAGAGCCCTTCCCTTAACTGGCAACCAAAGTGTGGGGACAAGAGTTCTGGTTTATGAGCCAGCTTTTAACTGAAAGGCAAAAAGGAATGTGCTGGAGATAATTTGAAGGGTCTCTCTCCATCTCTCCCCAGCACACACCCAGACACCCCTGTGTGCAGCAGCCCCTCAGCATCCAAGGGAAGGATGTGAGCCCCTGTCAGGGAACTTTAATGCCATCAGCACATCCACAGGTTGGGAATGCTGCTGGTGGGGCTCGGAAAACCAAGAGAAAGGAAAGCAGGAATAACACCCACCCTGTCCCTCTCCAACTTGATCTTTCCCCCCCTCGTGTGGTGGCAGCCTGGCTTGAGAGCAATCAGACTTCGATGGGTTGCTGGTTGTAGGACTGATGTGTGAAGCCTGGGGGGAGGAATGAGAGAGTTGTGCTGGGTTTTGTAGACTCCAACCTGTCTGGTGTCTGCAGGAGTGAAGAAGTGTGTTGCTCTGCAGGATTCAGGGATCTGTTCCTGCTTGGTCTCACACTTGTCTTTTTGCTTTGTCTTGATTTTCTTTTTTTTTTTTTTGACCCTTCAAAACCCTGTCAGTGGCCTTTCACCTCTTCTAAATGAAACCATATGGAAGAGCTGCAGGTTCCTGGACAGTTTTGGAATTAGAAAAGCTTTGATTGGCTGGGTGAGGGGTAAAAATATAGATTGAAGACTAGACCAGGGCAGTTAATCAAAGATGAGATTTGCAAAGTCCCCTTGGGATGTTGTGCCCAGGGTGACCAGAAAGCATCTTCCCAGCTGTGATTGCAACAGGTAACCCTATAGATGACTGAAACCTGATGGTGTCAAATCTAGGTTGATGTCAATGATGACTTTTTTATGAATTTGACTTTGTCGTTGCTTGACTGTCTCCATACTGGCCTTTGTTACAACAGCTGTGATCCCAAGGAGGATCATTCATCTCCTAAACTAAAAAAGACATGGGATATTGTGAAGAGTTGGAGTAATATTTCAATGTAAGACCACAAAAAATAGATTTCCCAGCTGGGTTGGTGCCCACAGAGGCAGCAGGACCTTGTTAACAGAGATATCCCTTAATCCCATGGAAGATAACTCCTGGTAAGAGTTTATTTTTATGTATCAGTAGCATTGCATCCAGTAGGTACCAGGCTGGGATCCCCCTTGGTGCAGTGAGCCTGGAAGTGTGTGTTGGAAACAAATGGAACGCTCCAAGGCTCTGAAGGGAGATGGGTTGGGCCCCTGGGGGTGCCAAAGTCTGGAGAGGAAAGTTGGGAGCAAATCATCTGTGGGTTTCAACTCTGGTTACACTCTGCCATGCTGAACGTGTTCTGCTGGTGATTCACAGGGCTGGGTCCCTTTGGATAACAAAACAGAAGCTCCTAAGGGATTTTGGTGGGTTTGGGAAGCTTTGCTGATGGTTGGGTTTTTTTTTTAGCTGTTGTGGTGCACTGGCAAAGGACCCCAGCACACTTGTATCTATGGCATCCTGGCAATGCAAACCACTGCTCCTCCTGCCAGCCCTGCTGGTATCCCACCCTGCTGGGTTGCTCATGGATGAGGTCTGGAGTCATCTTTCCTTTCAACTTCTCCTAATTTTTATTTTTTTTTTTTTTTAACTGAAGCTGGCAATAAATTCCAGCCATGTCAGGGAAAAGGTTATCATCGAGACTGGCAGAGACCTCATCATATGAATTTTTCAGAACCCCTTCTGATGAAATCTAATTAAACATTTCGGCTGCCACTGTGCAAATCTCCCCGTGTTTGCCTCATTTGTCATCTGGTTGATTAAGGCCGGGTTATCAGGGGGAGTTTATGACTTGTGATATCTGCTGGGATGGATGTGGTTTCACACACTACGGGCACTTTGATCTTTTCCCCACTGCCTACAAGTTTCTGTGGGTTTCTCTGGGATTTTGTACACAGCTGATTTATATCCTTGGGGTCTAAGGGAATATGTTGAGGATAAGCTGCCCTGAGGGATGGGGACACACATTGAGGCATTTCTCCTGCCCTTCAGACAGTCTGTAAGGGATAGGACCTTGGCACCATGTTAGGTTGGAGTGTCTCTCACACTCATTTTGTTGTTTTCTCACAGAACAGAGAAAAATTTTTCAGAAAGAATAAATAAACCCAGCCCAAACCCAGCCCGGTGCCAAATCAAAACTGATTTTTTTTCTCCCTCCTCTTTTTCAATACAACAAACAAGCTGTGAAAGTTTTATAGCGTATGAAACAACCACTTATGGTTATTTGACCTCCCCACCTCCTCTTTCCTCTTCTTTTTACTTTTTGCTGTTGTTTAATTAGCTCTCTTCTTGCAGGTATTTCTACTGCGAGATGGAAAAGTCAAAATCTTTTGATGCTTTCGAGCCCCTTCTCCCCCTTGTGATGATGTAAATTAATTCCCCAAATCCCACGTAAATTCTGAATTTTTAGCTAATTTGCTATTCACGGAGAAGAAAAAGAAAACGTTTCCAAATTTATATCTCTGTTTTCCTTGCACGTCTGTCTCAGCCTGCAATATGTATGGAGAGGTGGGAGATCTTAGGAGACTGCTGCCTTTAGGCTCTTTGTTAAACTTCTTCTGCCGGGTTAGCATTTTTGTCTGCTTGGAAGCTGGAGAATTGAACTCACCTGGGAGCCCTGGTAGCGAAATAAATTATCATAATATAGTAGGAAAAGAATAGATTTGAAGATGGTGAGTAGTGCAGCACTACCCTGGTGTATTACATCTGTTCATTTAGAGGTGTAATATGGCTTTGGCTTTGGGGCACATGACTGGGATATTTTTATTTTTGAGGGGAGGGGGCTGCTTGTGCTGGGGAGACGCAGGTAAATGTAACATATAAATACTGAAAGTCCCAAATGCATCCTGACACTCATAGTAAGTATAATAACCACCTGAAACTGAGCATTGATGGTTAATTCATTATTTTTTTTTAAGCAGGTCTCTCTTTTTTTGAGAGGAATCTGATTCTTTTTAGTGCTGCAAAGCAGTGATGAAGGGCAAGGGATTGAAAGATCTGTTGTAATTAGTATTCCAGTGCTCTGCTTTAACAAATTGTCAACACAATGTGTGTGTGTGTATGTGCAGGTGCAGGACTGTTCACCAAGGTGTTATACACTAAAAAGGATTAATCTTTAGCTTGAACCAGAGGTACCTGCTGGGGGGGATCTGAGCTCTACCCCTCCTGAAAAAGCTTTGAGCAGTCCCAGGTTGGGATGTGGCAACAGGAGCTGAATAACCACAAACTCCTTGTGCTGATACCTGCTATTGTTCAACACACCAGTATTGATATTATGTGGGTTTTTTTTCCCCTGGGTTTTAACCTTAATCATGCTTTGCAGCCCCTGCTGTAGCCCTGGCTGCCTCTGTGCTGCTTTCCTCCCTGTTAAGGAAATCTCAGGCGCTTCCCTCTTCAGGCTCACACTGACATTGCCATGGAAGTGCTGCCCTTCTCCTCCCTGCAAAGGCAAGCCCTGCTAGGAAAGATGATCTCACTGGCACTAAATATACCCCAGCCATCAGGCCCCTTGTCCGTGCCAGGGATGCTCTGGCAGACTCTGAAGTGACTGATTTTCTATGTTTTGTCAATTCTCTGTGGCAGGTGATTTCATTAACTGCCCTTTAATGGCTTGCAGAGAGCTGAGCTATTACTTTTTTGTGTTCACTCTCCCGATGGAAACACTTGCTGGTGGCCACTTTGCAGGTCCCCCCTCCAAGATGAACAGGTCAGCCCTGTCATCCCATTTCCAAGCCTACCTCTGTATATTTTTTTCATAAATAAAAATAAGCTGCAGAATTTGGAATTGGAGTCCAATTCCCAGGATATTCACTGTCAGGGTTTCAGCCTGGGGTGCAATGGTGGGATCTGCTCCCAGTTGTATTCCCTGTGTGATCTCTGGAGTCATCTGTTTGCTTTCCCTGTTTCTCCTGCAGTTATTAAAATGAAGAAGAGGGGAGTGTGAAGAAGGTGTTTGGGAAAGGACTGAGTTCCTCCTTAACACCATCTGGACTGGGAATGGTGTCTTAGCAGGGATTTTCCATATATGTTCACTGGGATATTCAGTGTGTGCTGCCCCTGGATCTTCCCCACATCTGCAGCGTATTATGGACAGTCTGTGACCTCTAACTCTGCTATCTTGTCATCTGTTTCCTTTCTTCCAATAGTCCCCTTTCCTGACTGCCCTTTTAACCTGCTCTTTTAGGATATTTCAGTTTTCCCTCCTCCATCCCCTTTGTTCCTTACCCATAAGTAGCTTCCTTCAAGCCCCCTCAATTTTGTTACTGCTGGGATGGCTCCTTGGCCTTTGTTCACCTTAGATGCCCATCTGTGTTTTGATGTAAGCATCAGACTAAAGTATAAGAATCCTGAATTCAATTCCTGCTCTGCTACTGACTTTTATGGACCCACCTTTTGGAGAATGGGGATTCCTTTCAGTAAAAGGGAATATTTCCATCCCCAGGAGGTGTTGCTAAATTCCTTCCCAGTCCAACGAGAGAAATCAGATCTCTTAGAACACAATCTCATCCTGCAGGAGACTGAAACTGCCCTAAAACAGGGCAGTGAATTATGTCCAAAAATGTCTTTTTCTCTCCATTAATGATAAGGGGAGCTGAGGGCAACTTGTTCAGATATAAACACCTCTTCTATCTCTGTTCCCTGTCTGTAAAGTGACAGTAATGGTGTTTTTCTGCTCTGCCAGGGGTCTCATCAACAATTAGTGGTCGTGAGGTGCTCCAACATTATGATAATAGAAAAGCTCAGTGCAGGGTTGTTTTTTTTATGCATGATTTTCGTGCTGGAGTTTGATTAACATGCTCAGATGGGGCCACTGCTTTTGGCCCTTGGCATTTGGTATTTTCTTCATTCTGCTGCAGGTGAGTTTTCCAACCTCCTCTGTGAAGCTCAGGTGCTCTGACCTGGGCCATACTCCTGAAGTTTGCATAGAATATTTAGGAGGTTGTTTGAGAATAGAGACACTGGGCTACAACTCACATGGTTCAGGAGAAAAAGGGGCTGCCAACAGACCCAGCACCCCTATCCACGGATTCTTATTGATGCTCCCTAAACTGCTGAAAGCTTGGGGAAAAACCTTTACTCTCACTTAAAAGGGAAAGAAAGCCTGCAGAATTTATGGCATCTGCAGTGACTGGGGGCACTGCCAGCAAATTCAGGGAGTTCTGAGTGGGAGGAGCAGGCTGGGCTCTCCTTGGGATCACACATCTGGCAGTCACAGTCAGGTGAATTTTGCTGCATTGCCATGCACCACAGGATGCTCTGGGTGATAAGACACACTTGAAGATATTTAGGAATGCCCAACGTACTTCCATATGCTTTGGAGGCTCAAGTTCTCAGGATGGGGTGGGTTAAAGAAGTGAGGGAGTATTTAGACATGCAAAGGTTCAATTAAGACACTTTTCCAGAAGTACTTCAGTGTATGATTCCAGTCCTTTTACCGAGGAACTTGCAATCAAAAGGACACAACTAACTGGAGCAGGGCACCCAAAGGGGAAAGTGTGGAGAGGAGCAAGTTCCTTGGAATGACCCGAGTGGAGAGGAGCAGGTGGTTGATGGGAAAGGTCCGTTTGGGTTGGGGGTGACGTGGAGAACATGAGGGTGCCAAGGTCCGTCAGAAAAACCTCAGTATGACATAATGGCAGAGTGGGAACCTTCTATTCCCGGGATGATGCTGATTGCAGCATGACCCCAGGCAAAACGCTTTCCTCCCTCCATCCCTTCTCCTCTTCCCTGGGAGATTTTCAGGGACTGACTGGACCGTCCCTCTCAACGAGCTTGTCCTGCACCGAGCACAGCGACCCTTTGCTTTCCTCCCGAGCTTTCCCTGGCAGCCGAACCCTGAGCTCAAAGCCGGGTGTTTTGGGGTTCAGCTGCTCGCAAGCCTTCCCTGCTGCGAGGCTCCTCTGGCACACGCGACTGTGTTTGTACGAGACGAGAGCCTTTGCTTAGACCCCCCTGTATCCCTGATTTTCCTGCCGTGCAGCTCCCAGGAATGCCGTGCTCCGGCCCCCCTGCTCCCTCCCAACAGGTTGATCATAAATTAGGTTCTGATGGGGGGGGGTGGTTGAATTTCGCTCCAGCTGCTGGAGCCGCGGCACATCTGGGGTCCTCCTGTCGTTAATGGCTTCACAAAATGAAGCAATAAAGGTTGTGATGGCTGTGTTTTAACCCCATGGCCCTCGTTCCGTTCAACGGGAGGGTTTCTCGGGAGCCTTTTAAAACCCGCTGTCTGCATTTTAAGTATCTCCCAGTGATGGCCCATCTTCGAGCAGCTTTTATGGAGTGATTTTATTTTCGAAATTTAACAAAGCCGAAGTATCTTTTTTTTTCTGATTTCTTTTGTTTTCCTTCACAAAAGATGAATTGACTCTCTTTAAGTTAAAAACGTCCGTTGTGATTTAACATTTACATATGACAGAAGTCGGTACAAAGCAAAAAAGGGAAGGGAAAAATACCCCGTCTCACTTAACTTGGAATTTTCCTGTGTAAGTAATGCTTTTCCAAGGGATGATTTGTCTGTAAAGAGCAGTTCACAGCTCTGGTCACCGATAAACCCTTCAAGGAGTGGTGCTTCCTTCTACTCTCTCACAAACTTCTGTCTGTTGTGAAATGCAGCCTTCAGGAAAACTGGGATGTGACTTTGGACACTGAGATCTTGCTGCATCAGAAATTCTGGCATTTTGGGATTCGTGAATCCTTAGAAATCAAGGTGTCTTCTTCCAGTCCTACTGTCCTGATGAATACCAGTTCCTTAAAAAAAACATTGGCTGTTTTTTGGAGGGAAGTGCATTTGGTGCCCCAACCAAATTGTGGATCTCTGCTGGGTATTGTGGATGCTGCTAAATGTGCCACTTGCAGAATCAATAATATGTTTATCCTTTCAGCTGTGCTGACTGGTATGGAAGTGGGACTGTCCCTGAGTTGCAGGGAGAGCAAAACTATTCAGGCTCTGCACTAAAGTGGATTTACCTGGAAAAGAGGTAGATATTTAATTTTAAGAAGGTGGTTCAGATCACCTCCTGGTCAGGATGTCATTGTGTGTATGGTCAGCAGAGTTCAAAGCGTCATTTGTGCCACCCCCTGGAGACACCTACCTGTTTTCTAGATAAATAAGTCAAATGCTTAAAGGGAGAGTCAGAAAATGTCCTTCCTGATGTGATGCAGGGGTATGTGACTCCATGGGAGACATCACAGGGAAATGGCTGGACTTGCACAAGCTACATGAGTTGTGGCACAGGACAGGGATGAACCTCAAGGTCCCTTAATCACAGAAGTTATCCTGCTGCACTTGGGAAAGAAGGGCTATTCCCTGACTCTGTTTCTATGCTGAATTTTGGTTTACTTTTGTAAAACAGGCCCCACCAACCTCAAAATAGTGCTTGACATGCCAAATTCTTATAGAAGGACAAGCAAGGCATGCCAGCCACACACTTAGAGATGATAAACAAACTCTCATTTCTTTATTTAACTCGTTATTAATTGCAAAGGACGCCCCTTCACTCATCTGTTATGAAGTGTGTTGACTTCCTCTCTCCAGGTTTCCAAGAGACTTCCTGCTCCAGCAAGCTCAGCACAAACCCTGAGGGGGCCCTGGGTCAGTTTTTGAGGAACATGGGGTCTGATGTTGGAGCTAATGAGCTTGTTACTGAGACATACACTGGGATCTCTGGTGGCTCCATCCTTTGCCACCGTGTCCAGCCTGTCTGCAATTAGGAACAAGGTCTGTGACATTGTGCTTTATAGTAAATCTGCAGCGAGACAAAACCCTCTGATTTTCACTGAACGTGGCAGGAGCTGCTGATCCGCAGAGCGCGAACAAATTTTTCTTCTTTGTGACTGAAATTCTTTAGAAGGCCCCAAGGACTTACTTTTTTAGAATTGGCCTTTTTTTTTAATTTTTTTTTTTCCTTTGTTTCTTTCAGAGCTGCTACCCATTTTTTTTTTTCCAGGGATTTAGAAATCAGAAAGGTGTTAGCCCAGGTAGTTGAAGCTATAACGCTGGACACAGTGCTTACAACAAGGGTGTGTTAGGTAATTGATATTGATATATTGGTGGGGCAGAAGGTAAAAGATGGCTCTGATAGATGGAGACACACAGACCTGGGTCCGTGTTGCCTACTTATAGAATCATAGAGTGGTTTGGATTGGTGGAAGGGGCATTGAAGATCATGTCATTCCCCAGGGACACCTTCCACTAGACCAGGTGGCTCCAGTCTCTGTCCAACCTGGCCTTGAACACTTCCAGGAATGGGGAGTCGAAGTTTGTCCAAGGTAACTCTTGTCTGTGGCTGTAAGAGGTCAGTCCTGATACAGAACACAAATCCAAGATGCCAGACCACTCCTATGGGTGCTTCCCTCTTCTCTGATCACGATCAGTTAAATCAGAGAATACAGATATAGAAGTGACCCCAAGGAATCCTTGGATCCCATCTGCCCCAAAGAAAAGCCACTGTAGCTGAACCATTCCTCTGGGATGTTCAGGTTAACTTGGCCATTGCAAGATCCCTGGAGTCAAGTGGTCTGTGCCTCACTTGGATCATTTCTGACCTTTGGGTTTGCAGGTTTTGCCTTTATTTCATTTCAGTGGATGTGGGGACTGTGCTCTTCTGGGGGATTATCCAGCCATTGTCAGACAGTTCATCTGAATTACCCCATTCATTTCAGTCCTATTCACTCCCTGTGATCCATTATCTTCACCTTTCTTCCCTACCATGAATATCACCCAAGCTACTCTGGTTTTGCACTGGAAACTTTAAATGGATAGATATGTTAATTGGTATCATTACAACAAACGGTTCCAGTCACACTGCAATTCAGGGAACATTTCAGTGTTGCCATTTAAATGATGAGGGGTTTTTCTCTCTCTCTTTTTTTTTTTTTTTCTTTAATGCCACTGACAGCTACTTGTGTTTAATTCATTTTGATTTTGTTAGGAGGGGGAAGTTATCAGGATTGTATCATTAAAAATGCATGCTTGGGTTATTCATGCATGTTTCATATATCCCTGTGTATGATCCATCATAATTCCACATTAGCCAATGGGGATACCAAGTGGAAAGGGTCTGCTGAGCATACATATAATTCAATTACACCCATGACGTCACATTGATTGGATTCTTAATGACACCTCCAAGCTGGGCTGGGAAAAAGGAAGGTTTCCACTGAGGCTGCCTGTGCCTGAGGGAGCCCAAGGTTTGTGTTACTGATCCAGATTGGATCTGGTAGGAACTGGGCAGCTGCTTTGGAGCTGAAGGCCAGATGTGAAGTGTCTCAGGCAGTGGCACAAACCCTGACTGCCACAGGAGTTGTGCTGATGGGCTGTAATAAAGAAATCAGATGTTCTCCCTGCTGTTTTCTTCAAGTGCTTTCAACAGTGCAGCAGTTCCTGTGGCAGGGGCACAACGTGTCATGGTGCAGCAAACCCTCCTAATCTGGGATAACTCTGGAGCACTGGTTTGGTTAAAACCCCCTCCTCGTTGACAAGTGATGTGGGGCAGTGTATGGTGATATTCCTGCAACTGAGGAGGGAGATGTAGATAAATGCCTAGGTAGACAGATGGATAGAGGATGCAGCTGGTGACACCCTTATCCTCTTCTCTTGTTGTAGATCCTGGTTTAGGATAAATTGGTAATTACACCTTCCTCCCCCCTCACCTTCACTATGTTCTTTGACCCTGTTAGTGAAATGAATTTCTGTTCTTCAGAGCCTGCTCACAATATCCATAAAGTGCCATTCCTGGGAGCCCTGGTGGCACAGGGCAGAGGTCAGATGATGTAGCAAAGTCCATTATTTTCTTCACCCAGAGGGTGGTTGAGCACTGGAACAGGCTCCCCAGGGAAGTGCCTCAAGCCTGAAGGAGTTCAAGAAGCACTATTAGGCACATGGTGGGATTTTTAGAGTTGTCCTGTGCAGTGCCAGGAGCTGGACTTGATGATCCTTGTGTTTCCCTTCCAACTCAGGATATTCTATGTATGATTCCACCTGAGGGAGCACTTGGATGCTCATCTCAGTTTGGGTGTCCTGGCCCTGCTACTTCTTGGCATTAGTCAGGTGGAGCAAGGATTGCTGATGCAGAGTTTTCTTTGATGCTTCTTAAAAAAAAAAAAACTAAAAAGAGGAAGGCTCTGCATCCCTCGCTGCCTCTCACTTCAATATATTTAAAAATATCTTGCTCTCTGTGAGTACATCCCAACACCTCTCTGCCTCAGCAGTTTTGAAGCTCTAGTGAATTCCAACCCATCAGTGGATTATCTCTGTTTTATGGGTGCTGGATCACAAGCCTAGAGAACTCAAAAAAAAAATAAAAAATCCCTGTTTATGATCATGGCCAGGAGAAGAAATCACTCCTGCTCCTGACTCCTGGACCTCTGCTTTAAGCACATGAGCATTCTGACTACCATTCCTATTGATTTTCAATTATGGCTCAAATGGAAGTGGTTGTAGCTTTGTGTTAACCCTCAGGAGGATTTGGCCTGTCATGTCTGGCTTGGGAACAGAAGGGGAGAAATCTGGTACTGATGTGGATTTGTGGGGCCTAAACTCACTGCTGGGTAGAAATGAGTGTCACCACTGCTTGTTAAAATAACAAAATCCCTTTTTTATGGGGTTGGGTGTGCTGCTGGGGGCAATGCATGGGTGTGTGGTATGAAGGAATCGTGACTATAAACACAGAGCGATTGTGGTGTGGTTCAAAGTTATTGCTGGCATGAGCGTGGGGGATTTTTAAATTATGTGGGGAGGCTCATTTTAAAGGGCAGCTGGGCTGAACCTTGCTGGCATTATCAGAATAGTCCAGGCAGAAGGTAGATGAGAAGTTTGAAGCTGCAGAATTCACGCTTTTCCTTCCCTGATTTTTAGCTTACTCAGAGTTCTCCACTTGCTGCACTACACACACACACTCTCCATGTTTCCAGGGTGTTTTCCTCCTTGGATCTCTGAGCTTTTTGCCAAAGACAGGAAATAATGTGTCCATTCCTCTGGCTGGGGATGCAAAGGAGTTAAATAGTTTTTAGAGCCAGGATGAGATCATAATATCACAGAATTATTTGCATTGGAAGGGACCTTAAGGATCATGTTCCAACCCCTTGCCAAGGACAGGGATGTCTTCCACTAGCCCAGGTTGCTCCAAGCCCCATCCAACCTGGCCTTGGACACTTCCAGGGACCCAGGGGCAACCACAGCTTCTCTGGGCAACCTGTACCTTGGCTTCCCCCCCATCTGAGTAAAGAATATTCTCCTAGCATCTAATTGAAATCTAAATCTCTCCTCTTTTAGTTTAAAACCATTCCCTCTTGTCCTATCACTGTCAGCCTGTGTAAAAAGTCACTCTCCCTCTCTTTTATAAGCTCCCTTTAAGTACTGGAAGCCACTTCTAAGGTCTCCCTGGAGCCTTCTCTTCTCCAGGCTGGACAATCTCAGCTCTCCCAGCCTGTCTTCAGAGCAGAGGGGCTCCAGCCCTCAGAGCATCTTCATGGCCTCCTCTGGGTCCTCTCTAACAGGTCCATGTGTTTCTTATGCTGAGGACTCCAGAGCTGGATGCAGTTCTCCAGGTGAAGTCTCACAAGGGCTGAGTAGAGGTCACATCTTCCAGAGCTGTGCTGGAGATCATGACACATTCCCTGAAAAAAAAATGCCCAGACCCCCTGAAAAAGACCCCCAAACAAACAAACAAAACCCCCAAACAAACAAACAAAAAGCCCCAAACAAAAATCCCCCAAAACAACCTAAAACCCCAAACCCCACAAGGATTATTATTCTCATCAGCCCATTCAAGACTTGCAATGAATTTCACAAGGTTTGGGTTTGCCTTGAACTTGATCTGCCCTGAACTACCTCTCTGCCCATGTGTCCATCCCCTGCTTCCCGATGTGTGGATGTGTTTATTCCATAGGTTTTCCCTGAGGGCCACGAGATGTTATTTATAGCAGCCCTGCCCACAGTTGTGCAGCTGGAGCCCGTGTTGGGTTTCCATCGCCTGCTCCCCTCCTGGTGCCCCTTCACAGCTTCAGAGGGTGCAGCAGGGCTGGATTTCAGCCTGGGGTGGGGTGGTGACCCTGACCTCTCCCTGCCCTTGGCCACAGGGCTCTGTCCTCATCCTCAGCTTCCCCTGAGGCCACAGCCTGCAGGGAATGAAATGCAGCAAGGATGTGAAGTGTATCCTGCAGAATGCTCTTTGTAAGGGCTGAAGGGAACACTCTCTGAGGCAATTTTGTACATCTACACTTTCTGTGTTTGCCTTACCACTCATTGTTAATAACATTTAAAAATATAATTTTTGTGCTAATAATATTAAGATATCAAAATTTATGCATAATTTCTGTGCAGGAGCAGGGCCTCTTTGGGGTGGGCACTGTGCTGCCTTCTTGAAAATCCAGCAGATCTTTTTGGGGTGCTGCAAGTGCTAAACATCCCCACGTGGTAAGAGGAGAGGATCCCAGGTAAATGAAATGAGGGTCCTCACAGTGAAGGTAACAGGCTGCTCTGAGCTGCAGTTTTATCTCACTTATTCTCCCTGGAGGGGAGCAAGCAGCCCTACCTGCCTTTTTTCCATCCCTTATCAGCAGCATCTGGCATTATCACATTTGTTATATCTCCTCCTTCCAGTGCTGACATGAGAGGACATCTCCCAGGGTTGACAACGGGATAAAAAGTAGGGAATTAGCAAAGCCTCAGTGCCTGAGTCTCTGTGACTCTTTCCTTTCCAGTCTGAACACCAGCTCTGTGGTGTCCTGGAGCAGGAGGAAGGCCGAGGTGACCACACTCCTCCTCCCTGTTGCATGGATAACTGCTCAGCTGGAGGATGCAAACTCCCACCATGTGCTTGAGCATTACTGTCAATAACCAGTGGCTAGAGTAGTATAGAAAAATAAATGAACTTTGTGGTTTTTTTTTGGCCTGGGAGGTTGCTAAGAGCATATTTCTATTTTTTTCAGCCTGGATGTGCCTGTGGGGAGGGACGTGCAGGGGTAACAGAGGTGGAATTACAGGATCCCTTTTGAGTCCCATTTGGAAACAGCTCCCTGCAGTGGCTCTGCTTCAAACCCTCCCCCTTGTAGCTGACTCTGCATCCCGGTGGGAGGCCCTGACTTCCCAGAAGAGCTGGCCTGAGTTCATAACCTTCCCCCGCTGCCCCTTGCAGCTCCTGGAGCTGTATCTCTCCTTGGAAAAGCACTGGGAGCTTCCCCCTCCCTCCACCGTGCTGGGGAAATGCCCTTTGTAACGCTCCAAGCTTTTGTTTTTTGCATGAGCTGAGTTGGGGTGAACTTGGCAAGGCTGCCAGAACATCATGAATAAGTTAGGAGGGAAGCTGTGCTCCAAGCTCAGGGCATACACAGGCAGGGAAAGCAGGGCTGGTGCTCAAACAGCCTCCAGAGTGCCTGTGTAGTGGCATTTTTTACTCTCTTTGCACCCCGTATTGGTTGACAATCAGACCTTTCACTTAATTCAGGAGTCTTCAGTGGTCCTGTGTTTCTCCAGCCATGGCTGGTTTAGGACAAGTGATCTGCAAATCTCTCTGGCATCACCTACTGTTGGTGGAACATCCTGAGAATCCAATATCTAAGAGATTTCTTACCTCAAGCAAAACATCCTCAACCCGGAGAGTTCATGACGATTTTGTGCCTCCTCAACACCTCTGCCACCTCAGTTTCCCATTGCCCAAGGCTCCTCCTGGAGTCCCTGGTTCTCCCACTGCAAGAGAGAAATGTTTAAAGGGCAGAGTGGGCAGTGTGTCATCTCATCTCACTGCCTGAACCACAAACACACAAGGCCCCGTGATTATTTCTGTTTCCTAAGAGAAATGATTTTTCCAGGAGATGCAGCATCTGTGAGGTTGAGATGAAAATTCCCTCTTTGCTCTTCCCAAAACCACGTTTGCAGAAGAATTGGTCAAATGAGGGGCACCTTTCTCTTTCTGGGAACATCTCTGCTCCCCTTCTACCCAAGTGCTGGTGATTTTGATTTCTGAAGACCAAGCATTCTTGGTGTCAGGGATGTCTCTGTGCTGATGTACAGACACCCTGTTCTCTGCTCTCAGCCTCTGGTGTGTCAGTGGGATGTTTTTTATCCTTTTTGAAGTGTATCCCATTCTTCCTCCATGTCTCTGAGTCCCTGTCACCGTGATTTCATTCATGCAGTCCCCGGAGGGTCATTGCCAGTCACCTCTCCGCATTTATTTCTGCACAGTTGGGGCTTTGCAATGAAAAACAAAACTCTCTATCTGCTTCGTTTCCAGAGCTGCTGGTTTAGCTCCTGATTTCTTCCTTGGCTTCATTTCAAATCACAGCAGGTCAAGGAATAAGGTACATCAGTGTCCCCTCCAAAACGTGCCCTGCTCCACATCAGGACTTTTGTGACCACACACTGCTGTGTCAGGACTTGTTGAAGGGCCAGGGAGCAGAACTGGGCCATGGACAGAGGTGTAGGACTGGAAGGCACATCTTGGGTCAAATCTGTGCCCTTGCCATTGCTGGCATCACATTGTGTGGTTCTGATTGCAAACCTTGCAGGTTCCATCCTCACCTTCATTTGCTTCTTCTACTTGCCCTGCCCAAGAGTTTCTCACTGCTGGTGGGCTGGGCAGGCTGAGGGTTTATAGGGATATAGCTGGGAGAGATGGGCTGAGCTGGACCCAAACTGAGAACAGGTTATCCCAGCAAAACCCCAGCTGAGCTAAGGACTGACCTGAAGTGGACCCAGGAATGTGCCTCTTCCAGCAGATTGTGTCCTTGCTGGAGCACAGAGAGGACATCCTAGAGGTTGGGCCAAAGGGGTTTTTCTACCCTGTGTGGGGAGAGCAGGTCACCCCAGGCAAACAGAGCACGTTGCATCTCTCTGCACAAAGTTGGTGAGACCTGGATCCCCAAAATGCTGCTTTTTGCAAGGTGTCTGTGGGATGTAGCTGCCTGTTTAACAGTAATCCAAACCTGGAGTGGGGGTGAAAATAACAGCCCCAAAGCCAACAGGTTTCATAGAATCATTATCATAGGATCATTTAGGTTGGGAAAGACCTCCAAGACTGAGTCCAACCTGTGACTGATCACCACCTTATCAACCAGACCAGAGCACTGGGTGCCACGTCCAGTCATTCCTTGAACACCTCCAGGAATGGTGACTCCCCCACCTCCCTGGGCAGCCCCTTCCAATGCCTGACAACTCTTTCCATGCAGAAATTCTTCCCCATGTCCAACCTAAGCCTCCTGTTTGCTGCAATGAGAAGTGACTCCAGCCTTGGATTGATGCTCCTGAAGGAGCACACTGCCAACAGCACTTAGAAATTGCCTCTCCCGTGGCTTTTTTTTTTGTGAAGAGCAGCAAAAAATGGGCATTACAAATGTCTTGCCTGGAAGTGCCTCTGCCAGGAATATTTGATAGAGACATATGCTCACCTCACACCCCCCCCACACAGAGCAGCCAAATTTGATGAAGGGATTTATTAGTGGAGGTGCTGCAATACGTGCTCCTGCTCCTGCCTCCTTTGATTTTTGTCGTGCAGGAGAGGGTTAGTTTTGCCTTTTTGTTTCAGTTTGGTTTTTAAGTGCTTTTCTGATGGCTGCTTTACATTCTGCTCTGTGTTCTGGGGGAGCTGAGTCAGCTTTTAGCACCCATCCTCTGCTCAGAGGAATTTGCACTGGTTTTGTTTATGATTTTCAGCACAGCCAGTTCTCCTTTGCCTTTAATTGACAAGCAGGAAATGTTTCTTGGACTTTTTAGATGGCTGAGTCCATTGCTGGGACACTGTTGTTGAGGAGAGGAAGCTCATAGGAAGCTCGTGTTGTTTGAGTGATTAGCAAATAGAATATGATTTCAGTGCAAATGTATCTCTTGATACTCGAGGTGTCAAACACTCTGAGTAATGATCATGTTTTAAATATAGTTTATAACTTTCTTCTCATGCCTATCCTGCCTACTGTATGTGCATTGTGGGATATACACACAGTGTGGCTGTGTATAGATGATGTAGCTGTATAATTACACCTACAGAGCAAGAGATCTGTCTGTGTTTATTTTTAAATATTATATATATATGTGTGTGTATCTAAAGAAAGAGTTTTACACAGATGGAATCTCTTTTAGGCCCCATTTCAATAATAATTACAGCTGAATGACGCCGTGCCCATTTTATTTTATATCTTCTTTTATTTTAGCTGCCTCTAAATCACTGCTAATTTTCCAAGCAGAAAGGTCACGGCACAGATGTGAATAAACACGCCGTAAACTGGGTGTAGTAAATAAATCCACTCCTCAGGAGCAGTGGCATCAAACACAGTAACCCTGCAAGAACTGGCAAAGGAGTCTTGTCACTAATTTTCTCAATATATGAATTAATGATTGGAGTGTCTTTGATGTGGGGTTAAACTCCTGGTAAGTGCAGTGTAACTAAAGAACTCTTTTTATGAGATGGGACTTCCTATTTCTCACTGATTACACCTCAACCAGCTCTGCCAGTGCCTTCAGCTCTGACTTGCAAGGCTGTAGCATCCAGTCTCATCTTCTTTACCATTGTTTTTGACTGTTGTGTGTCTCCTGAGATTTTCCTGAGCTTGGGATCCTGGATTTGGGACGCACTGGAGGAAAAATCAATCTGTACTTCCCCTGCTCCTTGTGCCATAAAGCCCCAGTTCTGATTGTTTTTGGAGGCAGGAGATAAGCCTTGGATGGACTCAGTGTCGCCAAAATCTTGTCCTAAAACTTGCGACTGAGACAATTGTTTCAGTTTTATTTATTTAGACTCTTATTTGAAGAAAACCTGGTGGGCCACAGAGGCCTGGAACTGAGAAACTGCTCAGTGTAAGGAAATTATCAGGGAATAACAGAATGATTTGGGT
This sequence comes from Manacus vitellinus, assembly GCF_001715985.3. Lineage (NCBI taxonomy): Eukaryota > Metazoa > Chordata > Aves > Passeriformes > Pipridae > Manacus > Manacus vitellinus. The sequence continues at coordinate 849,461 of NW_021940724.1, forward strand.
TGGAAGGATCTTAGAGGTCATCCAGTTCCAACCCCGTGCCATGGGCAGGGACATCTTCCACTATCCCAGGTTTCTCCAAGCCCCATCCAAGCTGACCTTGGACACTTCCAGGGTTGAGGCAGCCACACCTTCTCTAGGCAACTTGTTCAGGAAGTTCAGGAAAAGTCTTTGACAAACACTGTCAAGGACAGAGCTTGTGCACAGGGAGGATGATGAGCTGATGGCTGTGCCAAGGATTAACTGGAGAGGGAAGGTAATCCCGAGGCAACAGGTGGGATAGCCTGAATTTGCAGGAGAGAGATCCTGTCTCAAAGAGAGGGATTTAGCTGCTAAGGTGCCAATACCTTCACAAGAGAGCAGTTTATTTTGGATGTGTGTCTGGGCAGCAGCAAGCAATTGTGGGGGCTTTTTTTAACTGACTGGGTAAAATCCTGGTCCTGTTGGAACAACTATCAGAGCAAACAGCACTAGGGATGTCTGCAGGTTGTGGCAGAGGAGTAAAGCATATTTTCTGGGGAGAGTGTTTGTGGGAGAAGGGGTATGGATCGTTCTCACCTGCTTCCATGGTGCTTTCTGCACCACTGCTCACGCACAGCTCACTTATCTCCACTTTGCTTGGTGGGGTTTTTCCCCCCTCCCTTCGAACTCCTCCCCACCAACTGTGCCAGCTCCTGGGGAAATAAAGCCTGGCCTGGCACATTTCTGTCTGCAGCTCTGCTCCTGCATGGCTGGGCTTCTCACACCTACCTGCTGGGAAGAGCAGACGTGGGAACAGCTTTGCTTTCTGCTTGGCTCGTGCGGCGCGATCCCGCTCCGAGCCCTCCGAGGCGGCGCGTTGGTGCGAGACGGGGAAGATCCTTTGTGCTGAGACGGGGTGGTGGGACAGGAGGAGCCTTGGCTTAGTGTTTCAGGGGCTGCTGGTTGAACTGGCTGCTAAAACCTTGTTTTCATCAAAGGGAAGTGTTTCTGCGGGTCAAATATCGGACCGAGATGGGGGTGCTCTGAGCTTGTCCTGTCCCACATGTCTGTGATCAAACTCCTGGCCACACTTCCTTCATAATCCCTTTCAACCCAAACCATTCTATAATTCTTTGATTCTGTCTCATCCCTTGGGGTGGTTGGATGTCTCTTTGGACAACAGCAGCATCTTTTTGTCTCACATACATTGTGTCATTTCTATCTTATACAAGCAATAGCTTAACACTGGATTTTAAGGGATTTTTTTGGCTCCAAAGGACCTCCCAGACATGTCCTTGCCAGTGCTGAGGGTTTTCAGAAGGTGAGAGGGGCTGTTGCAGGAACTCCTGAGGATCCCATCAGGGAAACCCTTGGATCCTGGCTCCTCCCTTCCCACAATATTGGAATAATTTGTGAGCAGTGAGTGAGCTGCTGTAGCTGCCCAATGCTTACGCTGCTGTTTTACATTGATAATTCATCCTGGGATCAGCATTCAGAATTAATTCAATTAAAGGGGCCTCATCATTCATTTATGAGGGAGGGAAGCTTATAAAGAGCTGTACACAGGGAGCAGCTCTTTGTGTGCTAAGGATGGAGCTGGTTTCTAGCTGGGTGCTGTGCTTGTGGTGCCTCCTGGTTTGTGGTGGGGGACTGGGTATCTCCTGGGACAGGGAGGGCATCAGACTGGGTGCTTTTTTAGTGGTAATGTCAGTAGAGGAGCCTGACCAAACACTGAGCTGTGCTTTTAGTATGATATGGGATGTTTCTGGATCAAATCCAAACCTCTTTGTTGGGGCAGTGCAGTAAAAGGATCCCCCATAGGGGTGCACAGATGTATCTATCTCTGGAATCCCTGGTTCAGCCTCTCTCCTTGCTTGAATATTCACTTGAATAATAACCTCAAATTTTCTGTCATTCCAGCTAGCTGTGTGACAAAATAAATGCTATTTCTTGGCTTTCTTACAGGATTATATTCTGCCTCTCACAGATTTTTCCTTTCTGTCCCTGTTCTCATCTGCTTCCTGCCCTTCAGACCCTCTGTCCTCACAGAAAAGCCCCTTGGTGGGGGAGTTTGCCTTGAGTTATCCAGCAAATGCTGTTCTGGCCCTGTTTTGGGCAGGAGTCCTGCTCATGGTGGGAGAATTTATCCCTCATTGTTCAGTTTGTTTAGCTGGGATGGATAAGCCTGGGGGAGACATCAGGGGAAGGATGGAATCAGGTCATGCTCTCCAGCCTAAGCTGGAGATGATCATCACAAGAACTCTTCTTCTTCCACATCCACACTGAGTGTTGTAGCAGTTCTATCATCAGGAAGAGGCTTTTCCATCTGAGGATTTGGGTTTATACCATTTGACCAACTGGAATATGGGTCTTAAGCTTTCTAGACTTACAGTGAAGATCCTGACTAGCAACTTTTCTCTTGGAGTGAGCTGGGTGGGGAGGGAACTGCTCTGCTTCTGTACTGAGGTAAAGATGAATTTTATGGGATTTGGGAAACCTGCCTGGCAGTGCAAGGATGAACCTTCACCCCTGATGCCCTCAGGAACTGGGTAAACATGACTGATAATTTAAAGTCCACCAAATGTCAGCAGGAGGGTTGTATCACCTCATGGGCAAAAGCTATCTGTGAAAATGATTTCTGGACGATTTTGCCTCAAATTGTACTTCCTTTTTCTACCGTGGCTGGTTGAGGTTTTCCATTAACCATCATAGCTCCATGCCATCTCCAGGATGCTGAGCCCAGCTCAGGATGGCAGCTGCTGGCACTCCACACCTGGAACTGACTGGACAGTTCCCAGACTCTGTCCTTTTCCTTCCTTATATCTGAGTAAAAACATAATTTTGACAGGCCAGTGATGCAGAAAATAACTTGCTGCTCTCCAACTGTTGCATCCCTTGACCCCAATTAGAATGTGGCGCATGGAGAATTGTCAGCTTCTCGCTTTCTCTCCGCTCCCCATCTCCCTGACCAAAATTCCCATTATAAAGATGACACCTGAGCGCTTCACAGGCTGGAAAACGTTGCTGACCAAACAGAGAATCAGAGCAGATCTGAAGTCCAGCTCTTTGGGGTTTTTCTGGCCTTTGTTTCTGAAAAAGGTGCGGGAAAGCTGTCAGAAAAAACACGGTTGTGGTTCTGGGTCGATGGTTGGACTTTTGAGGTCTTTTCCAACTGTAGTGATTCTATGAGATATTCCAACCTGTGGGAATATTTCCCCTTCACCTCTCTATATGAGGTTGGACCCCCAGGGTTGGCTTATACCTTGAAACATAAAATTTCAAGATATAAGCCTTGAAGCTGTAGCTGTCCCATCCCTGTAGCTGCCCAGTGTCCAAGGCCAGGCTGGATAAGGCTTGGAGTAACCTGGTGTAGTGGAAGGTGTCCCTACCCATGGCAGGGTGGGGGTGGCCTTTAAGGTCCCTTCTAACCCAAACCATTCTGTGATTCCCTGATAATTTCCTTACACTCAACAGTCCCTCAGCTACAGCCCTCCCTGGCCCATCAAATTTTCTGCAAATAAGAGTCCAAATAAATAAAACTGAAACAACTGTCTCAGTCACAAGTTTTAGGGCAAGATTTTGGTGATACTGAGTCAATCCAAGACTTGTCTCCTGCCTCCAAAAGCAATCAGAGCTGGGGATTTATGGCACAAGGAGCAGATTGATTTTTCCTCCAGTGCATCCCAAATCCAGGATCCCAAGCTCAGGAAAATCTCAGGAGACACACAACAGTCAAAAACAATGGTAAGGAAGATGGGACTGGATGCTACAGCCTTGCAAGTCAGAGCTGAAGGCACTGGCAGAGCTGGTTGAGGTGTAATCAGTGAGAAACAGGAGGTCCCATCTTATAAAACGAGTCCTGTAGTTACACTTCACTTACCAGGAGTTTAACCTCACATCAAAGACACTCCAGTCATTAATTCATATAATGAGAAAATTAGTGACAAGACTCCTTTGCCAGTTCTTGCAGTGTTACTGTGTTTGATGCCACTGCTCCTGGGGAGTGGATTTATTTACTACACCCAGTTTACGGCGTGTTTATTCACATCTGTGCCGTGACCTTTCTGCTTGGAAAATTAGCAGTTACAGATGATGCAGCCTTACAAACTTAAGCTAAAGGCATCCCTGAGGATGAGTAATGGAGTCCACAGGATGTTTCTGTGGGATTCAGGACCGTCCAAGACTGCACATGTTCCTCTACTACCCCACGATCCTGCCCTTTACATAGAGGACCCACTGGCGTCTCCCTCTCTTGCAACGTCCTATTCTCTTGCAAGCATGGCATGAACTCCCTAAAGATGAGAGCAGAGAGCAGGGCTGGACCTGTGCCTGAGATGTGTCTGACTTTTCTCCCCACAGCTCTGGACGTGGAGCTGTTGGTATCGGACGCTGGGGGCTCGTCTCAAATCGCGGCTGCCTGGTGCTCCCTGACGCACAACCTCTCCTCAGGTTATCTGTGTGTGAGGCAAGGGGATGGGAGGAGGGCACAGCTCCAGACTGTGACTCATTCAGTCTTTTCCCACTGCTGCTGTAATTCAAGTGGAAACCTCGGAAGACTGCAAAACCTTCAGGCACGCGAAGGATGCCAGGATTTGAGTGCGTATGAATGAATCCAGGGCTCGTTTCTGAACTTGGAGAAACAGGGGAGGCTTTGCTGCGATCTCGTTGCCTCATGTAGGGAGAGAACAAGGGGGAAAGGCTTCAGACTGAAAGAGAGTAGGTTTAGATTGGATATTAAGGAAAAAAAAATCTTTGCTCAGAAGGTGGTGAGATGCTGGAACGGGTTGCTCAGGGAAGCTGTGGATGCCCCATCCCTGGAAGTGTTCAAGGCCAGTTTGGAAAGGACTTGGAGCAACCTAGTCTAGTGAAGGTGCCCCTGCCTGTGGCAGGGGGTTGGAACTGGATGATCTTTAAAGTCCCTTCCAACCCAAACCATTCTGTGATTCTATGATCAATCTCCTTGAAAAACTGGAAGCATGGAGTTGGTGTTGTCTCTGTGCACTTCTAAATTAAATCCCTGATTTTGAGGGGACTAGTTGCATAGAGGGCAGTAAGAAAACATCAAACCTTCTCCTAAAGTTAAGGAGGTATTGGATTAAAGGCAAAAGGTATTGCATGCAGCAATAGCCTGAGGAATAGTGTTGGAAGAATTTGGCAGGATGCTTCTATCTGTCTTCATTTGTTGCCTTGGAACTCTGTCACCTGAATTGTTTTAAAAGCCTTGTAGATGTGGCACTTAGGGATGTGGTTTAGTGGTGGGCTTGGCAGCGCTGGGTTAATGGTTGGACTCAATGATCCTGGAGGTCCTTTCCAACCTAACAGATTCTGTGGTTCTGGGACTTTATTGTGGTTAAGCTCAGGACCAGCCCAGGGAAGCAGCTGAGCATACAGAGCACAGCAGTTCACAGAAGGACCTGCCCTCAATGTGGGGGTTCCCTCCCCCCTGGGTGTCCAGAGACCTCGTGTAATCACTGAGGATGACCCTGGCCATGGCTTTCCCTCCCTATCAGGCCATTAGGATTCATCAGCACGCTCTGGACACTGATGCTGGATTCCTTCGTGCTCCCTCTGACTTTCCCTCTGGTCTTATTAGGCAGAGGTGGAGTTGAAGGTGGAATATCCTCCCAGAATATCCATCAGGTGCTTGAGCTCAGTACACGGGTCATTGTATCTCACACTGCACTGACTTTCCTTGATCCTGCCAAAGTTGAATTTCTAATCAGGCTGGTCATCTTGACCTTCTCTGCAGTGTGGGCCACAAGGAGAGTCCATCCTCCGAGCCTCCAAGTTGGCTTATCCCTCACAGGAGCTTGCTTGGAGGCAAAGGTAGAATTCCAGAAACTCTCCAGGGCTGCAGGCAGGAAGATCCTGCTGGAAACCCAGTGAGGGAAATCCAAGCTGTGACCAGAAAGCTATCACATCAACATGTTGATTTTAAATAACTGAAGGCATAACTCATGCCCCCCACCACCCTTCTTTTCCTCTAACAGTGACAGTTCTGTCCAGTAAACACCAGCAACCGCCACCACTGCAGCTTCCCAAACAGCCCAAGGAAACACAGCCCTGCCTTTCCTTTGTATTTCTGTGTGAAAAGCAGGTGATGCTGAGACATTTTACAGTCCCAGCTCGGTGAAAATCTTTCATATAAATGACTCAGGTGATATGTGAGTGACAGGAATCGTGGTGACACTGATTGAGCTGTGGTGGCTCCACGCAGAAGACTTTTGTCTCTGCAGTTGGGATGAGTGGCAGCTAAAGACCTGCTTAATAATTTCTGCCATGAAAGAGGGGAAAATAATATGGGAGGGTGGAATTGATCCCTCTGAACTGATCAATCTCTTCCTTCATTTTCTTCTGGGCTCTGTGTTGGGATGATGAAGACTGTTCCTCTTTGAAGGACCTTGCATGACCAGCTGAGGAATGATGATGGTATGAAGGGGTTCAAAAACTCCCTCTTTTTCTTACCATCTTCCCCAGAGATCATAACCTGAAACAGAGGGAGGAAATCTGTTCTGGCAAAGAGTTCTGTCAATAAAGCCCTGCCTTTGCTCTCTGGCTGGAGGGCTTGAAATGGGGTGAAAAATCATAGCAATGTTTATTTTACAGAAGATAAGCTTTAAGCTGAATGTATTATGGTTTTTTGGCTGACAGTAATCAAGGATTTTTTTTCCTAAAATAAGAAAATAACTGCCCAATCTCCAACTTCATTTTAACATGAAAAATGTTGGTTTCTTGACAATTGTTAGAAAAAGGATTTCCGTATGAAAACCTAATGAATGGCTCAAAAGTTGATCAAGAAGGGAGATGCTAAGTCAAAGTTTTCTAGCTAGAAATAGTGATTTATTATCCAGCTATCTTTGCAAATGACAAAATAACTAATTAGATACAATTCATCATCTGAACTTCAAGCTGCCACTGGTGTAAGATAGAAGGTTTTATGAACAATTCATAGTCCCAATTTTGATCTAAATGTAGCATAGTGTGTATTGAGAGTTAGTCAAAGACACTGAGGCACTGGGAAAGGCTTAATAAGATTCTGAAAATCTGCCCCCCTGTAGATTTTTTTCCTAATGAAGGATTTGAAAAGGGCGTTTTAGAGTGATGTTTTATATGGTAGCAGTCTTTTCCCATAAAACATCAACCATAATAATTATTTTTATGCAGATCCTGAGGCACAGAGAGATTAAATGACTTTCTCAAGGTCAGACAGCGAGTCAGAGGCAGAACCAGTGAATGAATGTGAGTCTTGATTCAGGGGCTGTGGTGTGTACTCAAGTAGCCCTCACTTCTTAAATCTCCAGGCTTGGATGAACTCAAATCTTTCTGGGTCTGATGTCCCAGCATCTCCTAACCCAGTTGTTTCTGCAGGAGTGCAACCCTGGAAGTGAATAACTGCTCCCAACTATCTGTGGTTTATCCTTGGAATCAGCATGACCTGCTTGAGGATATTGATGGGTACATTGTCCTTGATGGGTCATCTCCCAGGGGACAGTTGTGATGATAAATTGCTTCTTCAGTGGCCTTTCAGTACTTAAAGGGAGTTTATAAAAAAGAGGGAGAGTGACTTTTTACTTGGGCAAATGGTGAGAGAAAAAGGGGGAAGGGTTTTAAACTAAAAGAGGAGAGATTTAGATTAGATATTAGGAAGAAATTATTGCCTGTGAGGGTGATGAGGCCCTGGCACAGGTTGCCCAGAGAAGCTGTGGCTGCCCCATCCCTGGAAGTGTTCAAGACCAGGTTGAATGGGGTCCTAAGCAACCTGATTTAGTGGGTGGCATCCCTGCCCATGTGGAGGGGTTGAAACTAGATGTTCTCTAGTTTCCAACTCCAGCCATTCTATGATTCTAAATTCTATGATTCTGAGTGACTGTGTTGTCACTCAATATCCAAGCTGAGAGTTGTGGGAAGGGATCTGGCAAAGGCTCTCCTGCATGGCTTTCTACTTGGTAAAGGCTGGTCCTAAATTTCAGATCCCCACTGGATGATACTCCCAACCTTCCGGGGGTCACTTGGAGATTAGAAATCCTTTAAGTGCTGCAACATTCCTGCCTGTAACAACACGTGTAGTGGTGGATCTTGCAGTGCTGCTGCTTCTGACCAGTTCTGGGTAGGGATTTCCATTCTGGCCTTTTTGCAAATCTCTCTGCTGAGCCAAGTTCAGCTGCACCAGGTCCCAGGGGACACATGAACTGCAGTAGTTGTCCGCTCGTTCAGCGAAGTCGAGTAATTCAGCTGCATTCCTCTCTGGACATTGTTTGGGTCTCCTGATATCTCCTCATGAATTATTAGCTATGGAAAAGACTTATTGCTAAGATATTGTAGCTGGTTTAGTCTCCTGGTCATTGCAGGTTTCCTTCCAAATTTGTTTGGTTCTGTTTTAAGTGGCTCGATGCTGGTCCTCTCGACATTTCCCCCCCGGGCCTCTCTCCTGCAGTCTGATACTTCCTGCTGTCAGGAAGTTGTTCCTCATACTCAGGCTACTTCTTATCAGTCTGTCACTTTTTCAACTCATTGGGCTAATGGTTTCCCCATTACCAGAGCTGCCTCTCTGTGTCCTTTCGCCCCAGTCTCCCCAAGGGAGCCTCTTTCTTCTTGCACTGAAAGAGGGTCAGACCAGATGACTTTTCAGTCTTTTTCTGCCCTCTTGCTCTGATTTCTTGGAGTCTCAGAGATTCTGGATCTGACCTACAAGGAACTCTGACAGCGTGTAAAAGAAGGGATTTTATAAAACTCAATCACAGAGTCATTTAGGGAAAGACCTCTAAGACTGAGTCCAACCACCAGCACTGCTGAGGCCATCACTAAACCATGTTCCCAAATGCCACATCTGCACTGCTTTTAAATTCCTCCAGGGATGGTGACTTGACCCTCCCTGAGGGCAGCCTATTCCTCAGCTTGACAACCCTTTCCACGAAAATCTTTTTCCTAATATCCAGCCTAAACCTTCCCTGGCACAACTTGAGGCCGTTTCCTCGAGTAAGCAATGAAGATATCAGAGTTCATAAATCCCACAGGTTTAGACATTCACATAAATCTGAGAATTGTATCCATGAAAGGGTGAAATCATCTTTTTCTGTCCTGGATGTACACGACTTTTTGGGGCATAGGGAAAGCCTGAGTTACTCCAGCACTGAGAATTAGTTTCTCAGATTTGCAGCGGGGTTTTCTAAGGATGTGGAGAAACAGGAAAGAGAAGGCAGGGAAAAAAAACAAAAACAAGAAAGATCAATTCTGATACTCATCCGAGGAACCAAGAAAAGGCTGAAGGCCCTTTCTCCTCATAGATTCAGTTCAGGGCTGGGACACCACTGATATCTTCCAGACACCCTGTTCATTTAAGGCTCATAAAGGCAGCTCCAGATGTGCACAGATGTTGTGTGGGGTTCTGCCCTGCTGTGCACCATCATTTGGCATCAGCAGCGCTCTCCTGCATTCCCAGCCTGCTCTCTGGAGGACACGTCACCAGCCAAGCAGCTGGACTGGAGAGGAGAACAGCAGTGCTCGGTGCTGATTAAGCAATAATGTAATTAATAGCCTCTTACCATCCTTACATTCCCAACAACGTCAGCGTGTCAGGAACTATTTACAGTGTAACTTACACAAATGTCACTTTGGTGCACTGAGCACTTCATATTTTGCAATTCTCTGCCACAGTAATAAAATCAGTCAGCCAGTCAGAAGGGAAACACACCCAGGAGATATCATTATTGATGGCACTGGGCCAGGCTTTGGATGATCTGTGTGGGAGGCACATCAGCAGAGAGAGGAGCTCATTCCTGCACTGAGATGCCCTCAGGTCTCTGCACGAGATGCCTTTGAATCCAGCTGGATGAAGGCTCAGTTCTCCAGTCAGCAAAGGGAGAACATTTGGAAGGGTTTGTCAATTATCTCCTCTTCAAGAGCTCACATTTAGCATCAAATCAGTGTGCTATCCAGGGCTTTGCACAATTTGGTTTTTAAGGACCTGAAATAATTTCACTTGTCTTGAAAAGACTGCTTCCTGCAGTAAAAGATCTTTCCTTCTGCTTCCTGTGTAACATCCTGGACTCTGGTCACCTAAAGGCCCTTTTCCTCATGAGCTGGGGGTTCTGTACTGGTACTGAATCAATGGTTTTGATGCTCTGGTGCTTTGTTTTAAAGTCTGAGATTAGCAGCTGGACATTTTGGCCTCCTTAATTGGCCATTTGCAAGGGGACCTGATCTCTGACATCACAGTCCAGGTTCATTGTGACCTTCCAGTACTTAAAGGGGACTTGGAAAAAAAGGGGGAGGGCGAGTTTTTACCTGGGTAGACATTAATAAGACAAAGGGGAATAGCTTTAAACTAAAAGAGGAGAGATTTAGATTGGATATTGGGAAGAAGTTCTTCCCTGGGAGGGTGGTGAGGCCCTGGCACAGGTTGCCCAGAGAAGCTGTGGCTGCCCCATCCTGGAAGTGTCCAAGGTCAGGTTGGTTGGGGCTTGGAGCAACCTGGGCTAGTGGAAGGTGTCCCTGCCCATGACAAGGGGGTGTAGATGATCTTTAAAGTCCCTTCCAACCCAAACCATTCTGTGATTCTGCATTTCATAGGAGTGTGAAGACACTTTACTACTGAAGGTGGCAAACCCTTATTGTTTTAAGGCAGAATACCCTGAAATATTATGAGAACTTTGAGCAGGACACAGCTCCCACTAAAAGCAGTGCAAAAATTCCTGCTGATTTCCATGGGAAATCCCAAATGGACTTTTTCTATCCTGTTTTCCCCTCTAATGAAAAGATAATTTGATTTCTTGTAAGTGTCACATTTAAACACGTTGTTTTGTTGGCATTGGTCTCTGCAGAGAGACCCTGCTCTGCAGCAGTGGTGACAAATCATTTGCTGCTGCTGTCCCTCTGCAAGATCCTAAACTTCTCCATGCAAGTCTGACACATCAGGATCCTCAGATATTTGTGAAGGTGTGTGAGACCCATGAATATGGGTCTTTATGCAAGCAAAGAATATGACAGTATTTGAAAATACTTTGCTGGGGTTTCAGATGTAACAGCAGCCGTGGCAAATTCACATTTGTCTATTAAAAAGACAAAAACACAGAGGAAAAAAGAAAAAATCCCAGCACTTGAAGGATTAAATAGTGCATTGACTGCCTAGAGCATCAAGGGCCCTTTGAAGGTCTGGATAAAAATGCACATGCCCATCTGACAAACCTCGAAGGCAGTGGAATTACATGAGGGATAGAGTTGAATTTGGCCCTTTGTTTCCAGCTTTCTGCTGTCACATTCTGATTTCCAGGCAAATCTTGTACAGAACAGGGAAATGTGGAGCCTGTTTAAACTAATACAGGTGCCTGAGCTCCTGCAAGCCCTTGAGCTCTTGCAGAAAAGCTGATGAGCAGAAGTGGTTTCAGCAAGAAATCTTAAAGGGTTCAAATCAGCCAGAAGTGTCAGTCAAGTAGCCCCACAATGCTGGGAAATCAATGCTGGATTCTCCAAGAGGAGCGTGCAGGGAAAATGATGCCATTTGTTTGCAATTCTAATACAATGAATCAACAGATCCACTTGCAAAATGTTCCTAATGAAAATGTGCATAATGGACGTGCAGAAACCCAGAGGGAGAGAGAGAGAGGGGGGTGCTGAATTTAGGTTTAGCTGCTGAAATCTGAAAGTGAGATGGGTCTGACATCCATAAAATCAAGTCCTGGGAGAGCCTGGCAGCAAAAGATGTAAATTTTTGCCAGAAAAAAAGAAGTTTTGGTAAAGAAGCAGATGTTGTTATGTAGGGGTCAATTATTTAGTAAGAACAGCAAACATGGAACCATGATGTAAGGCTGGAATGGATTAAAAATCATCTGAAAACTGAGGTCTCCTAAAAGACAGCCCCAGCACTATTCCCCTATTTTCTTTTCCTGGTAAAAAATCCAGCTTTTAGCACTGTTTGATCTTTGCTGTTGTTGGGTTTTGTTGGCTTCATTTTGGGCCTGGGGGGAGTAACTTCCATGGGAAGTGTGTACATATCAATTATTTATTGTCTTTTCCAGCGTAAGAACTGGGGACTTTCTCAGGGAATGAGATGTCAGGTTTGAAACAAATGTAAACTTGTTCTGAGGGAAAAAAAAAAACCAGCATCTTTCAGGTCACAAAAACTAATGGACTGGTAGAACCTCCTGCTGCAGGACATATTCTGGATTTAAAAAAAACAACCACAAAAAACTTCAGCGAAGTTTTCAGCGGAGGTCCATTAACTGTGAAGTTTCTACATTTGGCTTGGGACATCCCTCAGCCTAAAATGCTCAGAAGGAGTATTTTGGGTGCATATTGCTGTATTTTTACCCTTTTCCTCTGCTTTTCCCTTGGCATCTGCTGTTGGCCATTGACAGAGGCAGCTGTTTGCTCCCTGAATCTGTGACTTAGACCCAGCAAAGCCTTTCCAGGTGCCTAAAAATCCAAGGTTGTCTTCTCCCTCCTCAGTGGAGGTCTTAAAAATAGACAGCTGGCAACTTCTCCTCCAAAGGAATGGGACTGTCCGGGCTGTGTGACTGTAAGGAGTCTTTTTTAGGTTGGGGATGTATCTGAGTATGTTTTCAAGAGTGATGAGAGAGGAGATGCTGCATTCCTCCAGAATTAATCACTTTAATAAAGTTAAAATCTGAGCCAAAGCTGATGGAAGTCACTGGATTTGTCAGTCACTGAACAGGGCTGAATCCCAGTTTTTCAGTCCCCAAAGAGGGGTGTGGGCAGATTGTGTCAGGCTGTTGGCTTGGGAGGAGACAGATTGTCACCTCTGGGTGAAAAATGGCAGGTTTTAATTATTTTCAAGTTATTAATTTTTTCAGTAATACCAAGGAGAAGCAAAATCCAAACCCTCCTCCTAAGTCAGAACAAAGCAATTAGAGTTCCATAGGAAAATAGGTGATGTATCCCTGTTGGGGATCTGAATAAAACTTTTATGAGCCAGGTGACCTCAAGGATTACCTGTGATTTGTGCTCTTTTTGGGAATAGTTCTATGGATGAACAACAAGCTGGTTCTTCATAAATTTGGCCCAGAATATCTGCATTTTTGTTTTCTCAAGCATGCAAATTCGTATATTGTGACATTAAATATAGCTTGGGATGATAGGAATACTCTGCTTCCTTGGCACTGCAAAGTTCCATCAAAGAAGGGCAGGAAATTGGGTTCCCTGACCCTTTTTTCCTCCCTGGAATAACGCCTAGAAGAACAGGATTAATTTGTGTCAGGACAAGTTTCTGCTTCTGCTAATTATATTTTTTTCCCTTTAATTTTTTCCTCTTTCCCCTTTATTAGGTTTTTTCCCCCTTTCTCTCCCTCTCCCACTGCTTTCTGCTTCTTCCATTTTCTCCTTCCCCTGATGCTTCCCTAAAGGCACAAAACAAAAATGTTTCCAGCTTACATGTTTTGGATATAAGGTTTGAAAGGACAACAGAGACAGGCTCCATGACAAAGAGCATATGGATAAAACCCACGGAGGGTGGAAATAAACAACTCAGGAAGATAAACTCTTGCATATCAAGGGAATCTTGATCTCCACTTGTTTGATACTTCAGCTTCTTATCTTGTCCTCTTATGATTTCCTCTGCTTCCACTCACTGGAACCAAAAAGCCCATGGAAGGAGCTCTGATTTACAGTCATAAAGGTTGGAAAAGACCTCAAAGATCAAGTCCAAGCTTTGATGGACCTTTAGATTTAGGGCTAAAGTAAGCTGAAGTCATAGTAAGAAGCAGATTTTATTGTCTACACTGAAATTTATGCTATTCCAGGTGCCTGGTGATCCTTATTATTTGGACTGAGACAGGTTTAATAACACACAGAGTTGTCTTTCATCTTCACACAGTTGCTTTAACTGTTGGGGTCAGTTTTAGGACCAGTCCAACCCTCTGTGCCATCAGAAGCCTGAGGAAGCTTCATTTTCCCAGCTGCCAGTAAGTGTGTGTTGTAAGGAAAAGTTTTGAGGGAATTTTAAGCTTTGTGCTTCAGGTTGGAGACAGGTCTTAGATCATTAATTTCCACAGGGGAATTTTTTTATGTGATTCACAGTGAAGGTTTTGTTCCCTCTTCTGAAATGCTTTGTATGGCTTGGGGTGGACACCACATGAGACTAATCCAAGGTTTCACTGTTATTTTAGAGTATCATGGGGATGAACCACTTCCATGTGTCCAGTGCAGGTCTGGTAAAGCATCTTCTAAGCCCCAGTATCCTAATTGTCTTCAGGGTTTGCCTAAATTTTTCATGAGAGGTGGATGTGGTCTCTCAGGATCCTTTGGAGCTGGAGGTGGCTGCTATCTCCTGGGAAGATGGACAAGGGAACTGCCCTCTCCCTTTCTTTTCTTCATGCTTCCTTGTGTCACCCCTGGGAGCAGAAAGGAGACCTGCTACCCAGGGAAGAGGAAAGCAGGGTCAGGTGACTGACTTTAGGATTGTCTGGAGGGAAACTGGAAAGGCAGGGATACGCTGATGGCAATTAATTGTTTCCATCACACAGGTTTCAGAGAGCACCTGCAAAATAGATGGGCTGAAGCTGAATCCAGTGCTGGCTATTTTCAAGATAATAAAGCCCTTGGCTATCTCATGGGTTTATATGAAGGGTAAACACTACACTGAGCTATTTGACAGCAGGACCTGGGTGTTGTTATCACCTCTTGTCCTCCCTCCCCTTTAAATTTCCATTTTTATTTAAAGCTATTTTCTCTCCTCCCAGTAGATAAAAAACCTGGAGTTATCTCCAAGGTTATCACTGGCTGTCTCTTTCCAAGGTCTGTAACACAGGTTATTGGGGGAAAGTCAAGCAGCAGGGAGAATGTGAAGGAAGCTCAGAGCAGGCAACAAACAGATCTGTGTGAGAGGAGAGTTATGAGGCCTCCAGAAACCATGAGATGGAGCCTTGACTTTGGAGTTACAGACAGGAACAAATAAAGAAGGCTCCCTCTTGAATCAAATCTTTTTTGCTCCTTCAGAAAAAACCAAGCCATATCAGCCTTAGGAGAAAGGGACAGTGCAGGCTGTGGTAAATACTCAAGATGTGAGGAGGCCACGGGGAGAAGGAAGAGCTGCAGATAACTTCCTTCCTATCAGCACTTGATGAAAATTCATTACTGATGTCTCTGCTTGAGTCTGGACTTGGAGGGGTAGAGTCTGCCCTATCACAGCTCCCTCCTGGCTGGGTTACATGGCAGGTGAATAATCTCTTTCAAACAGTTGCTTTTATTCGCGGGGATTGAAGCTTCCTTTTGAAACATCAAATCCCACGCTGGAATTACGGGGGGTGTACACAGGAGAAATCAGCCTTTCTGTCGCTGCTGAATTGTTCAGAACAGGGGGGGAAAAAAAGCTCCCAGGAGCAGTTCAACTTTTGTGGAGGTTTGATAAAACCATCCCTGCTTCTTGTTGGTTTTTATTTTCTTTTAATGCTCTTCAGCTGCATCTGTAATAAAGGGAAAGGATTTCCACGGGCTGCTGGTGGGTTCTGCTGAGGGTGGCTTTGTGCTCCGTGCCATTCCCCCTCTCCTCTGATGTTCCATATGCTTTTCCTTTCTTTTATTTTAATTTTTTTTTCCTCCAAAAATCATAAACATGATGATTTTTCATGAGCACGGAAAAGCCAATAACTCAGAAGCACTTCCAAAGCCCCAGATCTTGTTTGAGCCCCTTATTTGCACAAACAAGGGACAGTCAGCAACCGGCCACGGAGGAGAGATTTGATTGATTCCATTGCAGGGAGTTGTGGTGGGTTTGGGGTTTATTTTTTTTTTATTTTATTTTGGTTTCTTTCTGTTTGTTTTTAAAGTGGAATTACTTCTTCCATTCTCCCAGAACTGTTACATTAAACTCGCCTTCCACAGGTGTAACTGTTTTCCGATTCAGTTGATGATCTCTCATCTTTAAGGGAAATTATTGTCCTCCACCGTGGTATAAATTGCATGTCAGAGCCTTTTTAGGCAGTTTCAGGCTGGTTAGTTCAGAGACAGCACTGCAAAAGGAAGGCAAATTGGGTTTTATTGGGGGACAACTTTCTTTCTTCCCCCAGTTGGCCGTGGTGTATCATAATGTAATTTCCTCTGCAGAGTCGAGTTTACCTGCTTTGACAGGCCCAGGCAAATGTAATATCCCACCAGGATCCAAGGCAGCTTTCCTGTGTTATTCACTCTTATTTACTTATTTATTCTATTTTGAAGTGAAGGTGGCTCTGACTTAATACAAAACCCACACTGAGCTCCCTGTGCTGTGTGATTGTGGAGGATTTATTCCTGTTGGGTAGAGAAAGGAGCACCAGTCCATGGCAACATCCAAGACTTTCATGTGTTGCAGTTTGTATATTCAGAAATTATTCCCTCCTTTCACTCTTTTCAGTAATTTTTCCTTTGTGTGGGACTGGAATAACCCTGGGAAGAGGGTTTACTCTGGCTCTGACTGTGCTCCCACCTTGCACTTGGAGACAAACCTTGCTCCTGGGAGCAGAGGAGATGACATGAGGGTTTTGTGAGGTCCCAGACCTCCACCTGGATAACACAGAGCTGAGATCCCAAGCTAGGACTTTTCCACTGGGAGGTGGGAAGGGCAGAGAATAGAAAGTCACAGAGCTGCACTTGTCCATAGCTTGCCAGTGGAGATTCAGGGCTGGGAGAACAGAAAAGGGGCACATGTTTGTCATGAATGATTCATAGATTCAGATGGAAAACATTCCTCTGCCTGTTTTCTCCAGCTAGTTTCCTTCAAGGGGAAAACAGGGCCAGTCCTAAAACTAATCTGCCACATCCTCAGGTATCCTGGTCTCTTTTTGCCCAAGCTGGCTCCAGTTTAGGGGGTTCATAACCTGGTTTTGTGTCTTATTTTTACATTTCCCAAAGCTGACAACACAAGTGTCCATGAAGACTTGAAAAGTCCATCAATTCTGGAGTAGTACTGAAAAGTGGATATGGGCAGATATCAGGGTTCAGATTTCAACCCCTGGACACAAACCTGAACAAAGCCTGAAAATTAAATATTTTGGGATGATAAGGAGCTTACAACTTGTAGGTAACTGTATCTTTTAAATAATAATTTATGCCTGTGCTTCCACTGCTGTATTTTTTACCCTTTTTGTTGTTGTTTCTCCCCCTCTCAGCTGCAATATCTTACTGGGGGTGGAATGATACCTGAATTCAAAGGCAAACAGATAACTGGAGATGGAATATTACCCAGCCTCATGTGGCTGAATGAATCCGGGAATTCATCTGTGTGGCTGCAGGACACATAATATTTCCTCTGGGCATCTAAATCTCCACTTCTTACCATCTGACAAAAATCGAGCCAGGACCTTTAGTCTCCACCTTGGAGACCAGAAGGTTTCCAATAAGGCCCATGGTGTAGGGAAATATGAGGAATGCTGGATCTTCCAGAGCAGGGTGTGGGATCTATGTGACAACACATTGGACAAGCTGTGATGATTTCAGGTTTTTATGTGTGCCATTGGCAGCAAATTGTTCTGAAACCTTGGTCAAGTCCCTTGATTTGATGTTTGGGTTCATCTTTTCAGGAAATGAGGCAGTTCTGTAACATGCATGTCACAAAGAGGGAATGTTGAGCTCTTCAGGGTGGAATAAGAAGTCTATACTGAAGGCATGGTTTTTTGACACTGACTAACAATATTTTGGGGATTTTTTGCTTGTTTTGGACTGGATTGTTTTTTTTTTCTCTTATGAATGTTCTAGTCTAACCTTGCTGATGCAATCTAACCCAGTAACCTAAAACCTTGTACCCGTGCATGTACCCTGTGCAATGCTGGAATCATGATGCATGAACATTAATCCCCAGCTGGTGGGCAGCATGGATTAGCACGCTGGGGGACATTTATTTCCTTCTCCTGCTTGCCTTGTGCATGGAACTGTAGAAAACCCCCACACCACTCAGGATTTTGTAACATATTTTCCTCTATTCCCAGAAGTTCCTGCTTAGATGGAGGTTTTCTCAGTCAGGCACCACTTCCAACAGTGTGCAGTGCCTGGCACAACGGGACCCTGCTCTTGGTTGTGACCTCTAAATGTTGCCATAATAATAATAATAGTATGTGGCTTTTGGCACGTCCCCTATTAATCACAGCAGCTGTCAGGCAAAGCATTAGATGGGAATAGCTCCCTGCAAGAAAAAACAAATACAACAACACCCTGTGGCTTGTGGAGCATGAATCCACACTCTGGAGGGTGCCAGAGAAGGAAGGAAGGGCTAAGCTGTGACATTTCACTCAAATTTGTTAACCTTGGCTGGTGTTCAGATGCTCAGCCGAGGAGGCTGCGAGGGGGTCTCTGGAGACATCAAGCTTTGTTAAATATTTACAGTGAGCAGAAGCTGAAGTGAAGGTGCACAGAGGCACCAGGGACACAGTTTGCCATGGGGAAGAGGAATTCCTGGGGAGAGGCTGGGATGGTTTTATGTGCTGCTACCGTGTTTAATGCCTGCAGTGGATTTTTCTTCCCCAAATCTGCCTTTGGAAGCCGTGCAGACCTTGAGCATTCTGGATGCCCTGAGGCAGGAGCTTCATGGTTTGACAGCAAAGAATTTGCCCATCATTTTAGGGCAAATCAGGTCCACTGGGTGATCCCTGTTGGAAAAAGCAGAGAGCTCTGTCAGGTATTTCATCCCAAACCCACGAAATTCAGGCTGTGGTTGGTCCAACGTGACAGACCACTTTTTTATGTGCTCTGTCGTAGACTCTTGTGTTCCAAATTCACTCTCCAGAGGCAGTCCCTGAAAATTGCTCCGTGTTTATGCCTGAAAAAATTCCCGGGTGCTAAACTGGTCCGTCTGCAGAAAGCAAACTGGTCCATTGGAACATCTGCAGAGAGCAAACCCAAACAAAATGAGATTACTGTCAATTTGTGTTTATTTGAATTACTGGATAAGTCCTAGTCATGGATCAGGGCTAAACATGTACAAATAATTGATTTTAGGTTCAGTGGCTCAAAGCAAAAACACGTGGAAAATGTTTTGGTTGACCTAAAACACTTTTTTCCCCCAGTTTTCTGTTAAAATAAAGGCATTTAAGGAAGCAGCAAGAGAATGCACAGCTTTAACACAGGGCCCTCTTCAATATCTGAAGCTCAATGAAATATTTTCTTCCTCCCTTTGATATTTTCTAATTTTCGTCATTTAAAAAAATCGATTGAAAATACCTTCTGCAATAAAACATCAACAACTTTAAGACTGAAATTTTAGAAAGAAACTTCTCAAACTTATCAAAAATGTTGAGAAGTATTTTGCTGTGGGTAATGCTTGCCTTGTGTTGATTGATGACAAGTCAACATCTCTGTCCAATTTTAATCCAGACCCCAAAGTGACAGATGCTGTATAAAGAGTGAGCATGAGGATTTTTTAACAGAGATTTGTGACACTTTCTGCTTGAGGAATTTTTTGCAGAGCTGCTCCAGATCCGAGGCCAAGGGCACTGGGGAATTTTGATCACTTGGGTTTGTACTGTTTAAACTTGCCCTGAGAAACCCTGGGGGAATGGAGGTGAACTTGAGCTGGAAGGTGATTTAAGCCATCTAAACCAGATCTATTGTTCTGGAGTTGAACCAGAGCTGGATTTCCACTTTTAATTCTCGGACTCCTGGGAAATAACATCATCACAAACCACATGAAAGCCACCATGAGGTATCACCGTGTGATTCGGCACCTTGCAGGCTCCAGGTAGGAGAGAGCAAGCTGGGTTTGAATTAGGCCAGTGGAAATAACCAAAAACAAGATCTCCAGTGTCCACTGGTGAAGATTGAACTGTTCACCCCCTCCATGACACACTCACCATGTGGTACCACCACAGCAGCTTCCTCCGGACCTTTCCCACCCCTCCTTCCTCCACTGTGTGTGTTGAGCCTGAAGGCACCTCGTGGCTTTTGGGGCAGCTTTGCAAGCCACCACAGCCTAAACTTGCTGACAGCAGGTCGAAGAGGCTGGGAAGCTGCTTGGATGGAGAGTTTCCAGAAGGAGAAATCAGATTAAGGATGGTTGCACCCACAGCACTTCCCTGCACCCCATCCGTGGCACAGGGTAGGGATTACATGCAGCTACTGAAACCCCATGGAAAAAAATAACCACCATCATTTCCCAAAGGTGTTCCCTGCCCCTGGGAGCGTGTGGCCCCACCCATCCCAGTGCAGATCCATGGGAGGGAAGTGCAGACCCCAGCAGAGTTTATTGGTAAATGCTACCACTGATTAAAACAGGCTTGAGCTGCTGGAGGAACAAGAGGTTGCCATGGAAACAGTCTCTTGATGTGTCCAGGTTTTGAAACCATTTTTCCCTCTCCCGCCCTCAAAGCTTCTTTTTCTGCTGTTGTTTTGTTGGAGATTTGCTCTCCTGGGGTGAGGTGGTGCAGATGGGCTCCTGGGACCAGGAAGGCACTGAGAGAAGCTGCTCATCTCAGAGAGGGTTAGACTGGGAGACCCTCTCAGGTGGAGCAAAGCTTGTAGGGATCCTGGCAAAATGGGGTCTGATGGACCCTGGAGGGTCACAATGTTGGCAGGGTGCTGGTCACCAGAGGGAGTGATGGAAAATACCCCAACCAAACCCTTCCCCCAAAGCCATCCCTCTGGGATGCTCTTGGCATCTTAGCTCTTCACCAGGGGAGTCCTTCCCTGGGGTGTTCATCTAAGCTAATGACACCTCTCCATCACCTCACTGCTCTTGAGAATGGTGGCAATGATGGGAAGGCATCTTGTGAACAATGGGAAATCAAGCCAGTGCCACAAGGAGCACTTCTGAGACAAAAGAGAACTCCCTCCTCCTCCCCTACCCTTCCCTGGGCTCCCCACCTTGGGAGAGGAGCTTTCATTTGAGGAGAATTTTCCTTAGCTCGTGTTTCAGACAATGAATTTTTATTTTTACCAACCTCCTGCTTTGTCTGGGTTTGTGTTCTCTTTTAAGTCACAGAAGCATATTCATAAACACTGGCTCCTCCCTGTGTGTTTTTTCTTTTGTCCCCTCCCTGGGATTTCCCCTGGCTCTTTCCAAGCCTATCCCGAGTTCTTCAAATTCTGTGTGTGAAACCCCTCCCTGCAAGAGCTTGAGAGTGTTATTGCACCCAGAGTGGGCCTGGGCAACCCTAAACATGGGGTGGCCAGTCAATCCTCTTCTAAAGATCTTCCTTCTCACTCTCTGCAATTCCCTGACAGGAGGTTGGAGCCAGGCAGGCTCTGCCCCCAGGGAACAAGAGACAGGGCAAGAGGAACTGCCCTCAGGTTGTGTCAGGGAAGATTTAGGTTGAATATTGAGAAAAATGTCTTTACTGAAAGGGTGGTCAGACACTGGAAGGGGCTGCCCAGTGCAGGGGCAAAGTCCCCGTCCCTGGAGGGATTTAAAAGCCCTGTGGATGTGGCACTTGGGGATGTGGGTTAGTGGTGGATTTGGCAGTGCTGCAAGAACAGTTGGACCCAATGACTTTAGAAGTCATTTCCAACCTAAATGATACCATGATTCTATGAAATCTGAGTAACCTTCCACAGACTTGGTAATATGTATGGAAACAGAATTTTACCCAGCATCTTGTGTCCCAGTCCAGACTTCCCCAGCGGGACTGGTCCCCTCCCAGTTAAGCAAACTGCAATCCCTGTCTGTTTATGGTTGTATGCTGCATATTTATGGTTGAGAATCGTGTCCTCAAGAAACACAGACCCACCTAAGTGAGCTGCCCTGGCCTCCCTTGGGCTTCACAGAATCACAGAATAGTTTGGGCTGGAAGGGACCCTAAAGATCATCTTGTCCCAACCCCCTGCCATGGGCAGGGACACCTTCCACTAGAACCTTCCACAGGCAATGCTGAGCCATCAGTATGTCCAGATGTGTCTGTCCCTACCTTGGATCTGAACTGCGCTCCAAAAGTGTTTCTCCATCTCATGCATCTACCTGATGCAGCAGGTGACTAGTTTCCTAAAATTATTTCCTGAATTCCTTGAATCTGTGTGATAAGAATCCAGGTCTGAATACTCACTGTGATGGTGAATCTCAGATGAGTTAATTTGGAAATATCTGTGTCGCTCATCTGTGTAATTCCCCAAGCTTGGGTTGCACTCTCTGATTTATTTTAAATGATAGAAAATGGGGATTTTTGTACAAAGATCTCTTAATGCTCCACCTGCACAGCAAGACCTGGTAAGTGGGGAACACAGAGGGCCACCAGCCAAACTGGAGAAGGAACCTCCAAGAAACCCCTTTTCCAGCCTTTTTGCTCCAAGCTTCTATGAAAGCCTGTACATCCACATGTTGTGTGTTATTTCCCTGATTTTCAGATTTCAAGCTCTCCTGCAAAGCTTGGACAGTTTCTTTCTTTCATGGCATCTTAAAAGGGACCAGAGAAGCCCTAGAGTCCTTCTGCAGGAACGTCTCAATCAAAGGTGTCATGAAAGGGGTTTAATTTCAAAAGCTCAGAATTACACCTCGATCAGGAAGGACGTGGCAATGGTGGATTTGCTGAGCTCAGGAGGTTAAAGAATGAAGGGGAATTCACAGTTAACATCTGTGACACACTGAGTCAGGATGAGAGAGCATCCGTAGTCAGAGCAAGAATCAAAGGCATTTCCCAGATCCCCTGCTTTTGGGAGGCTTTTAATTACTCTGATGTTTGTTAAGAGTCGCTTGCGGCCAAATGAGTGGATTCTTAAATTCGAAGATGCTTCTTTGCTCCCAGAAATAACTCCTGAGCAGCAAATCAACCCTGGCATGGATGGCAAGGAGGATGCAGTGAGCTCAGAGCTGCTCTGAAGCCAGATCAAATATCAGTTCACATAGCAGTCCCTGCCTCCATCCCCACAAGGATGATGACAGGAGAATTGCTTTGAAATCCTCTGAAGAAAAGCATTCAAGACAGTGCTCTCCTGGGAAAACGTCTCCTTTCCTGGCATTATATTCTCTGGTAGCTCCAGTGTAAGAGCTACCAGGTGGCAGGTGGCGAACCTGTTGTAGGGAGGGGGATGAGGCAATTGGATAGGTGAAATTAGGCAGGTGTTTAGCAAGGCAAACAGCAGCCACTCGGCGCTGGCTTTCCTGGCTTCACCTCCCAGCCACCTGGAGAAACCTGGACTCCGGTGTCACAGCGGGGAATTTGGGAAAAATACTGAAATAATGGGTGGCCTAGGCCACACAGGTGAAATGTCAAGCAGGACTTGGATGGCAGGGGTAGAGGACAGCTCTGAGTTAGGTTCACAACCAGATTTTGGCTCCTTTCAGCAAGGAGATCTCCTTAGAGGGACGGGGTTTGGGAGGGGAGTGCTCGCAGGGATGGGGGTTTGGTAGGGTGCCCCTACTGTGGGCACAGCTTTGTTCCAGCACGTGGAGCTGCTCTCAGTGTCTTGCTTGCAGTTCATGATCTTCCTGCTGGCACATCAGAGCCTCCCTTAGCTGGGGACTATTGCATAAGAGCCACTGGGGACCTCGAGAGCAGATTAATTCCTTGAGCATCTTCCTTCTTGCCGATGGTGAAGTCTGTTGCTCAGATGAGATCCAGGGAGACAGCTGGGCAGGGCTGAGGCTGAAACCTCCCCCAGACAGATAAGGCACGGGAGAAAGAAAGATTTTCCTCTCTCCCGACTGTCTTTTTGGGTGAAACCCTTTTCTGTGTCCAACTGCAGAGGGGACCTGTCTCCCAGTGATGATGATGATGGCAAGACAGTCAAGTTAAGGCAAAGACAGAGTGTGATTAAGTCCCTCTCTCCTTCCCTCAGGCAGAGCTCAGCCTGGGAAAATGCTTTGGATGTGGTGGCCTGTAATTATGTAATTCTTCCTCGTTATCTTTTCTAATTGTTCTCAGTGCTGTTTCCTAAACTGATTGGAAACAATGGCAGATGGGGGTGAAGTGGGAGGCAGACGTGAGCATGGCAGGCTGCCAGCATAGTACAAATCTCCAGAAAGGGAGAGAGAAAAAGCAACGATAATGAGAAAAAAAGAAAAAAAAAAGAATAAATCCACGGTGGAGACTTGGATGCCAGGACCTGAACCGAGGGGACACCTGAACTGCTGCCAGGCTGGGAGGTGCTGGCAGGGGATGTCTCACTCAGGCTCATGAATATGCGATTATCTGGGTTACGCTGAAGAAACGCGAAGCCTTCCCCTATCCCTGCACACCTCTCCTTCCTGGGAGCTTTGCTGTTTTCCTCCTTCCCAGCACTCCAATGACGCAGGTTGAACCCTCCCGGGGGTGTGAAGGGGGGGGACTTTGCCCATCGCCGGGAGACTCTCTGGGTTTCTCCCTCCGGCACTGAGTTGTTTGTTTGCTCGTGTGCGTGTGAGAAATTAAAGGAAAAAAGGAGGGAATTTTGGCTTGGTGCATCTGGGGGCGAGCGCAGGGCAGAAGGAGGGGCCTGGGGGAGGGAGGGATTGCAAAGAGGTTTCTTCATATTTGGCAGCTGGTTTCAGGGGAGCCGTGGGGTGCAGCTCCAGAGAAACCAGTTGTTGTTATGTTGGCTCTCGTTTTCTCTGCTGTTCATCCCTCACCGCACTCTCCACGTGTCGGTGAGGGTTTTTTGCAGTGATGTACATCACAGAGGTATTTGGGGATCCAGCAGAGACCTGGTCTAATATCCCTCTGTTCTTTCACTGACATTCCTCTTTTGCAGCACAGTGGGAAGCGAGGATGTAGGACTGCTGCTATTAGTTTTGTCTAGAGAAGGCCAAAACAAGCCCTGATCTTCCAGGTGTAACTTCTGAGCATCAGTTTCTCGTGGCAGGGGGAGAGAGCAGAGTCCTGTGGGGGGACAGGGCATCCCACAGAGCAACATCACCACCCCTGTGATGTGCAGGGCTCACTTATGGGATGAGGTGGGATCTTTTCTACAGAAAGCAGACACTGTCCACCCATATGGGATCAGCTGCAGGCACTGGAGGAGGCTTTGTGTCACCTCTGGATGCTGGTGCTGACTTGCCTTCCTCATCCCTATCTCTGGGTGCTCAGTCTCTGCCCCCGTGTCCTGACAGTGCTGTCAGCTGGGAGCTTGAGGAGCTGCTGACCAAGCAGGGGCAGTCAAGAGAGGGAAAAAGGAATTTATCAGAGCTGTCCTCTCCTCCTACAAACCCAGAGCTGTTCTATTTTACCACCCCCTCTGGTTTCTCCATGTGCTGCTGCCAGCTCTGTCCCAGCTGGCCTGGCCTCTCTGTCTACTGTGCAGGGCTCTGTGGGATGGAGAGGAGAAATGCTGCCTGAGGTTTGCCCTCAGCGTTGGATTGGAGGTTTCCTTACTGCTGTGGGGTCAGGGAGATGGGGCTGTAAGGAGCAGGAGCTGGAGGCTGCAGGTGGGGTGGTTCACCTCTGGCTTGCACTGGAATTTGAAGATTTTGAGCTGTGGTGATCTCCAGCCACCTCTGGGCAGGGGTGGATAAGAAATAACCAGAGGGAAGACAACAGCCCAAAGGAGCAGCTGGAGAGATGAAAGACAGAAGGGAGTAGGGAATGGTGTGATGGGTGGTTTGGAGAGGCCCTGGCACAGTCCTCTCTGGCCTTATCTCCTGTAATCTCTGCAACTCTGCTGGTACCAGGGGTGAGGGAATGGCAAATGCCTGGTCCTGTGGGTGTGGGATTTGCTTTTGTGTGAACGTGAGGGCAGCTCAGTTTTGCCCAAGGCTGAAGAAGTTCCCATTGCTGTCTCCTGAGTGTATCCCGGACTTGTTCAGTGCTGACAGACACAGAACTGGATGGTTGGCAGATATTTTCCCTAGCAGTGGTTCTTGTTGTTGGCTGCATAAATACATCAACTTCTTCCTTTTGCTCAGTTGACTTTTTGCCTCAGAAGTTCCCATGATGATACAGCACAGCGAAAAAGCAGTTCCTTCTGTCAGCTTCATATTTCCCCCATTTTAAATTCCATTTTTCTTGCAGAATTGTCCTTTTTCTTGTGTTATGAGGCAGAAAGAACAAAAGATCCCTCTATCATTTTCTAATATACCTTTATCATCCCTTCACATTCATCTCCTCTCTGAAATGTACAGTCTGAGAGCTCTCGCCAATCCCTCTTCATGAGCAAATGTTTGCCATGACCTTGATCAGTCTTGCCACAGCTCTCTGGAGTATATTTAGGGTAGGCTATTGCTTTTTTGGGATGGGTGGCAATTCTACCCATCTCAAAATGCACAGTGACATGTCCATGGTGCTGCAGACAGAAAGTCCCATCTCAGACAAACAGGGGAGACCACCCAACACTGGACTGCACAAGAGCATCCTCAAAGGAGTCTTTGGTGGATGTTCTACTAGAAAATCTGATATTATGAGGGCTTTTTTTCCCCACTAAGCCAAGACCTGAACAGCACCTGGCACTGGGGTGCAGAGGCTGCTGTCAGGATGAGGATATTGGAATAAAACTCACTCTAATGGGGAGGAAATCTCAGTTCCTTCCCAGCTGCAAACACTGTCTCCAGACTTCAGGAAGAGGCAAATTATTTCCCCCTCCAATTCCAGGATTGATTTATTTATTTATTTCTCTCTCTCTGTGTGTGTGTGTGTGTGAGGTGTGTATTTACTTTGCTTTCCCTACACATTTGCATGACTTTCTTCTGCAGAGCACAATCCCAGGACTGGCTGTTGGGAAATACAATCAGAGCAACTCATGTTATTTAAGTGTGTTTCACGCAGTTGTTTTTCATCTGTTATTAGTGCTCTTTATTTTTTTTGCCCTTTCCCTTTCTCCTCCTTTCTTTCTCAGACTAGAACAAATACAGTGAGACTGGCAGAAAATTGGCAAGCTTCAACGCTCCAGAGGCAGTGATTTTTTTTTTTCTAAGTAGCTTAATGGAGTCTATATTTTTTTATTGTTTTCTTAGCCTGCAGGTTGTTCGAGTGTTTAAAATGAGAGAGAGAGAGAATTCAACAAGCCCTCTCCCTTTCCCCTCTTACCAGCTTATTTCAGGAAGTCCATGGACCTACAAGAACCTTTCAGAGTCACCCATATTTCAGAAGGGTGCTGAATTGGCCACAGCCATTAATGAATGAGGTTGAATTATCCTCCAGGTTCAGTCTCAGATAAAAATATTTATACAGAAACCTGTTTACCTACATCAGCGCTCATATTTGGGCACCCTTGCACCACTCCTGCTGTCCCTCCATCCTTCTCCTTGTTTTTTGCCTGGGATATTCTATGTCTTCCAGTTAAAGCTCTTCCAGGTCCTTCATCCCCTGGGTCCTTGTAGACCTTGTTTCCTTTCAGCAGCAGCAAAGCTGATTTCTCCTCCTGGCCTCAAGTCGTGCCAGAAGAGGTTGGATGTTGGGGAAAAAATTCCTCACCAAAAGTGGCACAGCTGCCCAGGGCAGTGGTGGAGTCCCCATTCCTGGAGGGATTTAAAAGCTGTGTGTAGATGTGGCACCTGGGGACATGGGTTAGTGGTGGCCTTGGCAGTACTGGGAGAACAATTAGACTTGATGATCTTGGAGGTTTTTGCAAACTAAATAATTCTGTGATTCATCTTGTCTGGATTCACTGTCTGTGAGGGAGTGCTCAGGTGACAAAGTGGTCTCTGTCCTGGACTCACAGCCCCTCAAGTCATGGTCTCCTCAGGTTTCCTGAGCTGAGGCATCAAATGGAACTCATGGGTGCTGCAGGAAGGTGTTAATGAGATGATACTTGTGCCTTCTCTGCTTCAGTGCAGCAAAAGGAGGCTGTGGAGGACACAGGGGGAATCAGTCCTTGGTTGTGAGAAAGATCAGTGTCTTGACTTCTGCTCATAAAAAAAAAACAAAAACAGTCATTTTCTTCAGAGCTGGGAAATCCCAGCTCCTCTCTTCCAGCCAATTCCTCGGTAGGACCTTGCTTTTCTTCTGTTTACCTGGATTCCCCAGCTGTCTGTGGATTTGCAACTCATTTTACACAGTACAAATCCTAAGTTTTCTTTCTTTTCAGGGGCAATGTTTTTATTTGCTTGCTTGCTTTAATGCCTTTCTCTTTGGGGAGCCTGAGTCAACACGCTATTTTTTTGTGATGAATAAGCTTTGCTGGCTCAGTTTGTCCTTGTGAAAGGTTCTAAAAACCTGCCAAACACTTTCTTCTCTGCTTCTGTGACTCCAGCCTCACTACTAGTGGTCCTACAACCCTTAGAGGTTGCTCTCAACTCCATCCTGCAAATCCATGTGGGGATTCCTTAGCCAGGAGTGACTCCCATTTTCTACATCTCTCCTACCATGACATTGAAACTGCTGGAAAATGGGCTTCAACTTTTAAAATGAGCATTCAGAGCTGTCTGTAGGTGTAAGCTAATGAGGCAATACATTCTCCAGGGGTTGTCATTTAGTCCTACTCCTTGCTGGGGCTCCTGCTGATCCAAAATTCAAAGCAGAGGATGAAGCTTTTCTGGTATGAGCTTCCCCATGCTCAGCTTGGGGCCTTAAGCACCAAGGTATGGACTTTTATAAACAACACAGAGCTCAGAGGGAAATCCTTCATGTGATGAAGATATATTGAATGACTAATTTGATTTAAAATGAGGGCTCAGAACCATCTTTCAAGAGGCTCTGTGCCAATATTTCCAAGAAGCCTGAATTTTTCTGTCTTTAACTAGTCTGCACAGGTCAATACTGCCACGAGCACTACATGAGAGGGGCTGAGATGTATCCCTGCTGTCAGATGTTAAGCACTAACACAAAATGATGGATTATTCAAGACTCTTGTCAAGTTCTCTGTGGCTAAGCAATGCCTACCAGAGCTGTGGTGCAGGGTATCCATATTTTTGGATCTTCCTGGGACAACATCGACCCCTGAATCAAACTGCTGGGTTGAGCATCTCCTGAAACAGCTCAAATGGGCTGAGCTGGTAGTCACATCTCCAGCAGTGCCAGTGAAAGTGGTGCCAAACCCATCACAATGCCTGTTCTTCCATCTTCTCTTCCAGACCCACGTTAAACTCTGACACAACCCTTATAACCTTCATCACTTTGCCATTTAAAACCACCTCTTTTGGGTGCAACTCATCAGGAAACCCACTCACCTCTGACCCCACAGAAAGCATTTGCAAGGCAGAAAAGGTGCAGCGAAAATCCCAACATGAGGTTAATTCCTGGAGTTTATTTTCCAAGTTTGAAAGTGACAACTTGTTGGCCTTGAAGATTTTTCACCAGCGCCGGAATAATCCGGAGGGAGAGATTTTCTTCTTCTTTCTCAGACCATGGGATAATTAGCAGATTTTAATGACTGCTCGAGAAAGCTGTCTAATGAGCTATTAAAAACACCCCTCACCCTCTCCCCTTACCAAGTGCCTAAATGAAAACCACAAAGTAGTTGGTCATCTCTCCAACCGGATGCGTCTTAGAGATATTTTTCTTTTCAGGCTAATTGTGACTGTTTGGTATTTGCTGGGGAAAACTGGGAAAGCAGTAGGATTAAAAATGGTCTGTTCTGCTTTTACATAAGTGTTAAGTACATGCACAGCCTGTTGCATGGATCACAGAATCATGGAAATGTTTAGGCTGGCAAAGACCCTGAAGGTCATGGAGTCCAACCATTCAGCTGACACAACGAGTAACTCACTCGTGAGCAATCCATGGCTTTCTGCTGGCCAGTGTCACAGCAGCCACCTTGGCTGAAGTCCCAAGGTGCCCTGTGTGCCAAATCCCTGCTACATGGACGTTGGTATCACGTGGTTGCACCAGAGCCAAGAGTGTTTCCTGCCACGACCGCTGGCTTTTAGAGCCATTTCCACACTTGGTTTAGTGATGGTTGTTCTGCCTGACCCATCTGGCCTTGGGGGGTTCTTTAGGTATTAGGAAGAAATTCTTGGCTGTGAGGGTGGTGAGGCACTGCAACAGGTTTTCCTGTGGATGCCCCTTCCCTGGAAGTGTTCAAGGCCGGGTTGGATGGGCCTTGGAGCAACCTGGGAGAGCGGAAAGTGTCGCTGCCCGTGACAGAGGATTTGGAACGGGATGATCTTTAAGATCCCTCCCAACCCAAACCATCCTGTGATTCTTTCCGTGCACGTTCAGTTTTAAGGTGAAGGGAGGACACAGCTAACATGGTCTGTGTTTCCCACGTGTCTGTCCCGCGTGACTGTGGGACAAGTCGGGAGATCGCCCTCGGTGCCTCCCGTCTGTGCTCCCGGAGACAGTGACAACTGCCTCTGCACACCCCACGGAGGTGGACAGCTTTTCAGAGCAAAATAGCTCCCCTCCCTCTGGCTGTGAACTCTGGTGCTTTTTAGTTCAGCTCCTGGCATGTTCTCCCTTCATTAGTGCTCCTTGCCTCTTCCAGGGGCTGCTGATTGCTCTTGCCAGCACGTTTCCCTCCCTCCCTTTCCCATCTCTTTCTGGGGATGTGAAGCAGTTTCAGAGGGACAGAATGTTAGCGTGAGAAGACTGAGGCCACTTTTGCTTTCTAAGGTGACATCCTCTCCTGTCACTTGTCATTCCCTTAAAGAGCATTGACGTTCTGCAACCCGTGGAACTGGGGTGGATGCTCCTGCTCAGGGGCTGTTTGCTCTCCCCATCTGCTCACACCACAGATCCTGCCCTGCCACTCCAGAGAAAGAACCTCTTTGCTGCTTTTTTTGGGAGAGATACTGACCTGCTTCACCTCTTACATAAGGATGAAGGACTTCATTGTGACACAAATCAAAGCGTGGGCTTAACATGGGACATGAACAAAGGGCTTGACAAACAACAGGCTTTGTGCATGGCCATCTCCTCCTCCAGCCCTGGCATCAGCTGCAGGGAGGCTGCACATTGTCCCATTCCTTCCTTTGCTGTTTTGGAGCACGAGCCAGGGTCTCAACTGGGCTATACTGGTGTAGCTCCAGTGACTCTTCATGGAGTAGTTTAAGTGTAGCTTCTCCTGAAGTCCCACCCAGCACACAAGAACCACAGAGAAGTTAAGATCGTCTATGAGGCTGATTTCCTTTTCCCACCCATCATCTGCAGCTCCCTGATCTCACAGTCTGTTGTTATGGAAATAATACAATTACAGTCATTGTGAATAACGAGGAAACACAATCTGCCAGAGGGAAGAAAAGGAGACCTGTTTTCGAGGTTTTCTAAAGTATTTGGTGAGTTGACGAGGGAGAGAAGGAGGCAGACAAGTGCCACGGGGCAGGACTGTGTAGGTTTCCTGCTCTATCCCTTTTCTCCCAAAACACATCATTTTTTGCTGTTCAGTAGATAATGGTCAAACCTTGGTCAGTGTATTTATTGACCACTTGGCTAATTAATACTTCTTAACCAAGCCAGCAGAGGTGGACAGCTTTTCACAATAAAACAGGTCCCCACACAACCTACACCTGTGGGCTCTGATGCTTTTCCAGTTTGGCTCTTGACGTGTTTTTTTTCTTCATTAGTGCTCCCTCGATCTTCAGGGGGCTGCTGGTGCCTCCTGCCAGCACCCTTCCCTTCCACACCACTGCTTCCAACAGCTGCTCCATGGACCCCTACTCTTAGGTTGGCTCATGTCATGCAGTTTGCAGTTGTCTACTCTTGCAAACCTCTGGAATCTCTTTTCTTTCAGACCAGGAGGCTGAGCGTGGTCTGTGATGAGGCTTTACCTGAGCTCCTGTGGTGCAGGATTGGGGCATCACGTACTGATCTAGGCAGTGGGTCCAAGATCTGGCCAACCAGGTGGATCCATGTGATGTACCCATGGATCCATCTGTGTTTGTATAGGCAGGGCATGGCTGCAACACACCACAAAGATCCAGGGAAGACAGAGGCACGAGAGTCACAGTGTTGAATTTAAGATTTGCATCTTTGCTTTTAACTGAGTTTCTTGCCTTTGTTTTTTGCCCCTTTTTTTTTTTTTGAGGACAAGTGTAAAGAACATGAGAGACATGAGATTTGGGGCCACTGACCTTGCCAGTGCCAACACATCAAACGTTGAGAGTGATGGTGCCCTTGTAAAGACAGTGTAAAAAGAGACATGTGAAACAATGAGGGATGAGGCAGAGAATAGGAAATGGAGGCTCTGTTTGAGTGTTGGTTACCAAGTCTGTGGGATTTAGGGGAAAATATTTGTGTTTTCTGCCCCTTGGTCCAAACAGGGAAGAGGAAACTTTCATTTTAACCTAAAGACAGGGAGTATTGCTGTCTCTGGAAGCATCTGACTTGGAGTTACCACTGATTTCTTTCAGGATGAAAATGTTCTTTCCTTTAAAATATTTGTTGTCAAAGCAAGGCTCGAACGCCTGAGGTTACTCAGGCCTTGGGCAGTGACCCATCCCTGAGGCCATTTTGCAGATGCCTCTGTGCTGTTTGATCCAACAGCATTCACTCCTCTCTCCTCCTTCCACTCAAAAGATGCTTCAGGGAGAGAAAGACACGGACAATCAGAGTGAGAGCTCTGGAAGGGTTGTCTCAGTTCCCAGCAGTCACATTGAGCTTGTCAAAGCCAGCCAAGTGGAACTGGTGACACTCACCAGAAGAGCCTGCTCTAAATTAAGCAAAACTGCAGAAACTTTGTAAACAAGTGCTGAGTGCTCCAGACCATGGGAGGGAGAGGTGACAAGTCTGGTTTGTGCCATGGAGGAAACCAGTGTTGGAGCAGAGCCCTCCAAAATGGCTTTGCTGAGATCAGCTGTCATGTGGCCATCAGCCAATGGCCACCAGAGATGCCACCAGCCTTCCAGTCTGTGGTTTGTCTTGAAAAGTTGGGTGTCTCATCCCTGGAAGTGTTCAAGACCATGTTGGCCTGGCCTTTGAGCAACCTGGTCTAGTGGAAGGTGTCCCTGCTCCAGGAAGTGGGGTTTGAATGAGATGATCATTAAGGTTCCTTCCAACCCAAACCATTCTGTGATTCCATGACGTCCTCTGGGCTGATGTGAGGATCAGGGACCTCACTGTGAGTTGAACAAGCAGCTGACAAGATGTACAAGTTCAAAACAAGCAAAGAAAGAGATGGTGAGAGTTTTGCTCAGGGAATTATTCTTGGTTTTGAGTGTCCTATGTCAACCCATCCTTTATTGCCCTGAGGTCACCTTACCCTGTTCTGGATAACAGCACTTAGGTCAGCTGGGATGGATGTTTGTCATGTTTACATCTTTTTTATATCTATTTTACAGCACTGGGCAGAGTAAGGAGATTTCAGTGTGAATCAGAGTCCCTGTTTTCCCTGTCTGATCTCACAGGTGACCAAAGCCAGATGTGTTTGACCTCTGCCTGACTACCTTCCTAAAAAACCCTCTAGAGGTAGCAAGAGGTTGAATTTGCCAGGCAGGTTACACTGCCCTGTGGGGCAATTATGGTGCATTATGTTTATTTTTGATTATTTCTTTTTGACTCTCCTACAACTGCTGGAGATACTTAAAGGTCTTTTCCAGCCTTAACGATTCCATGATGCTGTGGAGCTACCTGGTGATTTAGTCTGTAGACACTGAGCCTATATGTCCAAGCCAAACTGCCCTCTCTTTTTGTTTGTCTTTCTTCTCCTCTTTCCAGCTAGAAAATAATCTGCCTTATGTGCAAGGTTTATCACCATGCACTGCATCCCATCCTGCAGAAAACCACAGGCCACTTGTGACTTGGGGAATCTTTCAAGATAAAAAAAAGCCCTGTAAGAAAATGCTTTTACTGTAGAGCTTTTCATTATAATTACAATTCATTTTGAATCGGGTCCTACACCAAGAATTTAATCTAATTTTGATTATCCAGAGGATTTAAACCTCTCCAGCTCCTGTTTCAGCTTGCATAGATAAACTCCTATCTCCCTTCACTCATATTCCTCATCAAACCCTCCCGGCAGGCAACAGCTTCTTTATTGCACCCCATTTCCAGAGCTTTTGGCAGGAGGATGTTTTGCAGACCAAACATAGAAGTTTGCCTGACTTATTCTGCAAAGAGAAAGCCCCCTATGGCTTTTTTTTTTGTTGGGGGGAACACTTTTATCTTGCTGATGTACTGGGTTATTCATACCTTTAATCCCTACAGTTTGCTTAGAGGAGGTTCCTAAACAACATTCCTCCCTTAAGGGGCTTTTGCCAAGTTCAGTGCAGTCCTAAGTAAGCACTGAAGAAGTGGGATGGGAAAGGAGAGTCAGGAAGGACCTCAGCCAGTTGCTGGT
The DNA here is from genome assembly GCF_001715985.3 of Manacus vitellinus. Classification (NCBI taxonomy): domain Eukaryota; kingdom Metazoa; phylum Chordata; class Aves; order Passeriformes; family Pipridae; genus Manacus; species Manacus vitellinus. The sequence continues at coordinate 883,385 of NW_021940724.1, forward strand.
TTCCTTATTAACAATTAAAGTTTGAGGCAGTATCGAGGAGGGATGTGGTTGTCTCTGTCTGAGGCAGAAAATAGCTTCTAGTTTGTGATGGATCCTGCCAGGCTTTGCCAAGGACAGGGCTGCTGTGGCTTACCCAGAAAAGCTCCTGCAACCAGGAGGTTTTTTTCCCTGAATTCCAGCTCTCTAAATGTCTGGGATACCTCCAGACAGTGAATGTGGAGGTGAGGGGTGAAGCTGTTTGAAGTGCTCTGCTCAGGTACCTGGGTGTCCTGACCTTCAGAGTTTGACTGTTCCACCAACCACCCTCCTGCCACCAGTGTTTCTGTTCAGTTTACTGGAAAATCACCTCAATTCACTGATAATGGTAAAGAAATCCCTTTTGTTGTCCACCATTGACAGGTACTATAAAATATTAAATGCAATAATGATGATTATTTGTCTAATTCATTATTTAGCTGTGTCCATTTCCAATATATATAAAACAACCCAAAGACAGATGTGGTGGGTACGATAACAATATATATATATGGATCTTCTAAATTACTACTGTGGATTTATCTGTGGTGATTCTGCATCCAGACTGATGGAATGATACAGGTGTGTCAAATCTGCAAGAAGAGGCAAAATATCTTCTACTGCATCAAAAAATAGAACTGCAAACAAATAGGCACCCAGTTTTACTGTAGAAATCTCCTCACGAGATCTGAAAAGAAACAGCAAAATCCCAGTTAAATACTAGTTAGACACAATTATTGTTCTTCCTTTAATCTAATTAAGCCTTCAATTTGGTGAGAAAAGCAATTAGCATCTGAAAAGCTGAGAAGGGTGGTAGGAACAGTGGAGGAGGCAGGTCTGTAGCCACAGTGGGAGAGAGAGAAAAAAATGCTCTTAGTACCAGAGCAGAAGGGAAATGCTGTCGGGCAGAGCTGTGCTTGGCCACGAAACCAATGGCTCTGTGCTGCCCGTGGTCTTTAATTTCAGCAAAAATAAGAATTTTAGTTCCCCAAATTGGTGTTGAAGGCATTTCATAAATTTATGATAAAAGTCAGGAATGAAAAATCAAAGAAGGATTTTTTTTTAATGTGAAAAAATGTTCCTCCCGTCGGTTCAGCTCCTGATCTGGTTTAGTTCATTTTGTGGTAGAGCTGTGGTTTTGTGCTAACTGTGTAGTTTCCATGAGGACATTTGGTTCCTTGGATGAAATGCACTGCGTTTTGGAACGATCCTGCATAGGATCCAGGGGTTTGTGTGGATGGAGCAGTCACAGCAGAGTTTGAGTTTTTTCCCAGAGAAACAAGGCGAAAAATGGAAGGCGCCGAGGTCTGGTTTCATTTGTCATTTCTTGGTGTGCAGAAAGTTTGATGGAAGAAGTGATCACGTTGGAGAGACTACTGGGCTGCTTGGGAGCTGAGGGCACGGATTTTGGGAATGCTGCCAGCAAGGCAAAGTCTTCATTCAACACAGCTTTTAATTATTTAACAGTCTCTGCATAAACTGCAGTGCAGGATAATGTTTGGTAGCAAGAAATGCAGAGATGCTAAGAGATTTTTTTGGTACTGTAGTGTGATGTTTCAAAGAAAGTACAGTTGCAGACTCAGAAATTAGTGAGAAAAATAAGCAGGAAAGGCTGGGGGGAAAAAAAATATTGGAGGGAGGGATTGAGAGGCAAAATAACCACACTTGGGAATATTATTGCAGGGATCTTTATTCCAGGACGTGACTCCAGTGATTCCAAAGATATTTTGAGAAAATTTTAGTGCATAGGGATGCTTTTGAGAGATCTGATCCTAATCCACGTTAGCTGGATCCAGAGAGAGATCAGGAGTTATCCTGGCAATGAAAATGTCCATGGGATGGCACCAAGGAACGTGTTGGCCAAGCAGTGAAGAGCTGCCTCACAAACTGCAGAGCTGTGAGCCCAGCTCAGCAATAAGAGGATCCCAGCCTGGAAAGTGCTGGGGTGGGATTATATGGAGTGCTTTCCACATACAAATGTATTTCAAAAAGTGTCACAGAAGTAATTGAAAAACATCAATAACCATTGATAGAAACACATCACTGGACACGCCTGGAAGAGCCTCTGTCCGCAGGAAGCGATGGATGAAGATCCATAAAGAATTGAAATGAATTGTTATTCTCTTGCCACTTAAATGAGATTCACAGGAAAGTTGCTGATTTTTGCATGAAAAGATGACCTTGTCCTGCAACCAGATAAATCTCTGAAGTCTTTCTGCCCACTGGAATTGCTTTATTGGAGTTGTGCATGGGATTTATTTGGTCCTCAGCCAAGCGGTTTCGCTGGGAGCAATGCACTGAGCTGGAGTTTGGGATCCCAAAGCATCAATTTTGCTTTAACCTTTAAGCTAAGAGTGTTTGGACTAGGTTAGCGTTTGGACAGGAGCATTAAAACTCCAAATGGAAGAAGCTGGAGCTGTGGCAGAACGGGGGCCATCGTATTTTCTGGATTGCACTAATGTTTTGGCATGTTAAGCTAAAATTGTTAAGATTTTAGTCCTGACCTCCTTGTGGTTGTTTTAAATCAATAGTGGCCCACAGGCCAAGCCAGCAGGCTGAGGTTATGGACCTCAACATCCTGACCAAATCCAGCTTAGGCCTTCAAAACAACTGGAGTGGTATTAACTGTTCTGTAGGCATTTATGGACTCTATTTTCTTGGTTAGGAATGTCATACACAAAGTTTTGCTTATAGTATCTATTATTGCTTTGCTTTTCTTTGTCACCTTTTTGTGTGGCTATAGAAGTTTCCTGTGAACCAGAGCCTAAAAAAACACTGAGTCATAATATTCTCCAGAGCTTCAGCTACTGTGTGTGAAGGAGTAGTAAATGGAGCATCTAGAGAGGATGTGAAGAGTTTTGAGACCATCTGTGGAAACTTCACTAAATGAACCCTTTTCTCTTTTCTTGCAGTTTAGTATCCATGCCTGAGAAGGGAAGAGTTAGGACAAAGCTGTGGGAAGGGAAAGGAGAGGTGGAAAGAGTGGAGGCAAAAGCAATGTGCACAGTTGACTGTTATCAGATAATGCTTTGGTTTGGAAGGGAACTTAAAGATCATCCAGTTCCACCCCCTTGCCATGGGCAGAGACAACTTCCACTAACCCAGGTTGCTCCAAGCCCCATCCAACCTGGCCTTGGACACTTCCAGGGATGGGGCAGCCACAGTTTCTCTGGGCAACCTGTGCCAGGGCCTCCCCACCCTCACAGGGAAGAATTCCTTCCTTGTATCTATTCTAATCCATCTCTGTTTTCCAGGTGGAGCTTGCATGGGCAGGCTGAAGGTTGGGATGGCAATGTTTGTTGAGGAATGCTGGATGACTAGTGTAGTTTAAGAGGGAAAAAGGCTTTGTATTAGAATCAGGAAAATGGATGCAGGGATGTTGTGGGATGGGAAACAAGGATATGGTTGTTACACACTGGCATATGAAGCAAGAAAGCATCCCAGCAGTGGTTTGTTGTGGGAGGCAAAGGGATAGAAGTGGGACATTAAACTTAGGATAAAGCAAGCAAGAGGAGAGCCACTTGGATCCCATGGGAATGCTGGGCTGCAGAAGGCTGTGTCCCTGGCTCAGGAGATCTGTTGTCTTCTCATGTGGAACAAAACCTTCCAGCTGTCTCTGCTGCTGCACTGCTGATTTTTGCCTGCCTGAAAGCCCTTTCTGATCACTGAGCAACATCTTAAACTCCTGGCCCTGCCCTCAAGCTTCTCAAAGGTTTTGGATTGATTTATTCAGCCTCAGTCCCGACATGTCCAAACCACTTTGGTGCCTGTGTGTTGTCTGCTGGTGGCTTCTGGTCCCTCCCATGGCTCTGATCTTTCTGGCTGGACCATTTCCTTCCCTCATCCCAGGAATGGGTCAGCTGGGAGAGGCAGGAGAAACCATGGAATGGGATGGGTATCCAGTTGAGCTCCTCAGCTCTTTCTGGGCATCTAACACAGTGATCTCATGGTGACCAGTCTAAGGCCAACTCAAATTGAAGGACAACTCCCTCTGACTTTCCATGCTCCAGGTCAAATCCCAATCAGAGACTTTCTTTAGGAACAGCCTCTCTGTGCCTGGGATGAGAACTGTGTTTGCACTCAGATCTCCTGTGGGTTAGTCAATGGGACAGTTGAGTGTTGTTTGCATGTGATGTTTCCTCAGACAGATGTTTTTTAATGGTTCTGCTCTGTCCACACTAGAATCACCAAATTTTTTCATTTTCTCTCAGATGTATTAGGTTAGAGGTTGCTAGGAAAGGTTTCCCTCACCAAAATGCCTCTGTTCTCTAAAGCTGTTTTTTCAAAAAAGGATTTTACACAGTGCCATAGTCCTGGTGGTCCTAGGAGGGACCCTGATTCTGCTGAGCAGTCTGATCTTGCTTTCAACTTACAATGCCACTTCTGTGCTTTGGAAGTCCAAGGTAAAACCCCAACCTCATTTAGCACACGATCTGCAGCTCAGATTTGTGTCCTTTGCCACTCGGTGTTGTCTCCTGGTGCAAAAGGAGGGTGGAAAAGCATCTGGTGAAGCAGCAGCTCTTTAAAAGAATCTCCAGTGCCTGCAGTGTTATAAATGAGCTGCTTCCCTGGATGTCGGCAGCGAGGATCTCAGCCCCAGTGTTCTTGGGAGTTTGGACCTTTGCACACCTCAGAGCTCCCTCCAGGGAGTTGCAGGGCAGCTGAATTCCACTGTTCTCTGCCAGCAGACAGGTGTCTGCAGTCACTACACTCTCCTGAGGACCAGTTTCATGGGTGACATTTCCAAATCCAGTAGAAAATCCCAGACTGTGTAAGCAAGGAAAGCCCGGTCTCTATTAATCCCACTTTAAGGAAATCTGGATGTGGATGAGGATGAAACTACAGATTCTCCACTTAGCTGAGTTTAGGTTGTGGGTGATGCCCCTGCAGCGTCCCAGCACTCAGAAAATAAGGACTGTGAGTGGAATGGGAATGGGATCCCTGTGGCTGGCAAAAGCAACAGCTTTGGGATGAAAAGGCAGCACAGACGTAAATCCTCAGGATTCTGATGTGGGTATTGCCAAAGACAACCTGTCCATCCCTGAGCACTGTGCTGTGAGCCAGGCTCAGCCAGGTATAACGAGATGAGGCTTCACCATGACCTGATGCTTGAGACAAACCCAGTTTAATTTGAAGTCTGCCAAAGCCGTCGCTGCTCCGCTTCGGGTCCCCGATGGCAGATTCCTGCTGGTGCCAAATGGAGGAGTCCTGCAGAATCAAACAACAAACTTTCAGCTTAACCATCTTCTGGTTTGTGGAGTTTTCATACCTACAGTAGAAGTCTCAGAGAATGTTAAAAATTACTAAATATAGTAACTGTGCAGAGGGGCTCATCTCAGCCATGTCACAGAACCACAGAATATCCTGAGTTGGAAGGGACCCATGAGGATCATCGAGTTCAACGCCTGACCCTGCACAGGACGCGCCAACAATCCCATCCCATCACATGCCTGAGAGTGTTGTCCAAGCACTCCTTGAGCTCTGGCAGCCTTAGGGCCAAGACCACTGCCCTGGGGAGCCTGTTCAGTGCCCAATCACCCTGTGGGGGAATAACCTTTAGCTATACCCAACCCAAACCTCCCCTGACACAGCTTCATGCTGCTCCCTCAGGTTCTGTCATCTCAGGGACACTTAGATACATGCACAGAACCACCTGGATTTGTCTCTGCTAAACTTCACAGGCTGTTTCTCTATTGAGCACCTTCATCACTGCTTCAAAATCTATTTTTTATCCTCTCAAGTTCCAGTTTGTCAAGTTGACTTTTTTTTTTTTCCCCCTCTACATTGCAAAGCGATTCAAGAGAGCAAGAGGGATAAAGGGACTAAAGCTGGTGGCTTGGGACTTGATAAATATTTTCCCTCTGGAAGATTTAGTGTTTGCAGAAGGTGTGTGATTGATTTCGCCGGTCACTTAATTGAAGTAAAATGAAAAGCGAATTTCCAATAAACTAAACCATTATTCATCCGAGATCAGGAATCTGCACCCGGGGAGCCCTCGGCAAATCTCTGTCCCCGTGTGAATTGTCAGTGCGAAGGAGGAGAGGATCTCTCTCTTTCATTCGTATGCAGGGGAGGTGACTGTGGGCACTGATGGGGCATCACAGCACGTAAACACCGCTAAGGATTTTCATTCAGCTTTGGCGTGAATGGTGATGTGCTGTGAACACTCGGATATTGCAGTGACAGAAGATCAAATAAATATCCAAGTAGATGGATGGCTGGAGGCGAAAAGTGGAGTTGGAGTCTACTCACTCTTCCCTCTGTTCTTGGGGGAAGTTTTGCCTGTGCCTGGTCAGAGTTTTACTGGTCCCTCCAGCAGAGCTGGGGTTTCACTGCTGCCTTTCCAGCACAGTGAAATGAGATGAATAAAAAAGGGGAGCCTGGCACTTAATTGCAGCTCCTCATGGGACCAAATCTGTCAACCTTTAAACAGTGACATGACACCAAACAACACAACACTCCATGCAGATGCAGCTGTCATGGGTGTTTCCTGCAGGCAGAGGCTGGATTGCTCTTTATTTCCATTTGCATTGAGGTTGGAGTCAGGGAAGGCTGTAGGAAGCACATCCCACATCCCTGCCAGGCACCCAGTGCCAAGTCTACCTGGCCAGGACCCAGAACTGCTCCTCCTGAATTATGTCATGAGAGAGGAGCTGATGATGAGACAGGGTGACAAGGGCTTGCCAGAAATGTGGCAGAAGGTTTATGCTGCCAGGTAAAATGTCACTGAAGGATTCCAGATCCCTGGAAGTGTTCAAGGCCAGATTGAATGGGGCTTGGAGCAACCTGGTCTAGTGGGAGGTGTCCCTGCTTGTGGCAGGGGATTGGAACTAGATGATGTTGAAGGTCTCTTCTGACCCAAACCATTCCGTGGTTCTATTATATGATTTTATGATTAGTGTTAATAGAGGGGTGTTCTCTCTGGGGAGCAATTTTGGACAGCAAAGGATGGGCTGTTTGTCTTCTTATTGAGCTGCTGCTCAATGTCAAAGCCCAGTATAATCCCTTCAGAAGTCTTGCTGCTTTGCATGAGTGCAGGGTGGTAAGTTGTTAGGAAAATGATAGGAGTTTGGGGAGTAAAGTTTAATGTATAACTCTTATAAAATATAATAAATGTGGCCTCCACATGCACAAGCCAGCCCTGACACATGGTTTGGATTAGTGCTGTGGGTGGGTGTAATGACTGTCTTGGAGGAGCATAGCACCTTCAGCACTGACATCACATCTCCTCAGCTAAAATGTGACCCCAGCAGCCTTAAAAAATGGGATATTCCTCTTGATGCAGAGCCAAGCACAAATAAGGGATGTAATCCTAAATCCTGGTGCAGAAATCACAGGTGCAAAAAAGAAATCTTTGCATTGAATCAGGATCCCACAGTTAAAAAAACCACTCTGATTGCAGCTTACTAGTGATGTTGTCTCTTATAGCAGCAAATGGATTGTAGAAAGAAATCAAAGCAAATGTAGAACCTGAGTTGCTCACAGAATTAACGTTGCTCTTCAACATGGCATCGGATTTCAGAGGCTGGCTTTTGTCGTGCTTCCTTTGGCAACAATCCCCGTTCCCCTTTCACTCTTTCCCTGTAGCATTTCAGGACAGACTGCCAGGACATCTCCCCCCAGGCGAGCAGCTTGCCTTGCCCAGACCTGCACCTTGCCAAGACCCTCTAACCAGAGTCAGAGGAGCTCAGGAAGCCAAGGTGACACAGCTCAGGGGTGAGCTCCAAGTCAGCTGTAACCAGGGGCTTTGTGGTAGCAACAATAAACAATTCTGGCTGATCCAATTAACTTCACTCTTTGGTCATCATACTCATAACTCCCCTCTTTTAGTAATGTTAAAACTCACAGTGGCAGGAGAACTTTGTTTAGGGCTGGAGCGAGGACATGTTTCATTGAAATAAGTAGGTCCTGCAGAGTTCTGATTTTGCAAGTTCATCCTGGTGATTCCCAAGACAGGTGATCTGCTGGAATGCTTTGCCATACATGACACTGGCAACTCTTTCTAGGGAACAGCAAAGGTTTCTCACTATGCTCCAAGGAGATTCTCTTTTTTTAGGAGGTTGGAAAACCCAGGGAAGGAGCAGGAACCCCATGTGAGCGAATGTGCAGGTGCACAATCAGGCAGAGCATCTCTGCCCACTAAGCTCAGAGGGTACGGGCTGCATTGTGTTGCTGGTGTGTATTTTTACATGGATATATATATTTTGTGGCACCTATAATATTTGTGAGGTGACTTTCAGGTGGTTGTTTTAAATGAGCTGGGCTTGGAGGGGTCAGGTCTTGCTGCGTGTCTTGTCTTCGGCAACATGTGCTCTTGGTGGATATACCCTTGGATGAAGAGGAGCACAAATCCCTCAGCCCAAACCGAGGCTGCCCATGTTTCTCCAAGCCTGTCCACTCCCTTGTTGTCTCCAGCAAGCCCACAGGCTGCTGAGGAAGGAGGGGAGTGAGTGATGGGAAAGTTAGTTATATTTTCCAGTGGCTCTCCCTCGGCGCCGCTCCCCCCGACCTCGGCTGAACCCACGGCACTCTCAGAAATGAGAACCATTTCTCACTGCAAGTCTGGGCCCCAGGGCCTGTCATTTTTTTCAAGAGAAATGCTTAAACACCTACCAGTCTCCACGTGCTGAGAGAGGCTGGAGACAAGGTCTGGTGAGATCCAGCTGAGCTCTTGGGAACTTTGAGATGAAGGAGGAAAAGGAGCTGACATATGGAGAGCTGCTGCCCTTGGCAAGGCTAAACAACTTGTCCTTGCCTCTGAAATTTTGTCCACTAACCTGCTGGATTTTTCTGCTCTGTCCCAGTCAGTGCTAAGTTATAAATGAGGGGGAAAAAAAGTATGTTCTTAAGCACAGCTTCCCAAAATAGGGACTCTGTGTGCAGCAATAACCCAGAGTGCCAGTTCCATGCTGCACTGTGGAATGCTGCTGTTGCTCAGCTGCTGTGGCTGGGAGGGAGCAACAGTGTCACTGAGGGACCATCAGCTGAAAATCCAGCAGCTTTCCTTCTTCCAACCACGTTGGGATTGGCAGTGTGGCCCATGTCCCCCAGAATGCATCCAAACAAGTGGGAGTACCCACTATCAAAACAGCCTCGTGACATGTTTTTTGTCTCATGGTTTTATAGAATCAAAGGATGGTTTGGGTTGGAAGGGACCTTCAGGATAATCCAGTTCCAAACCCCTGCCATGGGCAGGGACACCTTCCACTGAAGTTGCTCCAAGCCCCATCTAACCTGACTTTGAAGAGAAGTTATAAAACCTGGGGGTGTCAGTTCAGCCTCTGGCTGTTGTGTCAGAGCAGGCTGGTATTAGGAGGGCATAAAGTCATAACAAAGCCAACTTTGACTCTCCCCTACAACCCCTGTGGAGGCCCAGCCTCTCAGAGTGGCAGCAATCTCTGAACTCCACTTAGTTCCCTGGAGCTCCATCACAGCAGGACAAGGCTTTAGGGAACGGTAATGTAAGTCAATGCCAGGTTATTTCTTCCCTGCAAGGTTATTTTGCCCAGCCTGAATGTTCCTGCTGAGGGTAATGGAGTTTCCCATCTTCTCCCCCCTCCTTGGAGAATGTTTCAAAGTATAACAGATGCTACTCTCAGTATTATTTTCTGTAGATACCACTCAGGTTTCTTCCAGCCATCCCACACGATAATCAGTCAATACCCTTCTTTAGAGTCATTTCGTTGTCCTGTTTTCCACCTTAGCTGTTTATCTGAGCTGAGCTCGATAGCTGAGCCCTCTTGAACTCCACACATCCATTTCCAGTTCGTAGAAAGCTGGATTAGCTTTTCAGTAGCCTGGGTCATCTTGGGAGAAAAAAGGTATCTGAGAGGGCAACCAATTTATTTGTTTAATATTCCGAGAGCAACAACCTCCCGGTTCCCCTGTTGCACGTGCCCGTGTATAATAAATCTTCTGGGAAGCAGGGGTGGATAGATTGGGAAGTATCTTTAAAACAAACATGCACTCTGTATGGTGGATGCAGCCATTTGATTTGCTGTGTGTACAGGCTGCAGCAGAGAGCACAGAAGATTGCTCCTGCAGATCAAGAGGTCTGAGTTGTTTGGCAGCAAGTGCTGCTGGAGGGCAGAAAGTTGCCCAGCTCCCAGGGCTGCAGGTGGGAGAAAGCCTTAAGGGACATCACAACTCATAATATTCAGCTGGTATCGTGTTGGGATTGATGTTTGATGCACAGTTTGATGCCTCACCTAGGTCTCCTGAGGCTCAAACTGGGACCTGGACACCTGGAGCATCCTTCATCTTCAGTTAACAGGCTGAGTGTGGCCTTTCCCTATGAGATCCACAATAGATGCCCTTCCCCCAAAAAAATCAGTGGAGGTTTGTTTTTAGCCCAGCTGTTTCTGGTGTCTGAAAAGTACACTACAAGCTCTTTAAGTTAATACCCAAAAGGATGTAGCCACACACCCCTCCAGTGGCACTAACAGCATAATGTAAAACGAAATTAATCCATCTGCTAAACCTCAACATGTCATCAGATAATTATCAGCAACACACAATCTCCTCCAAGGAAGATCTTATTCTATTAAAGAGAAATTGGCCTACACTTCAGCTGCAAGAATGACAATGTGCTCTTTAGATGAGATTTCGAGTCTTGGAGCTGCAGCGTTCCGAGATTTCTGATAAGCAGCTTCTTGGCTCGAAAACGCCGAGGTTTATTTTTAAATAAGGCGATTATAATTATTTTCAATAATGATTGCTTTGCAAACTTGCATCTAGGGTTGAGGTGCTGTTTAATCTTGCACTGTTAAGGGTCCTTGGAGGTCAGACCTTTCTACTCAGCACAGAGCCTACGGACTGTCCACAGGGGTGAGGGTTTGGACCGAGTCTGCAATACTCCTACAAGAGTTAATTTGCAAATCCCACCTGGTCTGAGTAATTAAAGGATCCCTACTATAATCCCAGGGATTATGAATCCTGAGGTTGCAGTGGTTTGGTGGGAAGGACATGATCACCTAGAGAATGAACACTGTCCTGGGGCAATGCCCTCGTTTGCTGGGTGATGTTGGAAGGATCCTCTTTCTCTCATTTTCTCCAGTTTTGGCAATGATCATTTTACCACCTCCCTGTCCCAAGCACCCTGAGGCCTTCAGTTGGTGAGATTGAGTGCATGGGATCAAGTTTGGGGTATTCATTGGAGTGATAGTCACCACCCCACTGCACTCCTGGCAGCTGATACTATCCTGTAGAGTTTTCCATGTTGGTCAACTTCAGCTCAGTCACATTAAGAGCCTTTAAATGAAATAAATAGCCATTTTTCCCTTTTTACCAGACTCTGTAGTGTTGTTATGTGAGATCAGTGAAGGAATGAAGCTTTTCCCCACTCCTCCTTCAGCCCTATGAGGCTCTGAACAACCTGGTTTAATGGAAGGTTTTCCTGCCCATGGCAGGGGGTGGAACGAGATGAGCTTTAAGGTCCCTTCCAACCCAAAACATTCTGCAATTCTATGATTCTGTCAAGTACTGCTTGTGACCTTTGTGCTTTCATGCTGTGGCAACCAGCTCTGGATCCTTGTGGTGCAGTGCCTGTGGTTTGGGCTGGAAGGGGGAGACACAAGAACTTTCTGGAGTTTTCACCCAGGATTTGATCTCACCTGATTTGGTTTCTGCTCTGGTGCAACCCATGTAAGCTTGTTCCACATGGATAGAAGTGTCCCTTTCCCAGTGCTGCTGAGGGTGAGACAGTTCTGCCACCAGCAGAAGCTGCTTTTCATGGATCACAGAGACCTGTCTCAAGACCCTCACAGGCTGCCTTCTCTTTGGATGACAAGGCTGACCAACCTCAACTGATCATCAGCTGAAATCTCACCCTCTCCTACATCCCTGCAAAGCACTGATCAGTTGGACACATGTGAGACGATTTGGTTGAGCTGCTTTTTCCTAAATCAGCAACTTGAAGCCTGGCCAGAGGTATGATGGAGGCTGGAGGGAGCTTTGGTCCACATTGTCTCCCGCTCCTCTGCCAGCAAAGTTTCCAGGGATCACAGTTAATGGACCAGTGGCTGCCCTTTGCACAAAGGAAATCATCTCTATTTCAACCAGGAGGGAAAGGCCTCCAAGATTTTCCATTCCCAGGATTTTTATGGGAGCAGGTGTCTGAGCACAGGAGAGAGAGTCAAGTGAGGGCTGTGACTCTGGGCAAAGCTCAGTGTGGGCACAGCCACGTTACAGGACACCAAGGACTCCACAAGGTAGGGCTGGCAGGAAAACATGTGCTGAGGGAAAGGCAAGAGGAATGGGCCTTCATAAGGTGAGCTTTACACCAAGGTATTTATTTAATGTATGTGTGGCCAGATGTTCATTCTTGGGAAGGCAGGGACGGAGAAATCCCCCTTGCACGTGCAGCAGGAGCAGCTGAGGTCTGCAAAGCCCTTGACTTACTGTGAGAGTTTATGAGTCCTTCCCCAGAGACTCAGAAAAACTGGTATTTAATAGTTGTTGGTTTTTTTTTAAAGTGAAAGTCTTGAGTTTGGGGACTCCTGTTCTGTCCCGACCCATGGGGTCTGGCCAGCAAGGGGAGCAATTCATGGACAGCAACAGCAACTGGATCTCTCTCTCCAAGAATGAGATGGGATGTTGGTTTTCCCTGGATCTTGAATGCCTGATCACAGGCAGCCAGAGCCCTCCAGTCATGGAAGGGATCTCTGACTGAGCTTCCCTTTCCACCCCTGCAATGTGCATCTCTCTTCCTGTGGCTGCCACACTCTCAGTATCCCAGGGTTTTGGGATGCCAAGGCATAGGCCAGCTTTGATTGCCTGGAAGGGGTGGTTGGGAAGGGACATATGAATGGACCTCTTGGAGCAGGTCCAGAGGAGGCCACAGAGGCCTCCAAGGGCCCCAAGGGCTGGAACCCCTCTGCTCTGGAGCTGGGAGAGGTGGGGGTGTTCAGCTGGAGAAGAGAAGGCTCCAGGGAGACCTGAGAACCCCTTCCAGGGCCTAAAGGGGCAGCAAGAAAGATGAGGACAGACTTTTTAGCAGGGCTGTTGCAATATGACAGAGGGTGATGGTTTTAAAGTGAAGAAGGTTCAATTTAGATTAGACATAAGAAGCAAGTTTATTACAACGAGGGTGGGGAGTCCCTGGCACAGGTTGCCCAGAGAAGCTGTGGCTGCCCCTGGATCCCTGGAAGTGTTCAAGGCCAGGTTGGACAGGGCTTGGAGCAACCTGGGATAGTGGAAGGTGTCCCTGATCATTGCAGTGAGATTGGACTAGATAACCTGTTCCTGCAGGGCTTCATGTCCATGACAAATGCACTGCCAAGCCATAACCTTGCACTTTGAGCTTGGCCACAATAGGAACCTTGCCCTTCTCTCCTCCAAAAAAGGGGGTCCCACATGGCTGTTGGAGATGCCTTCCAGAGCATGTGGAACTGGTGGGGCAGGCAGGTGGGCAGCAGAGGAATCATGTCCTTGTCTCTTCAAGGCAGGCAGAGCAGGGGCACCAGATTGATTTGAGAAGGTCACAGCTCTGTGGACCAGGCTCTGTCAGGCTTTCTGCCAGCCCTGGGGGCCGTGCACTGTGGCTAATCCCTTTTCTCAGCACAACTCACCTCTCTGCTTCCCTCTGCCCTCCTATTTGGCGACTGATTTCCACCCCCTCCTCTCCTTTCCCCTCTGCTACATCTTCTTTTAAGTTTGCCTGGTGATTTCTCCTGCAGTGGCAAATCTGTCCTGTTATTCTGCAGGTTTGCAGGTGGCCTGTGCTGAGGGAGAAATCCTGCTTGGACATTTGTGCATCACACAGATGATGATCAGGAGGCAACAGCTCCCTAATGGCAGTGGGGATGGGGGCAGATGAGGGCAGACACCTCTTTGCCAGTCCCTGCAGCACATGATGAGCACTGTGATGCTGTGAAGTTCTTGGAGGAGTTAATATATACATAAATTATGTTTATATTTCCAGGGCATTCCAAGGCAGCTTGTTTCCATGTCAAAACAAGGACTCTGAACAGGAGCATATGGTGACAGGAAAAGGGGGAATGGTTTCAAGCTGACAGAGGGTTAGATTAGACATCAAGAAAGAATTCTTTACTCATAGGTTGATGAAGCACTGGCATAGGTTGTAGAAAAGCTGTGGCTGCCCCATCCCTGGAAGCGTCCAAGACCAGGTTGGATGGGGCTTGGAGGAACCTGGAATAGTGGAAGGTGTCCCTGCCTGTGGCAGGGGGTTGGAATGAAATGATCTTTGAGGTCTCTTCCAACCCAAACCATTCTATGACTCTATGAAAACTTTCTGTCAGGGCTTCTTCATTTTGGTGTGGGGCTTTTGTGCTAAAGAAGTGACTACCTTGTATTCAATCAGGAAATAAAATCATAGAGTTTGTCCTTTTGAATGAACCTTGGCCTTATTAAGAGTGTTTTTTCTGCCATGTTCATTTAAATGAAACTCAAAGTGAAGTCACTGGCACTAAAATGAACCTCCTAGTCTCACTCTTCCAAACGTGACACCTTATCCAGTTGAGCGAACACAAGTAGAAGCTCAAATTTGTGTGATCTACTGTGAATCAGAAGCTGGGGTCCCACAGGACTCTGATTTTCCAGCTGCAGAGCACAGAAGCTTGGGATTTCAGACCTAAACTTTCCTGTAACTCAGATGGGAGCTGGGATTTCAGATCAGGTCCAATTTGACAGAGGGATCCTGAGCTCAACTCCAGTCCTGCTGGAAGCAATTTTCCTTGAAACCTCAACCCTCATCAGTGATATTTCTTCTCCTGGCTTCTTTCAACCTCTCTGCTCCTTTTAGGCTGCAAAAAAGACTAGAGGCCAGGCTTGAAGGCATATTGCAGGGAAGGATGTAGGTGTCTAAAATTCACTAATCATGGATGTGTCTTTTGGTGCCTGTTCCAAAATGTGCCCTCATGTTGACAGAAGTCTTCCCATGACTTCGCTGTGTTTCTGCCTGTGCATTTAGTGAGGGCTCTGCTAATTATTCTCTGTTTTTAACTGCTTGGGAACATTGCTGTATGTCATTATTTGTGTGTATTTGTTAGTCCAACGATGCAGACAACTGCTGTGTCTTCCTGGCCTCCGTGTTTCTCCCTGGCCCTGCTCTCCCAGGCAAAGCCCAGAGTATCCAGGGACATGGCAGTCTTCCTAATGGAAGTGACACAACCCCAGACCCTTGGGTCACCTCTGCAATTAAACTGTAAGAAGGCCAGTCCTGGCTGGGCAGCAGATCAAGGCAGGTACAGCAGCTGGAGTCAGTTTTGGTGGGTGCTTAAGAGCACCAGCCTCCAAATCTGAGGTTGCTGATGGTTTGTTGAGGTCTCCCAGCCCAGCAGTTAATTCTGCAGCCACCAGCCTGGCTCAGCTTTCCAGGCTGTGTCAGGGACAGAAAATGCACCAGGCAGAAGCTCTGATCTGTGGATGTCCCCAGAGTTAATTCCCAGCTCCCAGCTGATGCTCAGACAAGGTTTGGGGTAATTTGGGCTGGACTTCACCCCCAGGCAGCAGTTTAGATGTAGCCCCTGTGCTGGTAGGAGTGTGGGTATGAACTGGTTATACTGGAATATAAGCTCTGATCTGATTTAGTTGCTTATCTACAGGTGGAGCCACCCAGTCCTCCTTAAAACACAGTGGCAGGAGGGTCTCCCTTCTCCCTGCTCTTCTCCCTGCCAGCTACTGCTCTTCAAAAACCTGCTGGGATCAGGTGTGAAAACCACAGGGTTTGGCCATTCTTGTGCTTTTCTTCATTGTCTGGATGTCCCTCTATCCCATTAGTGAATGAAGTGCTCTCTCCCCAAATAATTGTGTGAGACTTAACTCACACTTGGCCAGAGGTCTGAGCATGATCATCAAAAATAAAGCTTGCTCCACTGAGCCTGTTGTGAAAGCATCTGTAATTATTTAAAAGAGCACTAAAAGAAGCCTCTGAAGCCTTATGAAGCCTGGGAAGTCATTGAATTATCCAGAAAATACAAAGTGTTTCCCATGGAAATTTTTTCCCAAAGACTTAAGGCAGTTTTGGTGTTTTGTTTTTTTTTTTTGTTTGCTTGTTTTACTGTCAAAAATCAGATCTGTGGGGGAAATTGGGCTTTTTGCAAATGGCTCATTCAAAATCCCCGTTCCCCATCCTAATAACGCTTGATGGGAAATTTTCAATTAGCCCTGATCATTATCAACATTTTGCAAATGAGGGAGACTCAGGCACAGAAGCGTAATCATTTGTTTATGGGCGTTGTGCATGTCAGAAAGCAGATTAGGGCTGTCCCCTGGGCAATTCCTGATAGCCTGGACAGTTCCATTGGGGCCTCTGAGTTTGCTGGAGCTACTGAAATCCACGTGGACTTGTTCTGAATGTGAAGAAGTTGTTTGTTCAAGACTAGTTTTAATTATTTTTATGTCTTTAAAGTGGAAACACTAAAATAAATCTGAAAATCCAAGCTGTCCTTTCACCTAGATGTTCCTCCAGGTCTGGCTGGTCTGGTCTCAGACAAGATGAGAAACAGAGTGTTTGACTTCAGCTTCCTGATCAGACCTTCCTGCTGTGGTCTAGGGCCTGGATTTTGTTTGGTCTCCTAAATTAAGCTTTGAAATTAGAAGAAAATGTGCAGTTAGCCCTGCCGGATCACTTAATCAGACTGGCCAGCAGATCTCTGGCCACGTTGTTGTGTGTGGTCCTCTCTGGTTCAAGTGGCACCACAGCATTTCAGCCACATCCTCACAGCTGACAAACCTCCCTTCTGTCCCCAAATGTCCTGCAGTTGATGCCCTTCTGTCCACAAAGGTGTGTTTTGCTTTGAGTTTGGGCATTGAGAGGCATCATACTCAGAGCATCTTATTGCTCTGAAGGTGTTTATGGGGGTATGTGGGTGGAAGGGGAGGTTACCACTCTTGTGGATGAAGTGGTTCTTCCTTGGGATCTCAAGGCTGCTGTTGTTGCCTCTCTCATTTTTGGGGGGATCCCTTTGCCACAGGTGCCTCTCTTGGCCCTACAATCCTTTAGGTGGGTTGAGAAGGATGACAGCACCGTGCCCTTGTATTTCAGGTGTTGTCCTGACAGTTGTGTGTGATGCAATGATGGGATTCATCCCATTGACACATCCACAGCCAGCAGCTGATGCCAGTGAACGCCCTGAACATTTCTGTTTATGTATAAATACTGATGTATAAATAAGTGCTGACTGCTTTGCTCATGCTGGTCACCACAGATCTCCAGATATTCCAGGGGAACTCCCTCCAGCTGCAGATTTAAGCCCCTCATTCTGTCACACTCTCCCTCATTTATCCATCTTTCCATCATTTCCTTGTCTGCTGTTTTCCTGGTCATTCTGAGGCAGTGACTCTTTCCAAAGCAGAGGAAAAACAGTCTCCTTTATGGATCATAGAATCATGGAATGGTTTGGGTTGGAAAGGACCTTAAAGGCCATCTAATTCCAACCCTCCCCTGCCGTGGGCAGGGACACCTTCCACTAGTCCAGGTTGCTAATTGCAGCACTGCCAAACAGCTTTGATTTAAACTGTAACATCTGGCGGGTGATCAGTCCATAAATATCCTAATCACTGATAGATTTTTAAATTAAATCTGTAATGAGATTTATTTTTCCCCTCTTCATCCTTTTTTTTTAACTTTTTTTTTTAGTACAGTTTCAGAAGGGATTTTTTTTTTTTTTTAGCGAATCAAGTGGGAAAAGGGAAAATAAAGTACAAACAGGGACTCAGTGTTGCTTGGTGCCTGCTCATGCTTTATTAATTGTGATAGCACTTCTACCCCTCATAGGTGTCGAGCTGGCTCCGAGTCCCTGGGGAACCTCCTCTGTTTGTGTTTGCCAGGGAAGACATGGCAGGGCTGTTTGGACAGATCCAGAGCTGCACTAATTAGAAGTTAAAGATCCACGTTCTGGCACGAGACAGGAATGCATTAGAGCGGGGAGCACTTCCTAATGCTTTGACTTTTCAGCAGCACACGCCGCATTAAAGCCCGTGGTGTTCCTTTGATCCACGCCACCAAAATAATTCCAGGGACAAACACAAATGAGGGATAATAACTAATTTAACTGGACTTATTGGAGAGCCACACTGCAGAAGATTAGGATATCCAGAGCAGACTGTAATTGCTGCGAGATTGGGGTCTGATGCCTGTTTATCTATTCTATTAATCTCTCTCTGCATCTGTCCTTCTACTCAATCAGTTGCCCATTAGCCATCATTTAACTACTGTTCCTGTCTTTTCTGCCTTCAGTGCCTCACCCTTTCTGTCTGCTTGTTAGCTAGAACAGATGTAAGAAAATTGCATTCTGCACAGAAGGTAAATGTGAGCTCTAATGGGCCAGATTTGGGTTTTGAACGTTCTAGTGTAACTTTGCGGGAGTAAAAGAAACTCTTTAACATTTAGAGCAGCACCGTGGCAGCAAAATTGGTCCCTCACCACCAATATAATGTTCAGTACCTGTTTAAACCTTCTCTGCAGGACTCTGGGAGATGAGTGAGATCCCAGGGTTAGGTTTTAAGGCGTCAGGATCGTGATTGGAATGGTGTCCATCTCTAGGAAAGCACTTTTAGTCCTCTAGCACTTTCTTTTCTTTTTTTCCAGCCCCTTCCTGTGAGCCTGATCTGGTGTTCCAGTGCCCTTTGTAGGGGAGTGCTGAGGGGTTAAGGGCCAGGATAGGTTTAGGTTGCTAACAATGCCCGTTTTCCTTCTGATGATCCATCCATCAATCATCCTGCCAAGCTACTCTGTGCCTCTTTCTATTCCTGCACTTCCATGGGATCTCCTATTTCTCTACCTGGTATCTGTCTGCTCTTCTCATCAACCCTTGGCTGTTCATTTAGCCTCCATTTACCTATTCACTGTTGATCTTGCATATTAAAATCTCTGCCCATCTTTGCTTAGCTAATGGGGATATTCATTGGATCTCATTTCATAATAAGGCATTAATTAGACTTTTCTAATAGGATCCCTTTGGAATTGCATGTTGCATCCACAAGAGACCTTAATACCTATATTTTTTCTTGTGGAAACCAAAAGCATTAGACATATTTTTGCTCCAGTCTTGAAGACTGGCCACCAAGCTCCCAAAGCACAAGGTGCACCTAATGAGTGGGACAGTTTATCTTCCCATCTGTCATCAAAAACTCCCTCAAGTCAATCTAGGGGGAATACACATCCAATACAGGAGTACTAATAAAATGAAATCAGGGAGATATATTGATGTATCTGTATAAACTGAAGAAAACACAGGCTCCAGAGACCTCTGGGAATCTTGCACTTGAGTGTTCTTTAAGCTTCCATGGATTTTTGCCCGTGTGTTAAAAATATTGTTAACCCCTGAGGAAATTTAGTGCCTGGGATCAATGGACACAACACACAGATGTCTAATAATAGAAAATGGGATTGATGTGTAAAATCAGCCCAGCAGTTAATTCTGCTGCCACAACCAGCACGTCAATAAGGTTCCCTGCTGATCCATGGGAGGATCTGGGGATACAGCATGGGAACGTCTGGGAAGATGAGTTGGATTTGCCTCAGTCCCAAAAGAGTTGGGGAAAAAAGTGGGAATTTAGCTCCAGCAAGGAGTGTGTGTTGTGTAGAACAGGTTTGGGCACTGAATCAGGGACAGCACATGGCAGCACATTGGCATCCCACTTCCCAGTGCCAGCAAGATATTCCCTAAAGGCCCCGCTGTTCCTGGCTGCTTTGGGGCACACTGACAGACTTGCTGATGGTTTCTAGGTTGGAAGACAGAAAGAAAGTTTTCACTGGATTTCAGTTCCCTCTGGATCTGACCTTGCACTGATTTTGGAGTGTGAGCAAAGCAATCCAGAAGTTCTTGTTCGTCAGGAATGACAGGCTCTGAGAAGGAATAAAAGGTGCTTTTTATTTTTTTGCCTGACCCTTGTATGGTGGCTCTGAGACTGTGTGTGAAAGGAAGAGAGATTTATTTTTGTAGGAGACAGCATTTGGGAGACTGTTCTATAGTAAAATATCCCAAATGATGTGACCTTTGGAAGCTGAGCTGGTGCCCCATCCAGTCTCAACACATCATGGCCATCTCACTCCTGCTTACAGCAGATCAGGTTGCCTCTGGGTTTCTTTTCAGGTGATGAGGTGTCTCACACAGGTACTTGTGGGTCTTCCCTGCTTCCCTGCCAGGCTCAACTGCTCGATCTGAGCTGGGATTTGCCTCCTGGATGTGTCCAACACACCGAGTCATGAGGCAGGAGAGAGCACAGGGTTGCACCAGGCTGGTGAAACGTATCTTTGGGTGCTGTGCTCAGGGATTTTGTCTTCTCCACGCCACGGGAGCAGGAGTGGGGCTGGGATTGTTTGGAGGGAAAACATCTGGCAATCTTGACTTACAAATGCTGGTCCTCTTTATGTCTCTGACTGATCTGTCAGCGGTTTGGGTTGGAAGAGACCTTTAAAGGTCACCTGGTCCAACCCCCCTGCCATGAACAGAGATATCTTCAACTAGAACAGGTTGTTCAGAGCCCCATTCAACCTGACCTTGAATGTTTCCAGGGATGGGGCATCCACCACCTCTTTGGGAAACCCGTTCCAGTCTTTCACCACCATCACCATAAAAAAATTCTTCCTTATATCTGTATTTCACGTGCCTCAAGTCTTTGGTGTTTTTTGGGAGGTTGTCCTTGGTTTGAAGTTGATCCTCTTTTTTCTTCCTTAGGCTTGGAGCTCATGAGGGAATCAGCTGTTAGTTGCTAGGCTGCAGCAACTAACCCTTCTATGGGCATACAAAGTGCTGATGGAGCCAGGCTGTGTCTGAGAAATTTGGGTCTGAGTCCAAATTTCAGACGCTCACAGATTTCGGGGCAGTCTGGGGTGTGACTCTTCAGTTCTTCCCCTTCATGGGAGGTGAATCTCTAATCTCTTCCTCAGCTCTGCCCAGACATGGGGATTTTGGGGTTGCGGATCAGATCCACCTCTGTGTCTCTAAATAACAATAAGGGGATTATCCTGCTTGGGGGGGGGGAGTGGGAGCTGGAGGGAGGAGTGGGCTCTGCAGGAGACACTCTGGGACCCATATGTTGGGTGGATGGGTAATTTTTGCAGTAGGGCAAAGCCCAGCAATCTGCCTTGTGTCGATGCCGCCGTCTCACCGGGTGCCCCAGATCCCGTCCTGCCCTCGGTTTGCTAAGGATCAGGGAAAAAAAAAATTGCTGATGGTGCCTATTGCAGGGAGAGGGGGGAGAGGTGGGGGGGGTGTCTGGGCAAGTCTATTACATCTGGGCTTCTTTCCAGCATGAATAAAAACGTCCTGCATGTCCGGAGTTATCAACATATTCTTTTTTACTCCTGTCAATTAATCTAATCTGAATGAGTCGCTGCTGCTCGTGGAATAATAGCCTGGAATGTAAAGTCTTATTTCTCATCTGCTCTGT
This sequence comes from Manacus vitellinus, assembly GCF_001715985.3. NCBI lineage: Eukaryota > Metazoa > Chordata > Aves > Passeriformes > Pipridae > Manacus > Manacus vitellinus. The sequence continues at coordinate 904,757 of NW_021940724.1, forward strand.
GGACTAGACTTGGGTGTTGTTGGCCCTGGAATCAGGCTGGTGAACCACTCTGAGCTAAATCCAGCCCTCTTTGACCAAAAAACCTGCCAGGCTCTGTGGAGTATCTCACTGGTGAGAGCAGGCAGTGTTGTTATGGGATGAACAGGGAGCATCCCAGCTCCATCCTGGTTCAGACCGGCTTTCCAAGCCCGTCCTGGCTCTTGGCACCTCTCGCCCTTCTCCCTGTGCTGTTTATTTTTCCTTCCCACAGATGAAAGGCAGAGAAGCAAACCCCACCAACGCTATATTGTTCATGGCTTATTGAACAATTAGTTTCAGCTCAAGGTCTAATCTTCTGGCGTTTCTTTTCTTCCCTTTGTATGCCAAGCATGTCTTGGAAACTTGTTGGCTGCAGGACTTGTGTGGCACTGTGGGGACGGGCTCAAACTTGGCTCAGAGGGACTCTGTGCCCAGAGCAAAGCAGGTGTGGACTGCTCTGGCTGCTCAGAGAGGAGGATAATTGGGGGCTGTAAACAAAACTGAAGAAAAAAGGCTACAAAACAGGGTTGCCTCCTGCTCGGGGTTGGATATGCCCCTCTGGCATTCCTCTTCCCGAGGTCTCGCCGTCAGCTGGCTGAGGTTTTAAACCTTTTAAAGCCTTTTCAAGGCTCTCTGTGGTTCCTTTGGCTGGTGGGCTGTGTCAGGAGCGTGGGATCTGCTGGTGTGAGGCTCCCTGGGATGCTGGGAGGGTGCAGGGAGTCCGGCGGGCACCAGGACACGTCGTTCAGAGTGGGACAGTGCCAACACTTGCCTCTGGCACCAGAGCAGGGCTGCACGTGCTCTTTGCTGTCTCCTGAATGAGATTTGCTGCTGCCTGCCAGGAACTGGAGTGTTTGTGCATCTGGAGGAGGAAGGGTTTGTGTGTTCTCTCCCAGAATTCCAGCACCATCACAACATTTGGGACTGATGGAGCAGCCTGGCTGTGCATGGGGTGACCCACAGCCAAGAGCCCACAGGGCAGGAGAGGGGAGCTGTGCCTAATTTCTTGCCCAGCCTCTTGCCCCTTTGGGCTCTGCTCTGTCTTATTCCAACCTGCCACATTTGCCATCCCTGGGGACTGTGACACTGATGTTTACTTGGGACTTTTCCAAGGGTTGTAGCAATTCCTGACCTCTCCCTGCACAGGCTTGCACGTGAACCTTCTCACACCCGTTCATCCAGAGGTTCCACAGCCCTGTGCATTCACAACTGAGCATTCGTATGTGTTTTTATTCCCATATTATGGCTCCTGCTGCCCTCCCTCCTTGAGTTCAGCAATCCTGCTACTGTTCCCTGCTCCACACGGAGGGTTCAGCTCACGTGACTGCCCCATTAGCTGCTCTAACCAAAGCCTCGGGCAAATAGTCATTGAGGATTTATTTTTATTAAAAAAAAAAAAAGTAGGATTAAGTATTCTGATGAACAAGAATAACATTAGCAGCTGTGCCTGCTCAGCCAACATGATCCCATCCCTCATATCATAAGCTGATTGCCTGCATGGGTCAGTAAGTTGTCCCAGCAGCCCCTCACTGATAATGCTTCACATGTTGTTTTCATAGTGCAGGAGGTGTCTGGGCAGGGCTGTGATATCTGCAGAGGCTTCATGGGTGCAGAAATCCCTTCTTCAGATGCCTTTGAGTGTCGAGTTGAACACAGCTTGGGGCTGTGACTGCAAGAGAGCACCTGGAAAAGGTTCCGTGCGTGGCCAGTTTCTTGCCCCTGCAACACAGGAGCATCTTCATAGACCTGGAGGGGGTGATGGGGAGACTCAGCTCAGGTGGGGAGGGATGACCTGGGGCTGAACCTCTCACCTGGGTTGCACCCAGGGAGGCACAGGGTGGGGGGGAATGGGGGGCAACAAGGCTCCTGTCCCAGGCTGGGGAGCAGAGGATGAGCGATGCTCTGGCACCGTCCCACACGAAATCAAGTGATTTCCTGGGATTGCTCTCACTGCAAGGTGACTACTTGAATAAATTACTTGAATAAATTACTGGGGAATAAATCCCTTCCTCTGCCTCCAAAGCACCCAGAATTAGGGTTTCTTCCCCTGGTGAGCAGTACCCAGGCCCATGCTCTCCCTGATGGCTGGCAGCCAGCGTTTGTGTCCCAACACAAACACATTAATGACATCAACAGTCACCTTAAATCCCACTAACGCTAAACCCTGAGCTGGCATCGGGCTGGTGACTCTCTTCTGCTTCACAGGGCCTTGCCAAAAGCTGTGGGATGCCCTTTGAAGATGGGGAGGCAAGAGCCATAAAATTATGCAGCCTTATTAGTGCAATTATTATTTGTTCTCTGCAAACATCTGAGACTCTTCTTCATCCCCCCCCTCCCCCTGACTCCCATGCTTGAAAACAGTGGCAGCTTTCAGGAACCTGCAATCAGAAGCACCACACAGCAGCCCCAAACATCCCAGGGGATGCATTCTTGTCCCCTTCCTGGATTCATCTCTCCAGGAGGGCGTTGTGTGCATCAGGAGCCGCTGTGCCACGGAGCTCTGCTGCCAAGAGATAAACCACAGCGTGGGCATTCAGCCTGGCAGAGGGAGCATCCCCCTGGGATGCCAGGCCTTGGGGGCTGGTTGATAGAGATAGAGGAGAAAGCCCAATTTTCAGTGGAAATCATGGAATCACGGAATGGGTTGAGCTGGGAGAGGTCTGAAAGTTCTTCTCATTCCACCCTGCCTGCCATGGGCAGGGACACCTTCCATGAGATCAGGTTGCTCAGAACCCCGTCCAACCTGACCTTGGACACTTCCAGGATGGGCAATGAACAACTTGGAAAACTTTTTCCAGCTGGGAAAGTCTGTACCCTTCAGGTCCTGCTCTGAGTTATAGGGGTGAGTTCTTTCTGGCTTACTGTGTTCCTTCACTCTCATTCCTGTTATTTAAGGCTTTGCCAAGGATGACACTTCCCTGTTGGAAGTGAAAACTGTGCCACAGAGACCCTGCTGAGCCACACTTTTCTGGGAGGGACTGGTGTAAATTCCAAAAGATAGATCCCTCATCAGCATCGGTATCTTCTAACTAAAAATCTGAGTGTGTTTTTTTTGGCTTTTGAAGGATTTTGTTAGTAATTTTTACAGTATTAAAGACATGACTGTGACTTTCATCCATCTCTATGTCTGGGCTTTTCTCTGTGCCTTGCCCTGGACTATCTTGCATTATTTTAGGACCTCTGTTTCAGTGCTGAAAACTAGAAAAATTACATACAGACTACAAATATAACGTATTTTTTCTCTCTGAAATCTTCTAACCGCTTCTGGTGAATGCAGGATTTCCACCAGGATTTTCACCCTTGTGGCAGGGAAATTGGAACGAGGCGATCTTTAAGGTCCCTTCCAACCCAAACCAACTCTATGAATTCTATAAATTCTATGAATTCTGTGAATTCTATTATTCTATGATCTGTTTTCTTTCCATGGAGAGGACACTGTCATAGGGATGAAGAGAGGAGTGTGTCTATCTCCAGATGATGATGGATGTGGTAGGAAGTGCTGAATGAAGGTGTTGCTCCCCTTATTCCGTAGGGGGAATCCACTTTCTTCTGACTGGACGGGAGCAGCTGCTCTGTCCCAACAAAGCAACACTTCTCTGGTGCCTCAGGAAGTTGTTCCACAAATATTTCTTGGTCTTCTTGGTCCCTTGTGAACAAGACCCATGGAAACCTCGTGATCTGTGAGCCTACAGTTGACTAGACTTTAACAATCAAAGAGAGTCGATAGAGGCTCTCCCAGCATGGGGACAATATCCCATATCCAACATGGAATCGTGTTGGAAAAGTCTTTTAGAATCATAAATAGAATCATTGAGTCATTTAGGTTGGAAAAGATCTCTGAGATCATCGAGTCCAACTGTTTTTCCAGCACTGCCAAGGCCTCCACTAAACTGTGTCCCAAAGTGCCACATCCACAGGGTATTTAAATCCCTCCAGGGATGGTGGCCATGGAGATGTTTATGGAATGGGATAGGAGCAGAGAGTGGGCCTCATGCCTGGACCCTCAACTTCCACCAAGAAGATATTAATTCAAGAGGTTGTGTTGGGACTGTCATGTTCACTTGCTGTGGATGATCTCCCACCCATGCATGTGTTTAACCCCCTTTCTGAATCCCTCCCAGTCCCTGACCCCTCTAAATCCCATGCCATCGGCACCCAAACTGCACCAGGGCAGTACCTGTTCCATATTCTAGTGCAGGAGAGAGTTGGAAGCTAAGAAATGGGCAGAAAAAAGAGCAAAAGACCCACTTCTGACACGGGAGATTAAATAATTAGCAAATGTGGCAGGAAAGACGATGGAAAACAAGTGCAGTGATTCATGTTTTATGTCTCCTACTGTACAGAACACTTTAAAGTGTCAGACAGCACGACAGTCACTCTTTAAAGCCAATTAAAGTTTTATAATAAATAGAAGCTTTTTATTTTTTTTTTTTTTTTAATCTCTGTCTCTCCATGTGGTGGTGATGTGGCTCGCTGTAGAGAGCCTGGGTGATGCATTTGCTGCAAATCCACAACAAATGGGCACAGAGACCTGCTTTTCAAAAGCCTCTCTCATGCCAATTATTTACCTTCCTTAAATTCAGCTCCGGTGGGGAAAGTAGCTGTAATAATATCGTATTTTCTCATTGTGCTTTTCACTCAAGGAGATTACAGCCGATAACCTGGAGAGGGGAGGGAGAGGTGCTCTCTTTTGATGCCCGGGTGAGGTGATTTTCGGGAGCTCGGAGAACGGCAGAGCAAGACGTGAGCTGGCAGCAGATTTTGGGACCCCCGTTGCCAGGGAATTCATTTGGAGAATGCAGGTCACTTGAGGCTCGGCGGGTGAAGGTGGTTTTGGAGGTCAGGTGGGGGTCCAATTAAGTGGAGCAGGGTCATTTTGGGGGCCAGGAGAGCAAAGGATGGAAGAGAACGAGCTGGAATCTGTTTTCTTTGTGCGCCATCTCCTGAGGGGAGACTGGTGGGTGCTGACCTCTTGGACTGGTAATACTGGAAGATGCTGTAAATTGGGAGCAGCTCTGGTGGAGGCCATGCTGAGGGGCCACTGGGAACTGTGGTTTTGTAGCCCTTTTTCCTTCACCTCTTAAGTTTCCCCATAGGTAACACGACTATGAGAAACTGCTGCATGCACAGAACTCTTTTCACCAAACTCCTTGTTTACTACTTCACAGCTCATTGCTGTTTTGTCTTTGTAGTAACGGTGTTTCTTGCCAAAAAAAAAAAAAAAAAGGATTTCCCACCACTCCAGACCCAGGGGTAAGATCAGGTTCACAGCTCTGAATGAAGAGATCTTGCTTTCCCCAAGCCCAGGGAAGAAGCCGTGGATGTAGCTGCTCTTCCAACCACCAGAGCCTCTTCATCCTCCTCTTTTTCCGTTTCCTCTCCCATCAACAGCATTTGTGCATCTTTATCTCACACAGGCAAAAATACACCTCAAACCAATTGAAATGTTAATCCCATTAACATTGAAAGGAAATGAAAGAGCACTGAAATTGGAGGTCTCCCCTTGCTGTACCACCAGTTTCCCTTGGTTGAAACATCTCTGTGAACCTCCTCAGCCTGGAGCCTGTGATTCCCCGAGCGGCACCACTTTCATGTTTTGGAGTGGGGCATCTCAGATGCTGAAAAACAGTTTCTTTGTTTGATATATCTCCTCAGCTTTACTGGGGAGGGTGATGAAATTATTCCACGTCTTTCCTGCCAGAGGGGAGTTGGTGTTCCTGCTATTAGGCAAAGATCCCTTTAATTGGACAGAGTGAATATTCACCCTTTAATAATGGCGAGGCTCTAATCCTTCGTTAGGTGGCTGCATCCCCCCTCCCCGAATGTTTTTAATGACCCGGTGCCTACATCATTAATATCACAAGTGCTGACACTGGGAAGAAATGCAACAATCAAAGGGAGACCCTGAGAGGTCCAGGAGCAACAACATTTCCCATCTCCCCTTTGTTGTGGAAGAGGCGAGCGCGGGTGCCCTGGAAAACCAAACCGGCATCAAGGTTCTGGCCTCCCGCGGTGGGAGAGGGGAGGGTTAACTCCAGCAAATTGCAAGGAGCTCAATTAGTTCAATTAGGAGCTTGAAAACTAAAGCAGCTCTTCCTGAACACTGTCTAGGACTGTAGGCTCTGCCTGCAGGCTCTGGAGCACTCCCACACTGCCCCGTTCCCTGGGGCTTGCAGCTTTTGAGGGCAGCCTACCTTACAGAGGGAAAGGCAGATTCCCACCCTTTTTACTCCATCCCGTAGAAATCCATGACATTACTCCAGCATATTCTTGGAGGAAGAATCTGGCCCAGAGAGTCCCAACTGGGGGAAGATTCATAAATCAGAAGAAAAATGGTAAAACACTTTTTTTTTTTTTTGCTTGATTTTTCAGCGTTCTTTTGAGTGCTTTCCCATGAGCAATAAGCACCAGTCACATCCATCCATCCCCAACCATAATTTTTTTCCTGCATGACAGCACCTGCCTTTTGATAGTCTCGGAAGGAGACAGGGGGGTATTAACATAACAAATCTGTGGCTGTCTAGAGAGTTCCATGTTGCTGGCATGTCGCCGGACGTGTACATTGAGTGCTGCTAAGTTCTCATTGTTCTAAATCCACCCTGTGTATTAAGACCTAATGAATTACTACTTGACAAATTAAGCAGCTGCTGCAAGGAGCTGGTGCTGGCAATGTCCTTCCCTCCCTCCTCCTGTGGCATGTGAATTTTGCAGCTTTTAGCCTCAGATTGTCAGACTTGGGAAATACTTTGCAGTGACCCTGTGTTCATGCTCTGCAAACCCACTGCATTAAAGGCACATGTGGTGACATGAGGAGCTGGACCAACACGATCCTTTATGATGTTTTTAGGCTTAAAATGAGAGGGTTTGTCCACTCATAGACTCATAGAACCACAGACTATCTCAAGTTGGAAGGATCAATGAGTCCAACTCCCTGCAAACAACCAAATCTGGGAGAGGGCACAGGGAAGGGTTCTGATCCATCATACGTTGCTGCACCCAGGAGAGAAAAGCTGCTCTCCCTGCAATGGGGTAACAGCCCAGCAATATCCCTGACAGCTGTGCAGGGGAAGAAGTGACTCATCTCTCTGTGATACATTAGATGAGTGAAAAGTGTTTGTCTAAGCTAGAAGTTAATGACAAAATAGGGGTTAATAACCTCCAAGTCCTGGCTGTTCTGGGAATATTAGCTGCAGTTTTCCCCTCCTTTCCCATCTAATTTATACCAGGCTGGGTACCACTCATGGAGGCCCCCAGCTGCAATCTCTCCTGGATGCAGCACAGGGTTGGGCTCAGAGCTGTCATCTTCTTCCATCAAGATACAGGATGCTGCTCTGGGGAAAGGAAATATGTTTACTCCCAAGTTTTCTTTTTCTTTCTAAACTTCCCCCTGCTAAACGATTCACTTCACAGTCCCCTTGCACTGCAGACAGTGTTTGTGCAGCTTTAATTACCTGAGCTGCTCAGGCAGAGGAAGTTCTGTACCGTCGTTGAACCACATGTCTCTCCGGAGCATCTCAAGCGGCTGCTTGTCTCTCCTTTCACTCCCATCCCTCAAGTTGCTGCAGGAAGAGAGGCAGACTCCTCTCTCCTCCTGCAAACCACAGAAAGATGCTTTTCTCCCCCACCCCATCAGTCTTTTCCAGGTTCTCGTGGCTGGGCACCACCGTGGTGCACGTTCACCCAGCCCCTTCTGCTGGTCCAACATCCCACACTGATGGATTATCTGCCACCTGGAGACAGCCTGTCTCAGCCTGACAGAGTGATGGATGGTGTCATAGGTGATGGGATGTTGACTCCTGCTTATCTTTCTATGCCTGGTTGCCCCAACCCCAACACACTGATTAGTTCAGCATCTGTTTACAGCAGCTTCTCTGCATCCCCCCTGGGTTACCATGGCAGGCACCGAGGTCTGTGGACTGGGAAGGGTGGAGAAGATGGGATGTTGGAGGAGTTTAGGCTTATGAGGTCTGTGTGTGATGCTGGATTGATTTATAATTACACCAGTCTCCTCCCTCAGGCCCTTTAGTCTTGAAAGAGCCACATGAATTCATTCATTCATGTGAATGAATTCCCTGCCAGCTTGGACGGGACTTGGAGCAACCTGGTCTAGTGGGAGGTGTCCCTGCCCATGGCAGGAGGGTTAGAACTAGATGATCTTTAAGAGGAACTAGATTAAGATCTCTTTCAACTCAAGCCACTCTATGGTTCTGTGATTCCTTTTCCTGGAAGGTGTGAAATTCCAGGGTGGAGTTTTCTTTGGAGTTGTAAAATCAGATACACTTCAAGGTGGAATATGTCCAGATAGTGGGGCCCTGACACTGGCCAGGGACAGCTCCATGCTCTGCTGCAGAAAACAGGTGATACTGGTTGGCTTCTCATCTGTTTTTAGGCTGTGCTTGTCCTTGCACGCGTTGCATGCACGTTATATCCTTGAAAACAAACACATGGGAATTCACATTATGGAGCTCAAAATAACACAAGGGACTTTGTGTGTGCAGAGCTCAACGGGCTGTGGAGCTACAGCCTCTAAAAACCAACTCTCAGGGCAGAAATATGTTAAGATATCTCTGTGTAACTGTCATATACAGAGAACATATGAAGGCATGTTCTTTCCTACGTGGAGCTGGAGAGAGTCCTGCATTTATCCGTGGCTCCTGGCTTCTGGCAGAGCCTTCTCCACGATGAAAGGCTCTGACTGTGTCTGCTTTGCAGGTGCCATACACTGACTGTCTGCAAGCACAGACTTCCCACCAAGGGCTGTTCTGTGGCCAAGAAACCCAGATGTCCACGGCGTGTGCAGGCACAGAGAGTCAGAGCTCTAGGTGTGCACAGGTTGCAGCCAAAAGTCACAGCCACACCGAGCACAGGGAGGGCTCAGGAGTGACGCAGATCAGCCTGGAAAACCTTGGGGGGAAAACGGGAATCTAAAAGTCCCTCTGGGTTGGCAGTAATGATGGATAAGACTTGGAAATCCTAAGAAATGCTACTGTGGCTTGCTGTCATATCATAGCCCTTTTTGACCCCTTCCATCCATAGAACCATAAGATAGTTTGGATTAGAAAGGATCTTAAGGTCATCCAGTTCCAATCCCTTGGCATGGGCAGGGACATCTTCCACTATCCCAGGTTGCTCCAAACCCCATCCAACCTGGCCTTGGACAGGGATGGGACACCTACCACTTGTGTGAGCAACTTCTTCCTTCTGTCTAGTTTAAAGAGCTCCTGCCTGTGTGTCTGTACCTAAATACTCCCTCCCTCCCCAGTGCTCAGGCACATCCGGGGAACACAAACTCATTGTCGGGGTGTGTCTGGGACACTTCTCCCACAACCACCAGTGTTGGGATCTCCTTGGTAAAGGTGTGTTAAAAATGGTGCCTCTCTGGCAACAGTATGACAGAAGACAATGAACTCTCTAAGAGACTCTGGAAGAAAACCTGGTCTTTGGAAGTAGTTGCTGTAAGATTTTGTGATATGTCAAGTCTGATAAAAGACCCAACCACATGAACAAAAACAGTTTTATGGGCCAACGGGGACTATTTCTTGATTTATTTACTTGATCTCCTGCAGACAAGTGGCTCTTTTCTGCATTTGATGGCACTTTAGTGATCTCACCTTTTTTTGCCAGGCCGTGTTTAAACATAACCCATCAATGACAGCATTTGAAAAGCTTCTTATAATTAGTACAAACTAAACCCAACTCCCCAGTATTGATGCACTGCCTTCCCCCTCTCACTGCATGTGCTTTCTCAAGTTAGAATCCACTTGGTTATTTTTATTTCACCTTCCCCCCCTATATCCTATGTCCCATCATCCTTCATTCCCACCATCCTTCCCTTTTTCCTTCACTTCCCCTTGTACCCTGACCCTATAATTTGTGTCCATTCCTTCTCTGATGTGGATCCCTCTTTGTCTTCATTCACTGTTGCCTTCCCTCCCTCCTACATCCCTTCCCCAATCTGTTCAAGGCTCCATTCCCGTTGCAGACACTATCTCAGCTCTGGAACAGCACATGACACTCCTGGCAGTCATCCTGAGCTTGGCTGCTGTCCCCAAGTTGTCTAAGGCTCTTCTGAGAATGATGAGAAGCTGCTGTGTGCCTTCAAAGTCACAGCTAATTGTATTAGCTCCAGATCATGTAACTCCTGTAGATGACAGCTGCCAAATTTAGGAGCACTAGAGAGGTCTTATGGAAGATGACGGGGATGATGTGCTGGATTCAGCAGAAAGGAAATCCTGGGTGTTTTCAAAGGCATTAATAGTTGGTTCTACATTTTTCAAGATGGTTATTCCCTTTTATTCTGTCTTTATGGGAGTATTGTCTAGAATATCAGCTCACTCTTAAGCCCAGCACTGCCCCCCATCCCCACTGAAAATGCCAACTCTGTAGGAATATCATCTAAACCAAGTTTGCCATGGAGTACACACTCCCTGCTTTTTCAAAACCCAAAAAACTTGCATCAGAGGCATCTTGGTGTTAAATACTGACTTTAGGAACTGCTTTGCTCATCTCTGTCCCAGTGCTTTTTTATTTCTGAGTTTTTCAGAACAGTTTGGAGAAATAGGATGAAATTCGTCCTTCTCCACCCAAAACCTGAGGTGTTTTGGACTAATATCATTTCCCTCTCCCCATTTCCTTGACACTGAAGCCATAGCTGGGACTTTTCTTTCTGTTGTCAGCTGCTGTGTCTTCCTCCACTGATGGAGGATCTTAACAACATCTGAACTTGGAAACATGACTTTCTCTGGGGAGGTCACACAGAAAGGTTCACAGAAGGTGGTATCCTTTTTCTCCAAGATCATTGATGATTCCTCTGTCTGGAGCTTTCCTCTAACATGAGAGGAAAACAAGCATCCACAGTGCAACAGGAGATCTAAACTCTGTTCTTGCAGTGCTGAAATAAAGTCTATGATCACCCAGTCCCTGTAGCTAGAGGGCAAAAATGTCATAGCTGGAGTGATGGTGAATAAGGCAGCATTTTATCTGATGAGATCTCATAAAGCTCTGTTTCAGTTTATCTCAGTATCAGATACGAACTCACACCCAAGTATCACAAAATCCTGTGGTTTAATTTGGGCTCAGAAGAGACATTAATATTAGGAGACAAGATTAAATATAGCTCTTGGCCATCTGATCGCTTTTATTCCTCCCTGCACTCTCATTGCTCCCTTTGGAGGAGCCCAGAATAGATCTCAAAGCAAGTTTAGCTCTGGCCCCATGGGAATATCAAGGAGAACTTGCAAGTCTGGTCCAGTTCCAGGTCACCTGAGGTCTTGTGAGTCCTGCAAAGCAGGATGATTGGTGTGAAAGTGTGTGAAGGGACGTGTTGCTTGGTGTTTGCAGCTCATTTCTCTTTGCTCTGTTTGGACACTATCACAAAGTGTTTTTTTCTGTAGGATGCAGCACTCCTACAGATGATTTTTTTTTCCCAGATACCACAGTTTATGTTCATTTTTAGAATGAAACTTGATTCTGAAAAGTCAGTTTATTTGGTCAGAGTGAGAAATTCTAATATAGGAACTGTGCACTCAGTCCAAAGATTTTGGAGTTCATTAGTTATCACTGTTGGTATAGCAGTTGCATCTGCTGAGTGGCTGCATCTGCAACCCAGGCAGATTAGAACTGAGATATTCAAAGCCACCTAACAGATTTAAGAGAAATGGAGGAAAAAAAAAATTATAAGCAAATCCTTCCTGCTAGTTTGAAGGAAAATGATTTTAAATCCCCTAATCGGCTCTGAGATGAACCTCTAAGCAACATGTTCAAGGTCAGATGGAGAGCCTGTCACAAGGGGAGTGTTAACCTACATCTGTGGGGGCTTCAACCATGGAGCATCCTAACAGAGGATGGCTTAGGGAACAGGTAATCCCTCTGAGTGGCCTCTTCCCAGAGAGGAGGGACCATAACCACCCTTCTCCCAGCAGGGCCATTCCCTTCATGGAAATCATCATCTACCTGTGGTCTAGCTGAGGAAAAAAAAAAAAAGGGGGAAAACCCCACCAAAGATTAAATCTTTAGGAGGTGCATGTAAAATTTTTCCTACATTTCCATGCAGAAGATGGAAAGAAAGGCAGCGACTGTCCTGCCCCACTGAACTGTTGGATCCCGTGAATACCACTATCATGCCTCCCGCGTTTTCCAGCCAGACAGCTCAAGGCCGTGTTAATCCCCCTTCCATGCCTAAGCCTTCCCAAATCCCTCTGCTCACAATCCCCCGGTAGTGAGTGATCACCCTTGTTAGGGAAGGAAGAGCTGAGGTGTGGATCTGGCAGGGCACAGATGGGAATATTTGGTATATCCTCGATGTCGCCGCTGAGAACCCGCACTCGGAGCTCCCCCATCAAATAATCTCAGGCACAATTGCTTCTGCAAAGGATTAATTACTGACTTATTTTATGCAGAGAGGACCAGGGATATATAAATAGCCACAGTTGTGGAAACCAAGCTCTGGCTCTGGGCTGTGTTTACATTCAGGGCAGGGGACGGGGATGCTTGGAGGGAAACATTTCGAAGGTGACTCCCAGTTCTCCCAGTGACTAATAACTGCAAACTGATACAGCAGATTCTTTCCAGCGTGAAGCAGACTGAGGGATGTCAGCAGTGCTCGGAGGTGATGTGAGGGCATTCCATGCCAGGGGTTTTTCAATCAGTGCCTACTGTACTGTCACATGGAGACAGAGCTGTTCAGCATCTCTATCAGGTGCTGGGAGGTGAGGCTTGTGTTTGAGATGCTGCCACGGTCCCTTGGTATGTGGGGAAGGTCAGCTGGGGTAGTTTACTCTGCATTCATTCTCCAGAAATATAAGGGAGTCTGTTCACTGTCTCCCTTTTCCTCAGGGGTGCTTGTGAATGTTCAAGAGCCTTTTGTATGGACTGAATCCTCCCAGGCTGGCACTGCCAGATGAACTGCAGACAGGGAGAACAGAAAATGCTGATTATAAGGGGGAGATTTTCAACACAGATTTTAGAAGGAGAGCTGTGATGTGATTTTGTGCCAAGATGGACAAATCTCAGAGGGTTCATTAAGTGTTCGAGGCTCAGCTCTTTTCTGGCGACACACACACGAACCTTTGGGATATTTGCTAGTGAACCAAATGTGCCCAGTTTGCCTCTGAGATTTTCAGGTTTCCCACCGAGCCAGATTTCACATCTGAAAAGCCTTTCTCATGTGCTCAGATGGCTCAACTTCTGGCTGAGATGGAGCTGTGAAGAAACTGTGAAAGGAAAAGCGAGGTAATGGGTGGGTTTGGAAACAGTCTCGTGAAGCAGAAGCAGCGTTGTGAGGAGGGGAAGCTCCCTTTGCTTTTCAGGTCAGCTCTGATTTTCCTTGTCATGGTCTGGGAATGGGCAGGCTCTGTAAGGACATCACTGTCTTAGCCTGGATGGGACTTGTTGATGTCTCGTGGCTTCCAGTGCCATCTGGACCACGTTTTGCTGAACACCCCCAGGGGTTCAGGGCAAGCTGGAGATTGGTTGGGCAAAGCTTCAGAGAAATCACATCTTGGGCTTTTTCGAGCTGTGCTCAGAAAGGAAATCTCACAGCTTGCAAAACCCTGATACCTTTTGAGAGTGCCACACTCATGTCATGTGGGCAAGCTGGCAGAGCTGGCTAGGATTCTTTGGATCTGCCCAGCCAACCTCTCCGGGTATGTGGAGCATCTCGCAGTGACAGAGGAGGAGGGACGTTTGAACAGGGATAGACCAAACAAATCCGAGTGCTGCCGAGTGGGAGGTGTGAAACCTGGCCCAGGAATGGATCAGGATTGTGTGTCTTCTCCTGTGAGCTGAACTCGGATTTAGAACATGAACTTTGGAGAAGTCATAAGCAAAATGTAGAGCCTTGCCTAAGGTCAAAGGATGCCCTTGCTGTCTGTAGGAAGTTGCATCCAGGCTAGAGTAGATCTAATGTCTACCTAAAGTCTAAGCCCTAAAGTCTAAGATTGACTTCATCATTATTTCAATACTATAACTATAGATGTAATACAGATACAGATTTATGCTTCCCATCTCCAATTCCTCAGTTTAAGGAAGACCCAAGCTTTGGAGAAACAACAGGCCCCAAATATCTGAATTTTACCATCCACCCTCTGTCCTTTTTTTGAACATTCACTTCTTTTTCATAGAATTCTAGAATGGTTTGTTTTGGGAGGGACCTTAAAGACCATCTCATTCCAGTCCCCCTGCCATGGGCGTGGGCACCTTACACTGGACATTTTCTGTCTGTGATCCCCTTCCTGCTTCACTCCAGGCAGAGACACAGAGATTCCACTGGGCACAGTGGCTGTTTCACAGTAAAAAAAAAAAAAAATTAAAAAAAAATCTCTTGCTTCACTGTTGTTGCAGAACTAAAGTTCAGGAGAGGCTGGATTTGACTGGGCTCAGATCTGAAATAGAAACCAGAGTGGAAGGAATATAATCCTTTTATTGGTCCTGTGTATTTCTTTTCTGACCTGGATCTGACTCTTCCTTCGCTTCTGGTGTTTTTCTAGTCACCCTCATCTCTAAGATCTTTAACGTGCAACCTCACTGACTGTTGGCTTCCTTGTGATCTGGGAAAGTGGACAGGACAGTGAATATTCCCTAATTTCTCCTGTGCATCCCTCTCACAGACTGTCTGTTCCAGCAAGACCTAGCATGTCTGCAGTCCTGCCTTTGGCTTGCAGTCAACGCTGGCTCTTGTCCAAAGACTCACACCAGGTCCAGCATCAACTGGGACAAACTGCCAGGAACAGTCCTCAGATCTCTCCGGTCTTAAGCTAATTCAGTGTTCTCCATGGATTAATTTCAGAGCTAAAGACAGATATGGAGAGCAGTAATTACCTCTCTCCCACACATATCTGTTCCCTGAGTAGGCACATGGTTGTGGTTTTTTTTTGCACTGCAGAAAGTTTCTCAGTGGCTGAACTCCTGCTGTGCTGCCTAATGAACTTAAAAAGAAAACGGAGTAAAAAAGAAAAAGAGGAAAAAAAAAAACAACCAAAAAAAGGAAGAAAGGAGAAAAAGCAGAAAAAAAGAAGGGAAGATGGAAAGGAAGGGAGGAAGGAAGGAAAACAAAAAAAGGAAAGGAAAAGAAAAGAAAGGAAGGGAGGAAGGATGGAAAACAAAGAAAGAAAGAAAAGGAAAAGAAAAGGAAGGAAGGCAAGGAAGGAAGGAAGGAAAGCAAGGAAGGAAGGAAGGAAGGAAGGCAAGGAGGGAAGGAAGGAAGGCTGGTTGGTTCAGGGCATCACTGTAAAGACAGGGAATGAATCGAAATGAGGAGAGAGCATGCACCTTAATGGTTGGACTTGATGATCTTAAAGGTCTCTTCTAACCTTAATAATTCTATGATTCCATGACCTAGACTGTTATTTGCAGCTAGAAATCACACCACAAAACCCCATTCCAGTTTGCTTATTTGTGCATCTGTGCCCTGTGTAAAAGCAGTTTAGGTGTTGATTTGGAGTATCCAGGCACAGCCTGGGCATCCCAACACAAGACTTGGAGCACGGAGAGAAACTAAAGGAGAACTTGATGGTCTGAAGAAGTCCCAGAGCGGAGGGGACAAGGAATCTGCCAGCTCAGATGAAGAAAACGCCCTGCTTTGCTTTGCTGAATGCCCAGTGGTCTGAATTCCTCTGCTTGGATTGGGTTGGGTGGGGTTGGGTTGTGTTGAGGTACCAACCTCCCCGCTCACCACAAAACCACAGCAGATCCCCCGGTGCGTGGCCAGGTGGCCCCACGGGCCTCTCTCCAGGCTGCTTGGAGAGCAAGATGCTGCTGCAAGCGCCTCTCCTTCCAGGCTCCCATGCAGGCGGCTGTTTTTAGCAGCAAGCAGATGATGTGCTAATTAGAAACAGGGCACGAGCCATCCGGGGTTGGTTTCAAGTGTCGCTCCTTTCATCGGGACCCAGACGGTAACGGAGCTCCCTGGCTGGGGAACAGAGCGTCTCCCTTTGTTGGGAGGAACAAAAGTCCCACAGATAGAGCTGGGAAAAGAGCTGGAGGCAAAAAAGGGCCACATCAGTTCTCTTGGCTCTGCGTGAGGAGGAGGAGGAGGAGGAGAAAGCTGGAGTTAAGGCTTTGGGGTTGGTGGTGTAACCCCACGGGTAGCGAGAGCGCCGGGTTGCGCTGTTGGACTCGGTCCTTTAAATCAGGGCAGGAGAAACTTCTGCCCTCGGACCAGAGAGCTGGGTGTTTTGATTTCATAATACGTGGTTTAGTGGTGGGCATGGCAGTGCTGGTTTAAAAGTTGGACTTGATGATCTCAGAGGGCTTTTCCAACCTCAATGATTCTGTGATTCACAGAATCACGTCAGAATGTAGCAGTAAGGAATGGTAGTGGGATGAACATGGATGTGAGGTTTGCCAAAGCTGTTATTCCAAGCTGAGGAGGGAAAAGGTTTCCCATGACTATTTTACCCCCCCATAGCTGTTGAGTTTGACTCTGTCCTCCTGAATTGCTGATTCTGCCCAAAGACAAGCACAGAATAAGGTCGGGGAAGGAGGGGATCCAGAGACACGTCTCCTTTGCTTTATGTGCTCTGTGGATGAATTCCCAACTTTCCTTTCAAGCCCATTATCCTGGTGCCTCTCCTAAGGACTAAATTGTGTCATGTAGGAATGGCCCATCTGGGGAATCCCTTCATATCACAAATGAAGGAGAAAAGATTTGCTTCAATTCATGCAATTTTCAGTTCTCTATCAACACAGGGAAGTGAGAAACTCTTTGTGGGCTTTGTCTGCAGCCCTTTGAAGTCAGTGGGAAACTCCTGTTACTTTGGGAGGCTCCAGGCAATACGCAGAGTAATTTTCTTACAGCAACATGGGGTGAGTTTTATTTCAAACCCAAAAATCATTCCCTTCTCCTGCAAAGGCCAGCATCCCCCTATCACTCCCTCCTTTTCCCGTGGTGCTTTTCCATCTCTCTTTCATATTGGCCATGTGAGTGCTATTAAAGTCTCACGTTTCCCCCAGTGGCACCCACAGGGGGGTTTCCAAACACACAATTTGAAGCCTTGTGGTTGATAAGAAATTTGTTGGCAGACCCCACAGAGGAATAAAGAAATTCAGCCCTTACACCCAAGTCTTGGTGAAGTGTTTGGCTCCTGGATGAGGAGTAGATGGTGGTTCCCACCAGCAGCTCTGGCATGAACAGAAAGGGAACAGAAAGTCAGCAGGGTTGTGCCCCCTCACAGTGCAAATTCACACAGAGACTCTTGATTTATCATGTTCCTGATTAAAAAGGCAATCACATTTCCAGGATTTTCATTTCAGGCACATGGTGGGATTCTTGGGGTGTCCTGTGCAGGGCCAGGAGTGGGACTCTGTGATCCTTGTGGGTCCCTTCCAACTCAGGATATTCTCTGTGATGGACTCAGGCAGATGAAGGAAAAGCAGGAGAAGCAGCTTTGCAGTCCAGACCACTGAACCAGCACCTTTCACAAATCCTCAGCTCACTTTGTCCTGAACTGTGGAGTGGCATAAACTCCACTTGCCCCCCTTCTGATGGGTCACTTGCTCCATCCCTGTCCTGTCCCCAGTGAGCACAAACCCTCTTTGCTTTAAATAGCTCCCTGTTGCTCTTTGGGGTAACAACTTTTCCCTGATTTCTGCAGCTGCAAGTTTGCTTGATGGAGAGGATAATAGGTACGTCTGAGCTTTCAAATAAAAACCCAAACCAACAGAAAAACAACCCAACCAAAAACGAAAAACACCCAAAGGAGATAAAAAAGAAATCTTCACTGGAGAGAAGTGAACTGAAGTTTCCCATGCAGAGAAGAAAAGCAGCTCTGCAGCCTCCTCTCCGCCAGCAGAATGAGAAAGGCATTTCTTTTTTTTTGTCAGAGTGTGCATATCAGCACTTAAAAAGGCAAAATAAATTACGAGGAGTGGAGCTGGAGGCAGGGAATCATCTTCTAGGAAAGAGGAATGAAGCCTGCAGCTCCATTTAGTTAATATGTTTGCACGGAACGGGCGTGCTTGAGCGTTTTATGTGAGCTCCTGAGCCGTCTGACACCGTTAGCAGGGAGTTTCTAGAGGTGGTACCGCGGAGAGCGAGTCACTTGGAGAGCAGGTGTTATTTCTAAAACAAAGATTATGGTTTATGGCGCTGCAATTACGGAGTTCTTTCCAGCAACGTTATTGCTACTGCTGTCGGCTTGTGCATTCAGGCAGTGTTTGGGTTTCATTTCAAGAGGAGAAATTGAGGATGCAGTTATTATCCCTTTGATGAGATCCCGCTCTCGTATAAAGGATGCATAAAGTTCTGTTCCCTGAGTATATCTGGCAAGCAAACAACGGGAGTGAACTTGCTTGTGGTTCCTTTTTTCTAGTTAGCACTCTGCCTAAAAACTCTCCCTCCACCCTTCCATCTGCCTATGGGGAGCCCAGCCTGGTTTCTTTATGTCTCTGGCACTTCATCAAATCCCCACTATCTCAATCCATGTGCCTTGAAACAGGGCTGTGCCCCTGGGGCTCCTATTCCGACATTCTGGACTTAGTTTTGGCCATTGCCTTCTCTTGCTTCTTCTCTTTTCCTGCCCTGCCTGGATCCTGAGTGAAGAACAGTCCTCAGGCTTTCCAAATTTAATGAGGTTTTACTCAGCCCTCAGTGCATTATTATTTATAGAGGCTTCCAGGAGGAGAACCCATAACTGATGTTCACCAGAGCAGATGTTCTTTAGAGAGGGTCATTGTATGCAGAGAGTACCTAAAATATCGCTTAGTTTGAGGGAGATTTTAGGGCAGATGTTTTTTTATGGACTCAATCCTGTCACCTCCACTTTTATTAAAGTAACTCCTTGCCTGCTGGTCAGCAGCCTGGGGAGGGGAGAAAAGCACAGTCAGAATTTGGTGTTTCCAAACCACAACTCTTCGAACAGATTTGATTCTTGAATTTTTAGCCCACACTGGAGTAATTACATCCCACTGGGGCTTAGCAATGCACAGCCCAGGGGGAACAGGATTGGAAGGACAGGATAGGCAGGTAATAGCCCTGGCACTGCTGCTTGCTGAGAGCATGGAGGGAAGAGCATTTAGTCGGGTCCTCAACTAGTTTGCTTGAAAAATCAAGTTACTAGAGCTGGAGGTTCAAGTGAACTGTAAATACTCAGGGAAGGACTGAGAGAGCTCTCAAATCCCCACAGCTTCCAGGAGTTCTGCCAGTTTTAGTCTCTTCTCTTGCTTAATAGAGACCTGAAGGTGCCTGAGAAACCCTGAGCCAAGCCTGGTTCCTGATGGTTGATCATATCAGGAACACAGATCCAGCTCAGCGGCACCAAACATTTTACGTCCGATAATGGAACTTCCCGGTGCATTTGGGCGGAAAAGTAGAGGAGACCAGACAGAAATAAAGATGCTCCTGCCTCTGCCAGGCCCAGTGAGGGGGTTTGTTGTGTTCTGCACACCCAGCCTGTCTCACGTGCATCTGGACCCTGCTGCTGCTGTTACTTCATCGGAGCGTGTCCAGCCAGAGAGGAAGTAGCTGGATACTAATGCATGATGCTGCCTTCTAATTCCTTTGGCTGCTGGTCTGTTTTGGAGTCTAAAACAGGTCAAAAGGGAAAAAATAGTTCCTTTTTTTTTGTATTTCCTTAGCCTGTGGGTAGGGTTTGTCCACATCATAAAACCAGCCTGACGATCTGACCTCAGTGGAATCAAGTGTGCAAGAGAAAGCCAAGACTGTCCATGCATGTGAACACAGAGTCAGGCTCTGGATCCTTCCTCTAGGTTTTCATAAGAGCCAGTCAAGCATTATCTGCCTAAAATAGCTTTATTCCTTATTATTGTTATTGCTTTTAGCACTAAGGCAGCTTTTTTACTGAATGGGTTTTTGTTTTCAGAAGAATGTGGACTGTGCAGAGATTTCTGGTGTATCCATCAGAACCAAAAAAAGAACAGATATAAAAAAAAGAAGAGAAGAATATGAAAAAAGAAGAGATGCCAGCTGAGATTAATGATTGCTGTGGTTTGGTTTTGTGTGCTCCAGGAACAGCAGTTCCCAGTTTCCCAGAGAATCACAATTTTCCTCATTTGCAAGAGAATTTTCCAGTTTTCCCCATTTGCCAGAGAGTGACATGATATCCTAATTCCTACCACTCACTGTGGCATATCATGAGGGGTGGTGATCACCTGGAGACCTCAGGCTGTACAGGATCATGGAAACTGAGGATATCTAAAATTACAGCTTTAAATGAGCCCCTTGGGTAATAGAGAAACATTTTGTTTGGGAGATTTCTCGGGATATTTGCCTCTCTACCACACCCCCAGCATCTTCCTGCTTTCCATACCTGAAACCTACTCTTGCTGTGTGTTTTTCAGCAGATCCTTTTACCTGCCTCTGCTTTCTGTAACCCCCTTGGAGAAGTTACAATGCCCTGGGAGAGATCTCCTGAAGCCTGGGTTGTCTCCAGAAGCCTTGTGATGTCGCCACAGGCTGCAGTCATGCCATAGCTTTGTAGTACATGGAGAGGAATGGGAATTTCTGAACAGCGAACCGTCTCACCCCATCTAAAAGAGCTCAGGTGGATGGTGACCAGAACTGCCTGTTCCTCTGTTGGCTGTTGAGGGAGCTGAGTGACCAGCTCAGATGAGGAAAAGCACAGTGGAGCCTGAGTTTAGTGGGTTTCGACGTGGTTGTGAGGTCTGAGGGGGTCACTGAGGGCTTTGGGATCAGCATGTTGATTTGAACTCTCATTTGCTCATAAGCAAACCGCCAGCAGGAGCTGAGAACAAACAAGTCTCACACTTTCCTCCTGGTGGCCCAAGGTCAGAGGACCTTGGAAGTGTTCAAGGCCAGGCTGGCTGGAGCTCTGAGCAAGCTGGTCCAGTTTCCTTCCACGGCAGGGGGGTCGGAATTAGATGATCTTTAAGGTCCCTTCCAACCTAAACCATTCTGTGATTTTATGCCCATTTTCACTGCCCCCCCTGGTGCTCAACTGCACTTCCATTTCCCCTTCTGGCCCCATATTCCCAAGCTTCTGTCCTAAAATTTCAGAACCCCTGAGACATGCACAGCCTTTGCATCTAAAAACAAGGCAGACCCCAACATTGTCAAGGCTTTAAGTGCTGGGTTAAGGCTTTTTTTCTCCGATTTACTGCAGTCCTGAAAAGACATCCCCCATACCCTGGTGACCTGGCCTCACCACCTTTTCTGCAAAAAGCATCCCAAATATTGATCAGGAGCAGGATGAGGACACTTTCCCCTCTGTCCCTTCGTGCTCACTACAGGTCCACGCACCCACATTGACATGCAAGATTTCCATTTCTGGTCCCAACCTAAGCATTTACAATTCCTCTCGTGCTTCCCATGCTTTCTTCTTAAGGAAGGCAAATAAGAGTGTGAATAATCAATTTCCTAACTGGAATTAAAAGCGGCTCCAGTTAAAATAAGGGAAAGCGTGAACCAGCATGTAAAGTAGGATGGAGGGGTTATCTGAGCTCCCATTAGCACCCTGCTCGTGTAGGAGGACAATTAACGTGTGCATGAGAACGATTAAGCAGAAGGTAAATTACAGCCATTCAGCAAACAGGATGGCTCGTGGATGGGGCTGCCGTGAGAGCCTTTATTGCTCAGCTGAAGCAGGACTGCCAGAGAGGATGTGGTTTCTCGGTTTGCTCAGACCAAAACAGGGTGATAAAGGTCCAGTCTCACCCCGGGTTTTTATCAGAGGTCTGGCTGTTCAATCTGTATAAAGGGTTGGGAATGGGTTTAGTCCTCTTGCTTCACATGAGCTCATGTGGAGTGTGATGTGCTGCTAGACCAGGAGCTGGGAACGGGGTTTTGTGGCTTGTGTGACTCACCAAAGGAAGTTTCCTGGGGCAAATCTTTCCCTTTGATTCCTCTCCTGGGTAGAGTAATGAGGATAATGGCTCCTTGTCAGCTTGGGATGCCCTTTGAAATATTCCTGTGAAAACTAGCAGACAAATGGGAAATGTGAGCTTGTCTTGCGACTCTAAGGGATGCAGGAGGCTGGGTGTCCCCAAACCCTCTGCGTTGGGGAGCAAGCCCTGGGCTGAGAGAACAGGTCAGGAGAGCTGTGGGCTGCAAAGTGGCCAATTTAAGGAAGGATAAATCCAATAATAAAAGAGAAAACAGTGCAACAGGAGGTGTTTGGCTGTTCGTCCATGTGGAAGATTTCCAAGATCTCTCTAGTGAGACCAGGTAATGGATTTTGAAGGTGATCTCAAACATAAGAACGACTCTGCTCATTAAAGTCTCCACAGCCACTACAGCAAATCACAGCAGACGCCTTCCAGGAGTTTTGACAACAGACATCAACCATCAACAAGGATAAAATAAGGACAAGTCAAAGGCTAGTATTGATTCCAGGAGCCTTTGAATTAAATCCTTGTTGGCCCACTCAGCATGTGGAGCTCAGACCAGTTTCAAAATGCCTGTTCTTTGTGGCTGTAAGACTCAGTGATATATATCCATTAAAAAAAAAGGGGGGGAAAAAAAAGAGAAAAAATAGATTGGCTCTTGCTGTAATCAATAAACAGAGAAAGGGCAATAGAAAAAAACAGGGGGCAATGGGAGAAGTGTGTGTGTAGGGGGAACCACTCCACTGATATTTGTAATAAAAGAGGGTGATAAATGGAAAATAGAGATGGGATCAGTTTTCCTAAAGAAATATTAAAAAGCAATAATAAGCAAAAGCCAAATTCTTAAGTGGAGAAATTCTCCTAATGGGGGCTTTGTGTGCAGTAAAAATATATCTCCATGCTGTCAGATAGTCTTAAGTTAAAAACAGACTTTGGCATGATTTAGAGAAAAGCCATGGTTTTATAAAGTCTCCTAAATCTTCCTAACCTTTTTTTTTTTTTAATATTTTTTATTTCTTATTTGGAATTAACATGTTCCTCTGCAGGTCTGGAACACTCTCACAATAGTACAGCTCAGATCTATTGGAATAAGACCCTAAAATGAGCTACAATCAGTCAGGCTCATCTTATTGTCCCCGCAGAAGAAAGTGCAGAAAGTAACTTAATCCCAGCACTGCGGAGAGAGTAAATTCAGATGCCAAACACGCAATTTCACAGCCTGATTGTTTACAACTCTCTCATCATTTATGGCTCATTAGAATGTGATTCATAGACTGCCTTGTCCAGGTGTTGTCCTCATCCGTGGGTTTAAGTAGTGTTAAACATTCACGGATGTTCCCGGCCTCTGGAATTGCTGTAGCACCTTTTCTTTGCTGCATTCGAGGTTTGGATGCAGCCTCTGCTCATATTCAGTCTTGGGGGGGGGTGGGTGTTGCTGTAGGACCAGTGTCACATGGAAAGCTTTTATAATAATTTTATATGGGGTCAAACGGCAACGAGGAAGGCTCTGGACCATCAAACTCACAGGTCTCATGTAGTGACCTCTGTAATAAAACTCTACCATTTCTCTTCCAAGAATCCCAGGGGAAGAGGAGGAAGAAATAAAGAGGGGAAAAAAAAATTAGAACCAAAAAATAAACAGAAAGCAGAAAGAGCTCTTTCAAAATTCATGAAGGAGGAAAGTGAGGTTTTGTTGACATTCATGTTTGATGAAGAGCAAGCACGAAGGCAGGACGAGTTTACTCCGTAAGCAAACACTGCTCCGGGCTGTATCCCGCTCTTCCTGCTCAAATCAAGGGATCTAATTAGCTCTGGGAGACTTCAAAGCGTGGGGTGCAACGGCAGGGCAATGAGAGGTGGGTTCCCTATTTACCAGGTGGGGAGGAACCTTAGGTGGCAGGGGGAGAGAAGAGTGTGTTGGGGTGGCATTTTGCTCTGTGGGTGGGAGAGGAGGAGGAGGGGGGGATGCACTGCCTGCACAACCAGGGAGCGGAAAGGAGTTGATTTCATCCCTCGCTATTCCTGTTTGGAGAATGAAAGGGCAGGGGATGTTAAGCAGAGCCCATTGAATTAGATTAAGGGAGATTAGCTCTTGTGCTGTTGCGAGGCTGGGAGATCAGTTGACCAGTTTTTACTAATTTTCCCTCTTGGGGTTCGGCGTTATCTGAGATTGATCAGAACCCTCGGAGCGTTGGGTCTGGAAGGCAACAGCCTCCCCCTACCTCCCCCCGGGCCTCACATCTAAGCCTGCAATTCTCAGCCTTGATGAGTTGCATCTTGCTGGACGCCCCTTCGGTCACAAAGCCCGTGTTCACTTGACACGGCTTGAAAGGTGCTCATTCAAAAAAGATTTTCTTCCTTCCAGATGTATTTTGAAACCAGAGCAAAGTGGGAATGAGTTGTTTCAGCAGGTTGATGGGGGAGTGCTCTGGGCTTGGGATACCCCATAGTGTCTATTCACCCAGGAAATGGGAAAAGGGATTTGAAGGTTGTCTTTGTCTGATACAATTATTTTACTTATTTATTTATTTATTTATTTATTTTTACAATCAGGGGAACAGAAAGCAGTTATCTTTAATCATTTTGCTTAGCTGCTGACACATGAACGTTCTTCCAGAGCACAACAGAGTGTGAATTTAAAGGCAGTAAGTTTTTCCAGAAGACAAGTCCTCAGGGAGGCAATGTTTCCCCTGTTTTAATATAAGTGGATGAGCCCCTGGTTAATGCTTTGGGCTGCAATTTAGGAGTTCAAGGTGCAATTCCCAGCTCTGATGTAAAATATCCATAGCTTTTGACGAGTCCCCAAAGGTCCCATCTGTTGCTGACCAGGACCATTTACAGAAGCACAATAAACTACACAAACCAGAGGGTTTCTGTTTTGCAGTAATTAACCTTTTCCTAATATCCAACCTAAGCCTCCCCTGACACAGCTCCAGTTCCCTCAGGTCCTCTGACTGGTCACCAGAGGGAAGAGATTGGTGCTGCCCCTTGTGAGGAAGCTGCAAACCCTACTGAAGTCTCCCCTCAGCCTCCTTTCCTCCGGGCTGAACAAACCAAGTTGCTTATCGAGGCTGTGGTTCTGCTTTTGGAAATTATCTTAGGCCGTTGTTTTCTGGGTTCCCCTTCTTGCAGCTGCATGGAGGGGCACAGTGGTGGAGGTTGGGGGTTTCTCCAGGGCAGGATGGAGGCTCAGGAGCAAGCAACTGAAGGTAGGGAGCTTTCAAATTAGCCTTATTTCTGAGGGAGGATTTCCAGTGGAGACCTGGCTCCCTCTAAAAGCCTCCATGGCTTATTTCAAAGTAACACTGAAAGCAGGAAAACAAGACCTTCTCTGCCTCATGGAATCATGGAATGGTTGAGTTTGGAAGGGGCCTCTGTAGATCATCTAGATCAACCTCCCTCCTAAAGCAACTCACCTGGAGCAGGTTGCACAGGATGCCATCCGGGCAGGTTCTGAATATCTCCAGAGAAGGAGACTCTACAACCTCCCTGGAAAGCCTCTTCCAGTGTCTGAACTTCCTCCACCTTCTCATGCAGGACAGGGTGTAAAGAGGAAGTTGAAGTTCCCTCAGGTTTGTCAGAGTGTGGTCAGAGCAGATGGGGAACAGTTGAGTGCTCAGGATGTGCCACCTTTTCTTGTTGGGTGTTTTCTTTGTGCCCGTATTCATCAACCTGATCCCAGTTATTCCACACAAACCTTCCCAACACACAGTCCAGGCTCTGAGTGCTCTTTTTCCGTGTGGCAACGTGTCCTGGTGTGTGGAGGGAGCTTTGACATTGACTGGGATGACCAGTCAATACAGATCCAGGAAGTCCTGCCAGTTAATCCCGGGCATCTCTGGCTGTGAGATCCTATATTTGGAATCCTGCAGCCACGGACAGAAATTGCTAAATCGATGCTCAGCAGGGCACCACAGATCCATTATGTCTTGTTTAACTGCCCCCTATGTTCTCCCTTCTGCAGTAACAACCTGGCTGTGCCTTCTGGAAATGTGTGCAGGAAGAGCAGGGAGGAGGAATAGCACAGGGCAGGAAATGTTGCAAATAAAATAAGAAGTTGGCTGGACTCAGCTTTACAACCAGAACAAAGAATTTGCTTTGGTGTTGCATCAGCTCTGGAAATTCCTCTTGGTGAGCTGCTCTTAGGAACATGCAATTTAATGGAATACCTCTTTAATTAAAACCCAAGAAAACCAAAAACCAAAATGCCCCAGTGCTCTTGAGTGGAGCTGTTGTGGGGAATGTTTCTTTGTACTGAAATACACCCCTTTTCAGGAATATTTCTTTCTTAAAGATCTGGTGAGTGATGCTGTGTGACAGAGGATCACCCTTGGAACTATAAGTGAAATCCACTTATGGAATAGTATGTGACAACAAAAATGAATTCATCAGGACCAGTGATCCTAATGAACGTGATATCCCTATCGTAATGAAAACCTTAAGGAGTTCTGCAGGGAATAGAGCTGGGGAGGTTTGCAAAACCAGATCCCCTTGAAAAATAAAAATAATTTCAAAATCCAACCAAAACACACGAATCGGTCATTTGCAAAATCTCAAAACCTTTTTCTTTTTTAATTTTAATGTCTTTTTTATTTCCAACAAAGAAAAGTGAGTGCTGATTATATTCCCCTCCCTCAGCCCCCCACCCTTTCACAACTGCATGCATGTCTCTTTGATTTGGGCTGGCTGGCAGGATCATTAATTGAATATAGTAAGGTCTTTTCAGATCTTGGAAAAGGGAAAGAAAAAAAAAGAAGGAAGCGCTTTCCTTTGCTGTTTATATTCCCCATCAGGGCTTGACAATCCATCCCGTCTGTTCCAGAGGGCCCAGACCACCTGAGTCTAAGTTTAGATCATATCCTGCTACATTAAACTCCACACATAATACGTTGGCCACATGGGAAAATTTAAGGAAAATGAGATTTTATTAAAACCAGGAGACTGCCTGACTGCAGAGGGATATAATAACAGTGTTATGAGGTTCTTATCTCACATGAAAGTTTCACATTTCCCTGGTTTCCTTTCCTTTATGCTACTGTGGCTTCCCCCTCCTCCAATTCCATATGGGTATCTAGTTATTTAATGCAACAGCTAAAAGGGCAATTAATAACAACCTCATCCAAAATGCTTTCTTGTTTAATGAAGGCCCCATTGATGTTTTAAATGAGCACAATGGCATCAAAGATTCCCATTGGCATCCCAAGCACTGCTGGGTCATGCCATCCACCTTCCAGGAGAGTAAAGTGAGTTTGCACATCAAGGAGAACAGCTGGTTTTGGGGGTTGTGCCTGAATTCCTTCTGCTTTCACATCTTCATATCTTTGGAGGTGTTGTTCAGGGAGGTTTTTCCAGGTGGACACCTGGACTTCATGCTCAACCAGGCATGGTGTGCCCCTGAGCTGGTTTGCTCTGGAAGCACAACAGGGTTCTTTCTGGGAGGCTTGAGAAAGCTCCTCCTTGGAGCTGAAGGTGACATCCTCTTCATGGTGGGAGCTTTGGAGTTCCACTCTTCCATGGCTCCATACAGTCAGACATTCCTGTTCACAGCTGGTGTCCTGTTCTGCCCTTGCCAAATTTCCTGTGCCCACCTCGAGACGTTTCTGGGAGGTCAGGAGACCTCTGACAGCCTTGGCTCTTCTCAAAAAGTGCCTCTCGTTGGACTCCAGCGGGTTTTCTTCAGCTGATACTGAAAACATTCCAGAAAAGGGGACAATCACAGTCTGGCACTGACTGTTGAAAGTTGGAGATGGAAGTGAAAAACCTCCTTAATTCATCTTCCCAGCAACATGATGCAAACTTCCCTGCTGAACTTCCTTCGTAAAGCCTGAGGGTTCTGTCTTCTTTTTCTCTCCCCTAATTTTATCTCCTTCTCCCGTATAATTACAGAAAATCACTAAAATTCACTAAAAACCGTGTACTTGGTCACCCCAGTCTTTGGAGACCCACCTCCCCCCTCCCCAGAGAACACCCCTGCAGCACTTCCCACAGGTACTCCGATCCCTGCGTCACTCTGCCTCGAGTTTGTTGCTTTAATTATCCTCCCGAGATCCGTGTGTTGGCTGGGAGCTGTGTGAGGGCTCTCTGGAGACAGCAAGAGGGAAACCCCTGGCATTCCCAGACGGTATTCCAGATAGGTAAAAAGTCTGAAGAGGGTTTACCATCATTCTTTATTTCTTCTAGTGAGGGTGGGTTCTGTAGCATCGCCGGGCTACATCTGTGCTCCTTCTTAGACCGTTCCCAGGGCTTTGTTGTGAGCAGATTAGATATTAGATTTGACATCCTGAAGAAATTGTATGAAAACTAAATGCTTTTGATGAGTTGTATGTTCAAAGCAATGCATTCAGGGCAGGGAACGTGCGTTGGCTCCACACTTCGCACAGTTATTACTTTTTATCAGTTCAAGTCACTTATCTCTTAAACAAGTTCTTTCATCCTTTCTGGGTTACTCCACCACTGGAATTTTGCATGGCCTGGTGAGATCCCGTCTCAGGGACAGAAATGCTTCTCTAGTCTCACCTTGAAGTTGGGGAGACTTTTTCTGGGTAGGCCATCTGGGGAGTCCCGGGTTGCCTTCTCTGGGGATCGACTGTTTACAGAGCAAGCAAGGTATTTAATTATGTTTCTTGCACCCTGGTGGTTTGCTGGGAATTGTAATCAAAGAAGAGGCTTAGTGAAAAGCTTAATACAGCCTGTGCAAGTGATTTTTGCCTGAGGGGAAGATGAGATTTGAAAGGAGCAGCAGTGGTCAGAAAAACAAACATACAACTGAAACTAATGAGACAATTGCCTCTTCCTATGCCAGAGCTCCTGGAGAGACCTTGCAAGGTCCATGAGACCTTATTAGGTTGTAAGGTCATTTCCTTTTCCTTTCTAATGAACTTCCCAACAGACCAGAGATGAAAAGGTGGGGAGAACATATTGCTGTGTTTTGAAGGGATCTGTGCTATCCTGAACATACCCTGGTCCTGTATCAGTCTGCTGGGCTGTTATCCCATGGCTCTTCTATCCCTAAGAAAACCAAGGGAACAAACTCTTGATGTTAGAGATGGATGCTGTGTTCTGGTGTGTTTTCCTGTTTGCATCCCTTTCCCCGTGGAGCTTGACTGGCTCTTCTTCAAAGTGTGACCACCTGAGGGCAGGTTGGAGGGACTTGGGTTGCTCAGAGATGTGCAGGGATGAGACATCAGACCATTCCTGTGCACATCAGCAGGAGCTTCATGGAAGAAGAGACTCATCTACTCTCTGTGCCCGCTTTGGGTGTGATGAGAAATCAGAGAATCAAATTGCACTGAAGGTACTCTTCAAGCAGTGGGAAAAACACCCAGCGGTGGAAAGGCTCCTGGAAGGACAGGTGACCTGGAATGTCCCAAGCCATGGGAGTCTGGCTGGTTTTGGCCACAGCTGTGGGTGTCAGAGGGCTTTTTGCAAAGCAGGGCTCACCCCATGGGTCTCCTATTTGTTCCACGTGTTTTGGAGCATGGATATGCAAGGACCAAAATGCTAATGGATTCCTCCCTCTGACTGCCCTCCCTCCACATGTGCACACAGACAATCCCAAACAATCCCCAGCCCACACCAGACAGAAACGTTACACAAACCCAAAAAAAATCACTGTATTGAGATCAACTTTTTGTCACTCCAGTCCTTCCACTTCCAAGCCTGACAAGTTCCCAGGCTCCAGTGACACACAGTATTCCCATGTGCAAGCTGTGAGCACTGTGGTGTAGGTTTTGGGTAGGGTAATCCATGTGCTGGATCAGAAGCCAAGGTAAAAACCCGAGGACATCCCCTTATCTTTTATGGGGAGCCAGTGGCTGCTGTTTCAGACCTTGGATCATGTGAAGACAAACATGTCAGAAGCTTATGGTTCTTCTGCTGAGCATTGATGGATCACAAAGGGTCGTGTCACTGGAGGTTAAGTGCCTGGATAGATGGTAGGGAGGGTTGGGAATAGTCTGCACTGGGCCACTCTGTGGATTTCAAATGCAATCATTGATGGAAGATGTGCATATTTGGGGAAATAGAGACCCCTGTGCTGCCAGCATGGTGTTTAACTTTGTATTTATGGTTACTCACCTTCCTAAAATGGGAAAACCAAACTCAGGAAAGCATTAACCTGCAATGCATGTTCACACATCCTCCTGGACAGGTAGGTACTTGGGTGTGTGACAAGGTCCTCCCCTCTGGATTTTAGCATTCAATTTGTCATTCAGTGTTTAGACAAGAGATGGACACGCTGATGGACCATGGATCTCCAGAATTAGGATTGTTGGTTGGCTGGGAGACACAAGATAACTACCCATAACTTGGGAGGGGAACATCTGGGAAAAGGAGAGAGGAAAAATGACAGCAGCCATGGGAGGTGGGGTTGGGGTGAAGGATCACTCTTATCCTCTTGTGTGCCTCAGCAGTGACCATTGTCCCTGCAGGGCCTTGCTGCCCAGGCAGAGAACCCTTATCAAAAGGCAGATGAGTTGCAAGGAGTTGATGCGGTGTTGGTTGGACACCTTGTCTTTGAGAAGCCAGTCTGCTGTGCCACCCATTGCTGAGGATTGTGGAGAGGAAAGAGAGGGGGTTTGAAAGCAGAAACATTCCCTGATTGGGTTTTTTGGGGGGGTTAGGGCAAACACTTTCAGAACTTCAGGATGGTCAAGCAGCTTGCACTTGTTTTTTTGAGGTTTAATAAAGGAGAGGGGGTGTCACACTTCCTAATTTGCAAATATAGACTTAGTGTGGCTCTGGTCTAGTGGAAGGTGCCTCTGAGCATGGCAAGGGGTTTGGAATTAGATGATCTTTGGAGTTCCTTCCAGCCAAAACTATTCCATGATTCTATGTGGAGAATGGTGCCGTGACCCTGGAAGTGTCCAAGGCCTGGTTGGACGGGGCTTGAAGCAACCTGGTCTAGTGGAAGGTGTCCCTGCCCATAGCAGGGAGTTGGAACTGGATGATCTTTAAGGTCCCTTCCAACCCAAACCATTCTATGATTCTATGACTTGTCCAAGACACGTGGTAGGAGAGATGGGAATGAAACAGGTCTCATGCACCCATTTTTCTTCCACACTCCCCAGGCAGCCTGGGATTGAAGCTTTATATTCCATATACATTGTTTTGGTCCCCCAAAAGCTGCTGGTCTCTTGCCAAGAAACGTGGCTCCGGGGCTGCTGAGGGGCAGAGCCTCCCTGTCCCCTCCGTGGCAGGTAAAACTTTGCCCTGGTGGCCTCAACAGCCTGGCTGTGATGTGATGGGGGGAAGGGAGGGGAGTCAGCCCAGTAATTTCATGTTAGTGGAAATATTGCTCTTGCAGCCCAGCATTTGGTTTTCATTTGGTGCCTGTGCTCAGCTCATTTCTGCTGGTGCTTCACTTCTGATCCAATTGAGTTATCGATGCAGCAAAGGAGAAGGAGGCAAACAAGATTGGTGTCACATTTTTTTTTGTGGCTTTATTTTTCCTACCTCCCTCTTGCTTCTTCTTTGCTTTGAAAGATCAAAAGAGGACAAAATAAAACTTTCTCTGTAATGAAACACAGGCAGAGGGGAAAAATGGCAGCGCACAAAATTGTTTTCAGTCTCCCTTTAAGGTTGCTGTTGGTATCTTTGATTTAGGCACCAAAGCTTTAATCAGAGTGTTGGAGACAACACAAAAATTATTCATCCAACCAAGTTCCCCTCTCGCTCTCTTTCCCTCTGCTTTTTTTTTTTTTTTCTGTCTCTCTTTTTTTATTAATGTGGGTTTAAAAAGATTCTCAAAATACAGTGCTGGCTCAATTTTGTTTTCCCAACTAATAACCCAAAGCGGGATCAGCTATTTTGCAGCTGACAGATCTGTCTCTAAACTAGATTGTCTTTCTTGCTGAATTCATCCATCATTTATGAAGAAGAAAAAAAAGAAAAGAAAAAATAATAAAAAAAATATTTATTTTCCACGGGCTTATCCCTCCCTACAGCAGCAATGACCTGAGCTCATCCATGCTTTGACAAACCCACTCCCAGCATGGGAAAACCAAGACACAACTGCAGCAGCACACACTTTTTGGGGTTGTTTTCATGCTTCCAGGGTGGAGTGGGGGCTCAGTCTGTTTGCAGGATATTTTCTAAGGCATCTCCGTGGAGCAACCAGTGTTCCTTTTGCCTCTGAGGGAGAACTGGAGCATCCTTGGACAGGCAGCTCTGCCCAAGCTCCTTCTGCTGTTGCTCTGCATCTCTCTTGGTAGTTGGGTCTTGTTCTGGAGAGGCCAAAACATGTTGGTGGTGAACAGCTGATGTGCTTAAACTACACCACATACCGTGGTCCCTGCACACTGTGCTGGAAATGCACATGGAAAAGAGCATGTGCTTAGTAATCCTTGTCCTGGATATCCTCTGCACTTCCAGCAGATAGTGGTGTAGGGACTTCCTGAGGTGAAGGTTATATCCTGAGCAGTGTTTAATAGCCCTTAATGGGCCCATCCTCCTTCAAATCATTTGATTTGTAATTTCTTTTTTACTTCATTGATATTTTTTGGCCTGCCTGACATCCTGCCCAGACCAGTTCTCTAATTTAATTATACACTGGATGAAAAAGTACTTCCCTTCTTTTGTCTCCAACCTGCTGCCTTCTGGTGCCTCTGCCTGATCCCTCATTCCTGTATGCTGGAAAGGGAAAGAGCTGTTTGCTCTTCCCTGCCTCTGATCTGTGATTTCATGGACACCTCATCTCTTCTTTCTTCTCCAGGCTAAAAGCTGCTGGCCTGCTTAGTATCTCCTTTTCTGAAGCTGTTTTGTACTTCTGGTTATTTTATGCCCCTCTTCTGAATAAATATAGAAAATAAACATCATGCATTAATATAAAAAAGCACCTGTTTGTGTCAGACCTTCTCTCCTGCTGGGTGTGACGTATCAATTATGCACAGGACCAACCTGGAGGGATCTGAGCCGTGTTTTCTCCCCTGAGGGACAGGCATTATCCAGAGGGATATGAGTAGGAGGAAGGGGAGAAAATTAACAGAACGGTTTTTGAGGAACCATATCAAATATCCAGGCTGTCAGAGGGGAGAACATCCTTCCTTGCAGGGTGGTAGGAGTCTGGTCACAGTCTTTAA
The DNA here is from genome assembly GCF_001715985.3 of Manacus vitellinus. Lineage (NCBI taxonomy): Eukaryota > Metazoa > Chordata > Aves > Passeriformes > Pipridae > Manacus > Manacus vitellinus. The sequence continues at coordinate 937,651 of NW_021940724.1, forward strand.
CTCAAAGTTGTCAGATCTCTGCAGCATTCCCTGTGCAGGCTGATGCCAAACAAGCAGGAAAGTAGGTTGGTTTTTTCTTCCCTCTTAGAACCTACTTTTTTCCTTGGTTCATTTCTTACTTAACTCTTTTTTTTTTTTTTCCCATGTAATCTCTGCCTCTCACCTTCCTAAAAAACCAGTGTGGACATGAAAAGAGCCAACCATTTTTGGGAAATCAAGGAGAAACCCTCAAAATGTAGTAGTCAACTTGCATCATGAGGGGAAACAGGGACATGACATCTTTAACTACAGGCCCCCGAAGGGAATATATTTGTTAAACATTATAATTACCCTTCAGTGCTGAACTCTATAGCAATTGAATCCATGGTGATGCACATTATCATTTCTGAAATGATGCTTTCATTTAGATAAGGCATGCAATTATACATCTTGATTAGGTCACTGTTCCCAGGAGCTTCGGGTTATTTATGATGAGTTGCCCCCTCTTGTAAATTATGTGGATAGAGACATATTCCCTTCCTCTGCTCTTTTACCCCTTCCTGCTCCTCCGCAGCCCTTTGTGCTCTTCTTGTTTTCCCCCCATTGCACACTTTTGTGATGGTAAGATCAAAAACCCAGTCATCAGAGAGAGAAGAATGTCTTGTGCATGGTGGAGGCACCGCCATGAGAAGTCAGATCTGGGGGTTCCTCTCATCCCTTGGTTTCTTTGCAGCTGGCTTTCATAGTGGTGGTATTAAGGCAGGGGATTCCCATCCCTGTATTTCAGACCTCTGAAAGCTGTCATTTCTTGCACAGCAGCAAGCTCAGCTTTCCCTGGGATCAATGGCACTTCCTGAGGGGGATGCACAATGCCTCGTCTTCAGCTGTGACCTGAGGACGTGGTTTCCAGCTAAGCCCGTGAGCTGTTGTGTTCTCCAGTGCTCTGATAACTACACTGGTAACAGACCCCACATAGGCCTCCTCTCCTCACTGCTCCTGGGAGACACTTTCCTTGAACTGCTGTTGAAATACCCCCAGTTTCCATAAGAGGAGTGGAAGTGAGGTCTGCTCCTGTTGCTTAAACGAGTACCACGGGAAGTCTTGACTGAGGAGAGAAAAGTGGGATGTGAAAGTTCCCAGGGAAGAAAAGCCATGTAAAAAGAACTAAAGAGCAACAGCAGGGAAATTATATTCTTGGCTGCCTCTGGAGCAATTCTAAAGAGCAACTTCATGCTGGAAACTGGAATGGTCTTTTGTTTTGGTAGGCAGTTCTAGTAAATCCAAGTTTAGAAGAGAATATCAAGGAAGCATAGTCAGGATGATGCCAATTTGCTTCTATTATTCCATTTTATATAATAAGGATCCTATCATAGAATCATTTAGGTTGAAAACAGCCTTCATGATTGAGTCCCAGCACTGCTAAGGCCACCATTTACCCACATCCCCAAGTGCCACATCTGCACATCTTTTAAATTCTTCCAAGGATAGGGACTTCACCACTGCCCTGGGCAGCTGTGCCAGGGCTGGACAGCCCTGTATGTGAAGAATTTTTTTCCTGATATCCAATCTGAACTTCCTCTGGTGCAACTTGAGGCCATTTCCTCTCCTCCTGTCCCTTGTTCCCTGGGAGCAGAGCCTGACACCCCCCCAGCTCCCTCCTCCTGTCAGGGAGCAGCAGAGCCTCCTTTGCTCCAGGCTGAGCCCCCCCAGCTCCCTCAGGAATTCTCCAGACCCTTCCCAGCTCCCTTCCCTTCCCTGCACACGCTCCAGCCCCTCCATATCTCTCCTGTCTCAGGGGCCCAGAACTGCCCCCAGCATTCCAGGGGGGCCTCCCCAGGTCCCAGCACAGGGAACAATCCCTGCCCTGCTCCTGCTGGACACACTATTCCTGATCCAATCCAGGATCCATTGGCCTCCTGCCCCCCTGGGCTCATGTCCAGCCACTCTCATCAGCACCCCCAGGGCCTTTTCCAGCTTTCCAGCCCCTCTGGCCCAGCCTGGAGCTGCAGGAGGTTGTTGTGACCCAAGGGCAGGACCCAACATTGGCCTTGTGGAACCTCATCCCATTGTCCTCAGCCCAAGGATCCAGCTTGGCCAGGTCCCTCTGCGGAGCCAACCAGCACATCAACACTCCCACCCAACTTGGTGTTGTTTGCAAACTTATTGAGGGTGTCCTCAATCTTCTCACCCAGATAATTGATAAAACTGTTAAAATATTAAAGAGAACTCTTATTCCAGAGATTTCAATTTTGATCATTACTTGTACCCAAACAAAGGCAATTGGTCAACCAGGCATAGGAATGAGAACTGGGACAAATTCACCAGGCTCAGGAAATAGTGAGCAGGATCTGAGTACTCCTGAGGGGCAAGACACTGCCAAGGATAATCCTACATGGTATGAGGAGAGATGAGGCTGTGTAATTGATAGGATTTTAAACAGCTCTCAGTTGTCTTCACTGGTTCCATCTGCCACCTTCAGAAGCTGCCTTGGGGCCGAAGTGGAAGTCATATGAAAGACCCATCCCAGATGACCCAGAGGGTCTTTCCTAACTCGGGCTCCTCTGCATCCACAGTTCCTAAAGAAATACAGCACATCACAAGCAGATTAATGTAACCTCCATCATCCTCTCTGGCACATCTCTGACCCTTTTTTCTCTGTGCATCACAACGGCTCATAATCACTTTTTGGGGCATCAAAAAGGTGTTTTCACTTGGTACAAGCGGGTAACCCACTCTACCCTCCCAATAAGTAGAAGCAAAAGCGTGAGGAGGAGAGGTGCTGTCTAATGGGACAGTGTTTCCCATCTGCAAATATTTATATGCAATAATTATCCCTTTTTGAGATTAAAAGAGCAATCCACACGTGAAAAGCAAACTGTCTTATCGCTCTTTTTAAATAATATGTTTAGAAAGTTTGACCGAGCATGAAAGTTCATCTTTCAATATTGTTACTTGTAATCCAATAAGAAATATTTACTGTGTTATAATTGGTCTCATTAAGCTTAGGTGACATTATTAATATTACTAATTAAACTGCTATAAACCTAGTTTACAGTTACATAAACACATCATCTCCTGAATTGCCTTGCCTACATGTTTTGGCATCGGGGGGGGGTGGATAAAAGCAAATTCAAATGCAAATGATATGAACACACTTTAATCAGAGGATCAGAGAAATCAGACACAGAGAAGGCTTATTAGGTCTGTTCCATTCTCCAGGGGCTGGGGCGAGATTCTCTCCCCACAGAGACTCCCAGGAGCTTTGGCCAGTCTAACTCTAAATGCCTCAAGCAATGGGACTTCTCCTGTGTCTCAGGAGAGACCTGCCCACAGACTAACAGAAATGTGCCTCAATATTCAGCCTCTGTTTTCTTGCTGAGGCAGAATTCAGCAGCTGCAAAATAGAGCAAGTCTGTTCTCAACACTTGGGAAAGGTCTGGAGATCACATCCAGGGGCAGAGGAGGAGAGAAACGCATTTGTGAGGCATCTCTAAAGCTGTCTGTTAATGCAACAGGGCTGGAAAATCATCTGCCTCTTCTTGGTTTGCCTTTCTGGCATCACTGGAGCAGTCCTGGCACAGCTGGCAGTGCTCTGGTTGCACAGAGCAGCAGAGCATTTGGAGGAAGTTTAGTGCAGCAAAGCATCCAAAAGTCCAAATATTTTGACCTACTTTCTCTACAGCTGGAAAATCCATCTTCTGTCTAGAATTTCCCTGACTTTGGCTACTTTGGAAATATCACGAGGACAGCATTTTCCCTGATCTGTTGGTATTTGGGTCCCATCTGGAGCCAGAAAGTGTAGAATCATGTGGAATATTTAAAATAGGAATGCCCTGAGGAGCCAGCTCCTGCTTGCTTTGAGTTTGTGCTCTCTCCTCCTGTTTTAGTCACCTGTTTCTCACTGGGACAGGCGGGTGTGGGACCATCAGGGGCTGAGACCAGAGCCAGAGCAGCCCTTTCATGATGGATCTTCTCCAGAAGAGCCCCTGACAGAGCTCACTTACTGCAGAAATTTCTTTAAAGCATTGCAGGTCCATTCCTTGGCCCACGTGTGGCTCATCTGCAGAGTTGCACTGATCACCAAAAACTCCTAAACCTCCAAAGTAAGCTTTTCTCCATCCAAACTGAAGGAAAAAAGAGATTCCTACAACCACTGAGAAATAACTCCCCAAAGCAAGGTCATGTTTTCCACGATATCTGCACTACAAAGACTGCTATATGTTGGTTACAGGCAAGGTACCTGGATAGGGAAGGTTTGCCCAGAGAGACCTTTAGGTCTCAAATTCATAGTTGTGACTGTCATCCAGCAAAACCATCTTTGTTCCTGACATTCAGCAGCATGTTGGTGTTCCCAGCTTTGTTTTCCTTTCCCTGGCTTTCTCAGGCACTGCACAATGAAGTCAACTGGGCTTTTCTAATGGATATGATCAAAGCCAAGCATGAGGTTGAGACATCAGTGTAATCAAAGTTTTTTGTCCAGCTCCAGCTACTCCCATGAAGCTTTTGCTGGCCACTGAGTCATCCCTGCACGGCAGGTGTGTCCCACACGCTTCAAATTAGGGTGAGTGTCACCTTTATGGTCACTTGCAAGGGATGTGGCAGCAGAGCAACAGCAAAAGGGTTATATCTGCTTGGAAGGCACAGAGCCTCGCTGAGGTGTGTGGCCACCCTGAATCCATCAGCTCCCATTTGGCCTGTCTGAGCTTCCAGGACACATCTTGAAGTAATCCCAGGACTATCAGAGAAGGAATAAGGTTTGTTTCATCAGATGAAAAATATCACCATCTTGGGCAGCTGAAGGTTTGTTGCTAATGGGCTGCAGCTGCAGAGCTGTGACATGTCACGTCTCACCACACACACACTCGTGTGATGCAAAAACACCACTCATGGCCGCATGTGGAACATGCCATAACAAAATCTCTGCTAAAAATCTACTTTTCAAAAATATTAATCCTCACCTGGGAGCATCCTTTGGGATTTTTTCTTCTTCAAAAAAGCGGCAAATTAATTTTCTTGATATTCCACTACTGGTGAAAGTGTGTGTCTGACGACTGTGGCACTGGGCAACTTCAGAAGGGAAGGTTTGAGAGCATCCCCCAAACTTAGGAGGCTGTGGGTTAAGAGAGAAAAGACTCTGAAGCTTATCTAGAAGCTCTGTGACCTTGGAAGAATGAATCTTGAAGCATCCATAAGCTTGGCTGAACTTAGATTAAAACTGCTTCCCACCTGCAGGAATTAGTTTAGGAGACCCCCATCCCTGCATGGCCAGATGTGAAGTGGTTGGTGTTGTAAGGAAAGGGTTGTGTTTGTTTGACAAAGTTGTCACAAGACATTACAGGGTGTGGACAAACTCATCATATCAACTGGCAATGTACAAAGCAGTATTTTCGTGGTGGAAGGTGTCTCTATGTCTCTGGGACTTCAGAAGAGCTCAGATGCCTTTTGGTAGAGCCAGTCCCAAATAAGGGACATCTCTTAAGGTGCAGGATGAATGATCAGTGAATGATCACTCAGTCTCTGCCTTTGTTAAACCTGAGGTGCAGTTTGCCCCACTCAATGTTTAAGTGGGATTTATTTTCTCCTCCTAAGCTTCTGTCTCTCACAAGGGGTGGGTGGTTTAGGAGAAACATACACACACACACACACAAAATTCCTAATTCCTGTAATATCTTTTTCAGTGGAGAACGTCTTGAGGACTCATGAGTGTAAACCCCACTCATGCCAAGAGTGCCAGACCTGTCTGTGCACGTCTCAGGGCTGGTCTCAGATTCCTGGGGGAAGGAGGGATGTGTCACAGAGAGCCCGTGACCTCCGAGCTCCCGAGACCCTCCCGTATCTAATCAGGGGACACATGAAAAAACCCGGGTCACAGGAGTGACTCCTGACTCACATTTCCAGCACAGGGGGTTATGTTTTCATTATTGCCTGTGGCTCTGATGCCTTCAGCTCTTTGGAGGTTAAGTCAAGGTCTTGGCTTTGAGATTTTTGTTATTATAACCTTTCACGGGCAAATACTTCACATGGAGTCTGGCAGGCAGACTGTGGCCAAGAAAATGCCATTTTTTGCCCGAGCTGCAAAGGAAACCAGAGCTCTGGCCACGGCAGCAAGGCTTTGGCTAAGAAGCAGTGGTGGCTGTGCTGTGTTTTGGCAGCCAGCTTGCTTATCAAATTGATATAGGAGGCTCTAAGCAATTGCATCTGGATTTGAATCCCTGCTCGGCTGCTTGGGATTCACGCCAAGGGAAAGCAGAGGAGTTGTGAGGAGAATACCCAATTTCCCTCTGCGAGGACTGATTTTAGTTTAATGCAGCCTCCTCGCCCTTAAATCCAATTAAAGGCCTATATTATGTCAGTGGAAATTTATGCCAATCCTAATGTAGTCTAATAAGCCTTAAAATAGCACTTTGCTAGTGAAAAGTCCTGTGGTTTAATTTGATTCTGAGCCTAATAACAGGCTTAATATGAGGGAATTGGCCCCTTTTTATTTTCTAAGGGGGCTCCACATGTATGCTCCCTTTTTGGGAAGGAAAAGGTTTTCTCCAAAGCAGGGACAGCAGACAGCTCACCTCAGCAGGTTGCCTCTTTTCCACTTGCTTCATTTGTTGACAGTGGGAAGTCTCTCTAAAGACATCCCAGGTTGGGATCTGTAATGAAAAGCAGTGAATATCAGACTGCAAAGGGTCTGGTTTCTCTTTCAGGCTTTCTGTGCCTTACTATTCTTAGGCATCGTGGTCAAAATCGTTGCCTTGACCATCACTCAGTCCCAGCACAGGATCTGACCTTCTCCTACAGTCACAGATACAGAGCCAGCTTTTTGCAGATGCCTTTCACTGATGGCTTCAGAGACACAGCCCTTCCTATCTACCCACACACCTCAAACTTGATTTCTCTGCCCTCATTCCCTATGTCTTAATTACTCCACCATCCTCTTCATGCTCCCTGGAAGCTGCAGTTTTGCACTTTCCCTGGCCCCATCCTCTGTCAGGGTTTCCATCACTGGACCTCCCCGTGCCCTCCCTCTCTCCCAGTGTTTCAATGTCAATTAGCAGCCCATGGTGCTCTCTTCCGTTGCTTGCTTGGGAGATGTCCATTCTTTTCCATAAAATTAGGATTTTTCAGAAGACGTCTCTCAAACAGCCATATTATTGTCCCACAGATTGCTCTCTGAACTTCTTTTACTGAGATAACTACATAAATCCCTCAGTCCTTTAGTCCTGCTGGACCACAGTCCCCTGCTCCTCCAGCATTAACATTCACAGAATCACAAAACCACAGAACATCTCAAGTTGGAAGGATTATTGAGTCTAAGGCCCTGTTCCTCACAGGCCTGCCTGAAACTAAACCATATGACCTAGAGCCTCATCCAGATGCTCCTTGAAATCTGGCAGGCTTGGTGAGGCTTCCTTTCCCTGGATGGTGTTGCCAGGATATAAAGACTACTCTGCTCAGGCAGTGGTCAGCCTGGGAGTGCTCTGAAGGTGTTTGATTGAGTAGGAATCTGATCTTCTCCGAGATATGAGTTGTGCAGAGAACACATGGCCATGTGGGAAGGATGTTCTGCTGCCTGTGTCCATGAACAAGTCTCCTGGTGGGAGCAGTCAGGGTCTTCAGGACCAGCTAAGTAGGGGCATCCCCTCAAAGCCCAGGAAAACAGCAGCCTGTAGCAGCAGGTACATTTTTCCAAGATGCTAAATAGAATCATAGAATCACAGCATGGTTTGGGTTGGAAGAGACCTTAAAGATCATCTCATTCCAACCTCCTGCCATGGGCAGGGACACATTCCAGTAGACCACATTACTCCAAGCTCTACCCAACTCGTCCTTGAACACTTCCAGGGATGGGTCAGTCACAGATTCTCTGGGCAACCTGTTTCAGTGCCTCACAGTAAAGAATTTCTTCCTCATATCTAACGTATAAAAGCCCGGGCCTGCTTCTTGCTGCCAGCTATTTGCTCAACCCATCTGCTATGAGGTAGAGTCCTGATTTTGGGATGGAGGGGGGGGTCTGTCAGCTTCAGCCTCACACCTTGCTCCCCTTTCCTGGCTGTCCTGGGCTGCTGCTCAGCTTTATTCCACACTGTTCCCCAGCTGCTGCTCTGCAGCCCAGAGACGGCGGAATTTCGGTGGTGGGCGGGGTGATTTTGATGTAGCACTCACTAAAACGCGCGGAGATAAAAAGCTTCGGCAGAAACATAAAAGGCCCTTTGTACTTGCAAGTTGTTACTGTTATTTTTCGATTAAGAACAATAGTAAACAGAGGTCCTCAAAGCTGCCTTCAGGAAAGAGAAAAGAGGGGGAAAAAAAAAGACCTTAAAATCAGAGAAAACACTTCTTTTTTTTTTTTTTTTGGAGTACCTAATAGATTTAGGTGCCTAAGCCCTTTTGAGCCAGGCAGTCTGACACCCCAGCTGGCACAGCCCCTCTCTCCTGCCTGAACTAAAGGCCATAAACCCTCCCCATCGGGTCCAATTCATCTTTGGGTTACTCTCTTGGCAGCAAACGGATTTGTGCTGGTAGAAAATTTGGCCCAGAGCCCCGAGGAGCGGCTCTGTGGCTCCGTGGTCCCAGGTGGCAGTTTGTGTCTCCAGGACTTCTTATTCCCGCTGCTCCTTTGTACGGTGTGTGGCGGGGATGTGTGGAAGGCGACTTCATGCTGCCACTTCTTTATCCCCTTCTCTCCCCACCCCAGCCTACCTTGGGGCAGGCTGGTGGGTTAAGGGAGCTTTGTTAATGCCCTAATCCTCACGTGTGCTCAGCCTCACAAAGCTGCCGCTCTCTGGCCCCGGATCCGTAATGTCCCGTGTCCAATCGATTGCCGCGCTCGCTCCGCCTGCCGGCTTTCAGCACTTTCTCCAGCAAGGGCCAGATTGCTCTGGCAAAGCTCATCCATCCTTCAGGGATGGGGGCAGAAGGCGAAGGAGTGGGGGATGGATGGCTGGGATTGGGCATTTGGGATTGGGGGCGGAGGGAGAGCTGGAAGGCGGCGAGGAAAGAAAAGGTTGGAATAGCGCAAAAGCTGGTGAAGGGCAGAGAGTTGTCATCTCCTTCGTCCCCTGTTGCTGGTAACCCCAAGCTAGATCTCAAGGAGCACATGGTGTTTAATTGCACTCTTGTTCATGCTCTGCCAACCCTTTCCTTCTCACCCAATCCTCTGAATTCGTTCTGACCCCAGAAAACTCTTGTGCATCCTCAGCGGCCAAGGACACGGAGAAATGAAATTAATCTGCCAAAGTTAGTACTTTAGTACTTCCCCCTCCTCTGCCTCTAACTTTGCAGTTTCAGTTCTCACGCTAATCCTTCCCATAGCTCAGGACAGGCAGGTTTCCAAATTTTCTTGGGCCTAAAAATGTCTTTATTTTCAGGGACACAAGGAGATGGAGAAGTGGAATTTCTCTGATCCAAGGGACTGGGCCTGCATTAGGATGTGTCATATTTATTTCTAATCCTAGAAGCATTTAAATGCTAGATATAAAAATGTGATTTTTTTTTTCTATGCATAGTGAGGCTGTTCAGGATTCTTTTCAAGGTTTTTATGGCTCCTTCTGTGCTCTGCACATTTAAGCCCAGGGTGACTCAGTCATCCAGTTTCATAGAGGGCAAGAATCCTAGTCCCAGTAAATTGCTTTACAAACTTCTTGAAAGGTCTCTAAACTTTCTTAAATGGCTCTGACTTATGGAGGCAAGATAGAGGTATGGGAGTAGCAAGAGGGAAATGGATTTACTTCCAAGCCTGTGCACTGAGAGCCTCACGTGTAAGGAAATGACACTTTCACCCTCTAATGTTGTTAAAACTCTGAGGAGCACCACAACTCGTGTCGATGAGTGTGTATGTGTGCACTTCCCCTGCACTGCTGTGGTCCAGGTAGGGGCTTCAGGGAAAGGTGATATGGTCCCAGGCATGATTTGGGATCTTTCCCTTCCACTTTACCTTGCCCTTCCCCAATCCTGGTGCTCAGTGTCTCCTCCATCCCTCATTTATCTGCCTTTCCCCAAGGCTCGTGAATGCAGCCCAGCAGCAAAAAGCTGACCTTGCCTGTGGCTCCAAGAGAGTTGGAGAGGGATTTTGGGCAAGGCCATGGAGTGACAGGACATGGGGGAATGGCTTCCCACTGTCAGAGGGCAGGGTTAAATTTGATATTGGGAAGGAATTCCTGTCTGGGAGAGTGGTGAGGCCCTGGCACAGTTTGCCCAGAGAAGCTGTAGCTGCCCCATCTCTGGAAGCATTCAAGGCCAGACCGGAGGAACCTGGGACAGTGGAAAGTGTCCCTGTCCATAGCAGGGGGTTGGAACTGGATGGTCTTGAAGGTCCCTTCCAAGCTAAACCATTCCATGGTTCTCCCAGCAGTGTGAGCACCACGACCACACCATTAATAGAGCATTCATTGCCTGGTGTAGCCAAATCTTCAGCTGATACAAGTCAGAAGGAGACCACATTGAAGTCAATACATTGATTTTTACCAGCCAAGGGTCATGGTTTTCCCATTTGGGGAGATTAATCTGATGAGGAAACATCTCGTTCACTCTCTGTGAATAGTCCTGCTTTCATTCACCACCAGAAATGGGTGTTTGAGCTGAATCCACCTTGGTTGGCTGTACTCTGAGCCTTGTCTCAGCTGGGGTATGGCACCATCAACTTTCCCCAAAAACACCTCTGTTCCTACATGCCACTGCTCTCTTTTAAAACCAGTCCTTCCCTTAAAGGGTTTTGAAGTGGAAAATGTTTTCCTTCTCTTTGCTCTCCTGTGGAGCCAAGGCCACTCTTCCCAGACTGAGGGAAGCTGGTCAGGGAGGCTTCCCAGGCAGAGCCCATGGCTTAGGGACACCCACTGGCCTCTGAAAATTCCCTTTAAAACCAGACACTTCTTCGTTGTCTCCTTCTCCTGGGACATTTTATAACAGAAAATACTGAGGCTAAAGCTGAGACTTGGTGGGGATCTGAACACACTAAGCCACCTGGAAACATTGCCTGGACCACCTACTTTTGTCTAGTTTTGCCATTAGGGGCTGTGAATATTTAATTGTAACTAAATGTAGAAACACTCATGTATTTAGAAGGGGCATTGGGATTTGAGATTTGGATTTAATTAGGCAAATAACAAGTTCCTAATTTCATATGTATGGTGTACCCCTTGAACCTCAGCTGATGCCCCAGATCAGCTGGTCCTGAAGACCCTGATTGCTGCCCACCATGAGTCTTGCTCATGGGCACATGTTCTATCTGTTAAAAATGGGTTTCCCCACACATTTTGTATTTAACTGGCATGTGGCATTTAGAAAACGAGGAGAATTAGGCACTGAGCAAAAAGCATTTGCTGGTAGAATTGTCTCACAGGTAGAAGATGATTTCTTTTAAAGAAAAGATGCTTTTGTCATGATAAGAGAGAAAAGAAGCTGGGGTTTTTTTTCCCTCGATGACTTAGAGACAATTTTCTGGTTGATAGGAGGGAACATGTATGAAGAGCTGGTTGCTTCTATAAACTTTTCATGGAATGATAAAACAGCCCTGGAAGCCAGTGGCCATCTGGGGTCACCTGCTCTGAAATCACAAAGTCAGGCTTCAAAATCATTAGATTAAAAATTATTATAAATTTGAACTTTTTTGATTGTCTTTTGGTTTCTCTGTGTTTATGGTGACTTCCAGCCCCCTTCCTTTATCTTGGTTTGTCCTTGTGTTCTGAGACCTCCAAGCTGGTGTCTTCTGTTTGGCAGCACATATAAAAGGGAGGGCTGTTTCAAACCTGTCCCTCCTCATTTTGAAGCATGTGAGGTCATAATTTCAGGCTTTTCCTCACCCACCCAGAGCTTCCTTTTTCCCAAAGAAGAGAACGCTGGGATTCCAAGCGAATCACTTGAATCCAGAAGCTGAAGGATCCAGAAGCCTGGATTCAAGTCAGGTTTGAGGGGGCTCTGAGCAACTTGGAGATGTCCCTGCTCATTGCAGGGGGGTTGGACTAGATGACCTTCAAAGGTCCCTTCCAACCCGAATTCTTAAATGATTCTATGAGTTCTGAATAAACTGAGCTACTGTGAAAATCTTCCTGAAACTGGGAGGGAGGACAGACAATAGTTCACACCATACAGTGCCTTGGACAAAGCCAAACTTGCTTGAAGGCTCCAGGTCAATCCCTGCTCTAGTGATGGTTTAGTTACCATAGAGACAACCAGGTCTCACTTCATCCTCCAGCACTCTCACTATTCACTGGTGACCCCTCTGGATTAAAGTTGGAGTGTTTTGGATCATTCCCTTTATGTTATCAGTGGTGTAGCACACAGTCTAATCCTGGTTGTACCTCTCAGGAAGGAAAAAAAAAGGAGACAAAAAAAAAGCCAACCTCCTTCCCCCACATTTGTTGTATAGGCCAATTATCCCAAGTGGTGACAAGTAGAAAAATGAATTAACCATAGCTTTGTAATGTCAGCTTTATTTATCTTGTATAACTTTGCCCAGCTCAGCTGTGGATCAGCAGAGAAGTGCTTTTATTCTTCCCTCCTCTCTTTGATGCTGTTTTTTTTGTTGTGGGTTTTTTTTTTTTTCTTTCCTCCCTTCCTTCACTTTATACAGGTCCTTTGCTTCCCCACACCATCATTACGGAATCTTTTTGTTCTGCCCTAAACCAGGTGGGTTTTCCAGATGAGATGAGGGGCTGGTGAGGAGATGCCCTGCAGGAGGTGAAGGAGGGGGTCTCCCAGCTCTCATCTTCCCCATCATCACCCTCTGCCCTTGTGATAATCAAACCACTCCGTTGGGTTTAGTTTCTCTGATCTCTAACTCACACAAAAAGTAGGTGCTGAGACTGGAACCCGGCCTCTCTTACCTTTTTTTCTCCCCCCCCCCTGCCTTTTCCCATGCACACTTTGCTGAGTCTCCACCCTCTTCCACCTGCTGCAGTGAAGACTTTCAAAAGGAAAAAAAATGGCACTTGCTGGCAGGAGGCAGGAAAACAAGGGACATTAAACTGGGATCCAGTGTGAAAGCAACGCCCTGGCAAGGAGCCCACAAACACTTCAGACCTGAAGCACCAAGTCACGGAGCAAAGAGGCAAAAAATGCATCCTTATAAAGCCATAGTGGGGCTGCACCTGCTCAAAACTCCTGTAGCCAGGACACTGTGACACGCCAAAGCTGCCAGGGAATGAGATACTGGGATAAGATCCCCCTGTCAGGGTGTAAAACTGGCCAAATCTTGTACTGAGGCAGCTGGGGCGATGGTTGATGTAGGGAGCAAGCCTGAAGGATAAAATGTGTGTATCCAAATGACAGATGATGGGAAAGGAAATAAATTATCTTGCAGTGTGTCTGTCCCTGTGTGAGTGTTGCTGGCTTCCCTGGCTGGATTTTGAGACCATCTTCACTGTGAATTTCTCCAACACCCACAGCCTGTGGATCCCACAAATACATTAATAAATAAACCAGGCTCTTGCCTCCAGAGGTTTGATTAATAAACTGGGCTGGTTTTCTCTGTTTAAAATACAGTTATTTTACCTCTCTGAAGGTGTCTTGGCGGTGTGGGCTAGCCCAGATCAGACAGCATGTCAGGAATTCTCCTGGAGAAGTGGGCAGCTGCACCAGTGTGGCATGCAGGCTGTCAACTGGCAGTAAATCTGTTTCAAGCTCTTTTGTTGTGCCAAGCAATTGCTGAATAACTTCTCTGAATTACTTCCAGTCGATATCTCTCATATGAAAAGCTCACAGAAAGCTTATTATGTTCAAAATTCGGCAGATACGGATTCTCACATGCTAAACATCCATTAGCAACTGGATAAAGGCAACTCTCAGGATCCCATTTCTATAGGGGCAGCTTTCTGCAGACGTGCAGGTGAAGTTTGCTCTGTGTGAATCATCTCAGATGCATCCTCATAGAAATGACAATAAATTCTCTAATAAAACCTGGTAGTTCTTGCCAGCATGAGATGGACATGACTGCAGACAAAGGCAAAATACTATCAATGTTGTTGAATAATCACGAAGAGGAGGGAAAAATTGTATGTAGGTGATTTTTAGCTCCACAGTGTAGGGTTAATTTTGGAGAGATCAGGCCTTTGAATGGTGAGAAGAACAGCTCTGTCCTCCCTGCCTGGACTCAGTGTGCTCCTTTCCACAAGGCTTCAGAGGGGGCATTTCAGTGGATTTTTAGTTTAAATGTGAGGTTACTGTTGATTTTCTGGGTAAAATGTCACAGCAGGATTTTCAAAGGTGGCCAGCACAGGGCTGACTCTGTCTAATTAGAGATACTGGGATACTGGGGAAGCAGCACAGATGATCTCTCATATCTACTTACAACATGACCCCTTCCCAAGCAGCTGCCCACAAACAGTTTCTCACTTTAGACTGTGCAGCTGGACCCCAGGAAGGTGAAATTATTCACTTCTGCCCAGCTGCTAGAAATGTGTTAAAAATGACCAGTTAAGTCGATGCACAATTACTGTGTGGTCACAACCTCCAGAGGGTATTTCAGGCCTGATTTGCTCTGGGAAGGTGCCTGTCTTTTTTTCTGTTGACTGGATGGGAAGCCTGAGATGACTTAATTCCCAACTCAGCATCGCAGTGACAGACTAAAGCTCAGTGGGGTGAAAGCAAACCAGTAACAACTCTGGTTTTGACTTCATTTTTCTATGTTTGGCTCATTTCTTGTCAAAGGCATAGTCAGATTTCAGAAAGAGGAAAAAGTGGAGTATTGAAAAGCATAGAAAAGTAAAAGTTAGTAATTTATACAGCTTTCAGGGCCTCCTACTAGAACCAGCTTCTGTTTGAACCAAACATTATCTCTGTTGGACTTAATATAAGCTATTATGGAATCAAACCAGAGCCCCAAAATCTCCAGTCCTTCGGTTTTGAGGAGCTTTCAACCATGAACTAGACTAAGTTTATCCAACCACTGCAAAGGTGATGTCCTACACCAAAATCCACCACCCAAACTGCCACCAACCTGGTGCCTCTGATCTGGACTTCTACGAGTTGTGCCTACTATTATTTTCTTTTGAGTAGCCAGTCCTTGAGGTGGCTTCAGGTAAAATCACAGTTGAAGGTGTGATTGTTGTGGTGAAACAACTAATTTGGCTGCAATGAAGGGGGACATCAGCCCTGCCTGGGCTGGTGGCTTGTGTAGGTGTGCAGGGACTCAGAGGGTCTGCGTCCAGGCTGGGTGACCCATTGCTTTGACCTCCTCCAGCTAGAGGAAGGTTCCACCTTTACCATCTTTTGCAGACACCTCTGGTCCCACTGTCTTCATGCTTCAAGCCAACTGGACTTGAACCTCTTACAGACTCCAAGCCACGGAGTGGGGGTGGTTTAATTTTCATCCCACGGCTTTTGTGCCACTGCGAGCCCCAAGTTTGGATGGAGGTGGCAGACACCAGAGCTCAGCAGGGACTGGGAGGGTATTGATGTGATATCCTAAATCAACTGGCAGAGCTCTGTGAGTGTTTATATGCCCATGTGTTCATTCATCTGGGCAGACAAGTTTAACTGAACCGACATTAACCCCTTGACCAGCAATCATGGGTAACATGTGGGAAGGATGCACCTGCACCAGCGCTGGCCATAACCTCCTGTGTCGTGGATTTGGCTGCACTGGCAGAGAGAAAAAAACAGCAGGGACAGAAATGACTTGTGATTCAGGCCAGCAACATTTGGTACCATCCAGGCTCTTTGCCAGTGAGGATTTACCCAGGGCTGGTCTCACCTCTGCACTCAGCAACTCCGGCGATCCAGCCAGAAAAGCATCCAAAATCTCAGCATCACCTGATGTTTTACCCATCTCACTTCCCACATCTTCCCAGTCTCCTGTCCTTTCATCCTCCTTGGTGCTGGCAGGGGGGGTATGCAGGCTGCCATGGGGGCAGCAGTTCCATGTGCAGGGGAATTAAAGGGATCTCTGAACACAGGATGCTCCCTGGTGCTTGTAGCCTTTACTCCCCACTGCTTTGAGCTGGATGGTACCATACCTTGCAGGCAAAGGATCAAAAAACATTGTTGCCCTTGTCAGGGAGCTGTCACCAGGGTCCTGGATGCAGCTGGGCATATGGGCAGGATGCTGGTTACTTACTCATTGCTGAGGGTTCATTATCTCCAGCCCCATTCAGATGGTAGTTCTCGGGTTCCCAGGGGGAAGCCAGTTCAGCACAGCAGATGACACGATGCCCTGGGCAGGAGGTGGATGGCAGCATCCCTGCCTGCACATCACACGTGGAAGAGAGGGAGAGGGAAGGGATGGGAGCTGGGGATGAAGGAGCTGAAAGCTGGAAAAGCAAATCCCTCCAGTTTGCACAGCAAACGTGCCGCTGAGAGTTGGAGTTCCTTGCCCGAATCGCTTCAGTCTTCACAGCAAATGTGCCTTTGAGGGTTGGAGCTCCTTGCCCAAAATAAACGCCTCTATTTATCATTGTTGAGGTGCTTTGTGGTCCAGTTGAGCTCTTTGAGAGCAGGAGGCTGTGCCATCCCTACTTTTCAGTTACCACCCCCTCTGGAGAGCAGGGCTGCCCTGTAGGGAGACCACGCTCCAGTGCTTATGGAACAGCAGCTCCCTGCTTTCATCCCTGCATGTGCATTCCTCTGAAATCCCTAAAAATGCCCTCTACTGTGCTTGCATTCCTCTGATATCCCTAAAAATGCCCTCTCCTGAGTCTTACCTATTTGCATCCTCAGACTGGAGATGGACCACGCATTTGGGACCTGCTCCAGTTCAGGAGAAATGGATCTCACATCCATTATTTACATCTTCCCTTCCCTGGGCGTGTGGGAGTGTGTTTAACACGTGTTATTTGCTCGGTGAATGTTTAAATACACCTGTTCTTCTTGACCAGGACATTTTGATCTCTGCAAGTCCCTGACAGGAGGTTGCAGGCAGGTGGGAGTTGGTCTTTTCTCCCAGATAACAAGAGGACAAGAGGAAATGGCCTCAAGTTGTGCCCAAGGAAGGTTCAGATTGGATATTAGGAAAAAATTTCTTCATGGAAAGGGTTGTGAAACATTGGAACAGGCTGCCCAGGGAAGTGGTGAAATCACTGCCCCTGGAAGTGTTCAAAAAATGGGTAGATGTGGTTCTTAGGGACATGGTTTAATGATGAAGGTGGCAGTGTCAGGTTAATGGTTGGATCCAATGATCTCAGGTCTTTTTCAGCTTTATTGATTCCATGGCTTATGTCTTTGATGGTGTTTCTGTGGTTGCAGTAGGCTTGGTTTGAAGCCATAGTTTTGTTTGCATATTTACTTTCCCTTCTTATTTAGGCACTCTGGGAACATCTGGGAGAATTTCAGATGCTGAATAAACTTCCAGTTGCTGTCGTGTCTCACCCCAGAATTAGCTGCATTTCTTCAGTGGATTAAGAGATTTTCTATGCTTTCTAATTCATAGCAATCTTGATATTCTCAGATTTATTCTTGGTTCTCACCTCACTTAACACTGCAGTAAATGGAGTGGGACTGGTTCAGAAGAGGAGTTGTCCCTGTATTGACTGACCTTTTTACACGGGCAGATACTGACAGTACAAGGGAGAACTGTTTTAAACTAAAAGAAGGGAGATTTAGATTAGATATTGGGGAGAAATTCTTGTCTGTGGGGGTGATGAGACACTGGCACAGGCTGCCCAGAAAAGCTGTGGCTGCCCCACCCCTGGAAGTGTTCAAGGCCAGGTTGGGTGGGGCTTGGAGCAACCTGGGATAGTGGAGCGTGTCCCTGCCCATGGAATGAGCTGATCTTGAAGGATGAGTCTGATTATATTGTTTAAAATCACAGTGTACCCATCTGAAGTATAAACTGGTTGTTTTCTAGCATTGTTTGTGTGTTGGCTGTAAATCCACTGGAGGCACTTGAGATGGAAGTTCCTTTAAAAAAATAATCTGTGCTGTATTAGGTTTTGTGTGTAAACAGGTGCAAAGTGTTTGGGTTTCTAGAAATAAACTCAGAGACAGCAATTTTGAGTGTGTTGTACATTAGGGCAGCACAGTGCAGAGGAGATGTGAGACTGGAGCCTCGAGGAATCAAATGAACACTTTGGAGCTTAAGAACCTCCTGATGCTTCCTGGGAAAATGAGAAAATATTCCATTTAGAGACTGCACTGCTCACACATCAGATGTTTTCTCCAGTTCTCTCTCTCTCTCTCTGTAATTTTTTTTCTTTTTTAAATTATCTTCGAGGGCAATTTGCATGAAAAGGATCTTTGTATCTGAAGTGCCCATCTGCTGTGCAGCCACCTCCCCCCTGATGACAAAGCCATCTGCTTTTGACATCACAACCACCTTCACCACGTGGGCAAAGGAGTCACTGGCACTTAATTATTTAACACCTTGCCTTGATGTTGTGCTGCTATTTGAAAGGATTCCCGGGTGTTTTCCTGCTTGTATTCTCCAGACAGGGATGACCTGGTTTGGGGTGGTGTGTAGGAGGTGGTGACACCACGTGACATGAAGCAGATGACCAGAGCCATGAGCAGTTTTGAGCAGGGACTGTGATTTTTGGTTTGCTGTTGCACGACACCTCACATAAAGGAGAATTCCCGTTGCCTCTGCCTCTTGGGAATTGAGTAATATTAATTATGAGGCTGATGATCACACTCGCAGAGCAGTGTTTGATTAGCTTCACGTGCATCTGCTTGAGACACTTCTAATTGCACAGCAGTGTCCTGGTGTCATTCATTCTCCAAACTAAGAATGATTTGCCCTTCTCAGCTCGTCCCACCCCCCTCAGTGATGCTCAAAACCAACCTCAGGAGGGAGGACATCCACCAGAGACCCGGCCTTTTGATTGATTTTCCTTCTCAGGGCTTAGATGCTATGTGGATAACCACAACAGATCCAAAAAAAAGTGTGTCCAACAGCCCAGATGGTGATGACTTGGTGAAAACTGTGCCACCTTCCAGGCCAGCTCCACTCTCACCGTGTGCCCTCCTGTGGGTAACAGCACTAGCTGTCACAGTTGCTGCACACAGAATTTGTTGTCATGAATTAAAAGAGTTGCCTTCAGGTGATTTCTGGGCATATATATTCATTTTCCTACCTAGAATCGTTGTTTGGGTGGTATTTGAGGTCTGTGGTTTTCATATGTGGTTTTTTTTTTTTTTTTTTTTTTTTCCCTTTTTTTATTCTCCGTATAAATCTGCAGTGGGTTTCTCTCCTTTGGGAGTGAGCAGAACCACTGCAAAGCCAGACTTTGGTCTGGCTGCCATCCACCCAGAAACCCTGGGCACCTCCCAGGCACGTGTAGGGATCAGCTGTAAATCCAACACGTCAGGGAAGGGCTGTGCTCTGCACAACCCCCGGCAGAGCAGGTTGGGAGATCCCACTTCACTTCAGGGAGTGTGGAAGTGCCTGCAAGCTCTTTTCCCTCATTATTTCAATGACCAAAAAGTGCAGGGTGATGCTAACTGAAAAACTTGCTTCAAATTCAGGGCAATTTTTTTTTTTTTTTCAGTGAAAGCAATCAGCAAGCAAGGCTGGGACAGAAACTCGGGAAATGTTTTGTGTTTAGGGTTTTGAAATGAAACTTGTGAATTATTCTTCTTGAAACCAAGCTTATCTTCAGAATTCACTGAAATAAACCAACCAACTGTAATATTATTGATTAATATCAGCATGGTAGTGACATTGTTTTTGATGATAATAATAAAAGCCCAGTATGAAAGGAGGGAAAAAACAGGTTTTGCTTCAGGTCAGGCAAGTTGTTCTGTTTTACCTGACCCATTTCCCTTCACAACTGTTTCATTTAAGTAAGAAAAGTGCAGGAAGCAAGTGGTGTGGACTAACACCGACCAAAATTAAGAGCAACAAGAGACGTTTTCCTTGGATTGCAACCAGGACGTTTGAGCCTGGGAATAACCACGGAATTCACCTCCATCCGCGTGCTCAGACACTCCATCAGGGGAGGGAGGTTAAATACTGAAGTGAAGTGCTTCTGAGCAGGTTCCCAGCCTTCCCAGCCTCTCCTGCTTTGCATGGGAAATACTGATGCACGACCCTAAATTCCTCTTGAATTAAGACCCATTCTTCCCCCTTCTGCCACGGCGGGGGGAACTGAAAGAAGCAGCAGGGCAAATTGTTCCCCAAAGTTTTCCTTGCCAGCCAGCAGGTTCATTAATCTCATTGCAGAGCTGCTGTTGTTGCTGCTGCACCAGGTGCACAGATTATTCTAATATTGCCACCATCCCTGCCAGGAGAGACATGTTGGATGATAAGACTCCAATAATCCACTTACTGGAGGTAGTTTTTCAGTGCAGTCCGAACACGGTTTCTCCCTCTGATCGCTTCTCCATCAGTCTCCGCTCTGAGAGACTCTTGAACGACTGGAAACTCTTAATCCTTTGCAAGCATCTGTCAAATTCTTTTCCCATCCGGGACCCCTCTTCTCCTGAGCTGGGAAGGCTGCCTTGAATTCAGTGGGAGATGAAAGCAAGCAGCACCTTGCGGGATCAAACGTGTGTTTATGATCCGGATGGGAGGCACGCGGATGCTTTGAAGGGTCCGGGGGGAGCGAGCGGGGAGGAAATCTTTTCCTTCCAAAATCTGTCTTGGAGGGCAAATCATGATGATGGAACAAATCCACGAGCAGTCAAATGCTGAAGCATCCCCCCCCGCCCCCCTTTCTCATCCCATTCAGGCCCCAGCAGTGACACAACAGACTGGAGTGGTGGGCATGCCGATACTGGTGGGAGCTGGCAGGATGCCGGGGGCTGCACAGAAGGCTGGTGCCATGTGGGAGCTGGGCAGACTGGGAGCAGCTGTTGGAAAGTCAGGAGGGTTTGGGTTTGTTTGCAAAGCAGGACGTGGGGGTGAGAGAGGCTGGGAGGTGGGGGCACTTAGGGAAGCAGCCAGGCTCCCGTTTCCACCCCCCTCAAGGATGAGGTTGCTTTTCTTCTTAGCTTAAGAGGGTTTTTTTCTCTGCCCCGTGAAATAGGGAAACGATGGAGTTATTCAAGTCTTTTCAAAGCAGTGCACAAAAGCTTCTCCGGGCTGCTTCACTTTAGTGGTGTAGGACTCCACCCAATGCACTGGGGGGTTTGGGGGCATTTCTAGCTTTGTGTTGGGATTTTTCTCTGCCCACCCTTGTGTCCAGACCCTTTCCATGCAAGGGTGGCCGTAGCATAATTTCTTTAGTTGGCCACATTAAATTGACTCTGCTTTATTAAACAACTAGTTATTGAAGGCTTTTGGTTTGCCCTAAAGCCTCCATCTATTACTGAGCTTGTCATTGTTTAAAACAGAAAAATGTCTCAGTCATCCCTTTCTTCTCCTTGGGAAGTCCAAAGGAGTGAAGCTTTGCAGATTGTGGATGTCACAGAACATCATACATTTGTTTTCCCCCTTTTCTAGCAATTTAACACGTTGTGCTTTCGCAGAGGTTCAAAAGTTCGCTCTGCAACAGTTGGTTCTCGGAGCTTCTTGCAAAGGCCTGTGAGGAAACTAAAAAAAAAAAAACCCAACCAACACCATTCCATGGCCTCGGGACATAACAGCAACAAACCACATGTAATGCCCTTAATATTACTGAAATTATGCAAGAATGCAAACCAAAAACTCCAACATATACATGTTTTCTGTTTCTTTACCATATGTCGGTGTGTTCTGTGAGTAGTTAAAGGTAAAGCCTGACCTCTATGTCGGCCGCTTTCTGACTTTCTTTTAATTTGACCCAGCAGCTGGGATCAAAGTACTGGTACATTCAAACAGGCTAAAAATGTAAAAAATCCTGTTTGTCCTTCAACACACTTTATTATGCAGTTGGAAGAGCGCTGTGGAGAACGGCTGGGTGAAGGGCTGGATTAGCAGATGTTGCCCACATCACGTTGACAGCCCGGCATTTATGATCAGTGCCACTTTCAGATCTGAGAGCCAAGTGTTGTGCACTGCTCTCTTAAATGCTTGCAGACGTTTTAAGCAGTGGCCTGACATATGGAAACCAAAATCGTGCAGAATGCACTCAAACAGCAGTGTCACCTGGTAGGGATTGCTGCAGGGGACGCACACGGTTTGATGGATCGTAGAGGTGGCTCACAAGTCACCTGGAGGCTGTAGGGGGACTTCTTCTGTCCCCTCCTGACAGAAGAAGTGGACAGTGTCATGGGACCACCTCTGCTGCTATGGGATGTGAATTCCTGGCAAAGCCTCGGCTGGTTTGTGGCTCTGTCTGTTGTGAAGGATGGTGAGTGAGGGTTTCTCCTCAAAAGATGGTTCAAGGAAATCATCAGTATACTGGGTTTTACCTTGTTCTGAGGTAATTCAGGAGTGGGCAGCAGAGCAATGACTACCAGGGAGACTGGGATGATCTGGATGCTCTTGGAGAGAGATTCTGCTATCTGGTTTGGTGTTGGGAGAGCACCCGGCATGGTGAGCCCCAGACTCTTCTGGGAGCTCCTGAGGGCAAGAGTAATGCCCCTTAAGTTGATGGATCTGGTGAACAGCCCTAAGTTCATTGACATTGCCAATAGCAGGCTCTGACCCTGCTCATTGCAGGGGAGTTGGACTATTTAACCTTTAAAGTTCCCTTCCAACTCAAACGATTCCATGATTCTACGATTCTACAACAGGTTACCGGCGTGCCCGTGCATTTATCCACAGATGGTTGCACACAGCAGTCCCTTGGTGCAGTCTACCCATCTCTTGCCCCAGTTCCAGCGAAGTTTTCCCCATGGGTCCCCTCTGCAGCTGTAGAGGAGTCTCCAGAGCATCCCAGGCAGGTTGCTGACACAGGGGCTGAGCTGCTCTCTCGACACGGAGTTCACGCTGTGGATCACCAGCCCTGTCAGCAGCCTGCAGGAGCACTTCGTGCATAATGAAGGGAGGTGGCAGACTGTCAGAGTTTTATCTGTGCTTTACTGACTCCTCAGCCAGCTTCCAGAGAGGGGCTGCAGCATCTCCTGGGCTGGCAGCCGTACCAGAGAGCTGGAAGTCTGGAGTGTGTTTCTTGGCATTGCTGCTGGATGCAGTGTGTCCTCTGTCTCTGCTTCTGGAGCTGTGGTGCTGTGTGCTGCTGCAGGGGGGAAGGATTTTTGTAGGTTTTGTCTGTGGTAGGATGCTAAACACCACCTCTGGCCACTGAGTGACCACTGTTTAATTACCAACACACCTGCCTGTGTGGCTTAACCTTGAGTCAATTCGTTGTGCCTCAAGGTTAAGCCCAGACCTTCTCCAAGAGTTAAAATCTACCAAGAGCCATCCTCAGTGAGCAGAGCTGAGGTAAGCACAGAATCACTGAATATGCTGAGTTGGAAGGGACCCACAAGGATCATTGAGTCCCAGCCCTTAGCTCTGCACAGGATCATCCCCAAGAGTCACACCAAGTGCTTGAGAGTATCATCCAAATGCTTCTTGAACTCTCTAGCCTTGGTGCTGTGCCCACTGCCCTGGGAGCCCGTTCCAGTGCCCAACCACCCTGCTTTGGTAGCAAAGGAATACACAAACATAAAACCAAGCTATGCCATGTCATTCAGGGACAGCAGAAGTGGCTGTGGCTCATTTTGTCTGCCATTTGAGGAAAACCAGCAACACCCCCTCTGACGAGATTTATGAGGCAGGAGGGCTGACAAGGGAGTGCTAGGTTCCACAGGGCACAAATACAACCCTAACCCTGGTTCCTTTCCCCGTGGAGGGCCCTTAATGGTGATAAATGCCGTGTGGCATCGAACTTCAAAGGCTGTCAGAGCAGGTTTCTCCAGTCTGGGGACACCTGGCGAGGAGGGACGGGGCTGGTGTGACAGATGCACACACAGATGCCCCGTCACGGGGCAGACGTGCCCCTGGGCAAGGGGCAGGGGAGCAGGAGAGGAGGTGCAGAATCCCAGCTGTTACTCTTCCCCCCCCATCCCTGCCTACACACCCCTCTACGTTTTGCAGGAGTTTCACTCTGGCTGCAGTTTAGTGGCCCTGAGCGAAGGATGAACAGTACCTGCTGTGGATTGTTCCCATCTTCTGGCTGGGTTTTGCCTTATAGGAATTTGGCTCGTGTGTGCTGTGGTGTGACCCGGTGTGCAGCACATGGTGACAACCAGGAGATGCTGGTGTAGGTGCATCTTCAGAGCCTCAATCCTCAGGATGGCGTGGGAACAAAAGGATTAAGACAGTGTGAAATAAATGCCATTAATTTCCTCTTAAAAGGAGATTTCTTTTGCTGCCTGGGCCTTCCCACAGCACTTTCTCTGCAGAGGGGCCACGTGCACAAGCCTCTGTGCTCACACATACACTGCTCCCTCCTGGGGTGTACTGTGACCTGCTAATCCCACCTTGGAGGTGTTAAACTGCATCTGCACTAGGTGCTAAAAGGTGTTTCATCATGTTAGCTGTGTGGAATAAAAGTAAACACCCAAACAAAAAGCACTTATTTCTCCTGTCTTGCCACGGTCTGTGCACTCTGTGTGGCTGGGCCACCTCCCTTGCTGCTCTTGGTGCTGTCAAGTCTTGTCATGCTGGAAAACACCAGAGCAGTTTAATAACTATGAACTTATGTGAAATATGTAGCTGTAACATTTATAATTCCCCAACTGTAGCACTGTTTGGGTTTAATTGTCATTGCAGTCAGTGCTGTCTCATTTGGGAGCTCACCAGGGCATTTGCCTCTGGTCAATTGGTCTGGCTCATCTCAGTGGGATCTGCACATCTCGGCTCACCCCCTCTGACCCCTCTGTCCAGGCCTTACTAGCAGTGGGAAAACTTTCTTACTGTAAAACTTCTGTGCTGGAGGGGTGAGTGAACACTGGAACAGGTTGTCCAGAGTGTTTGTGGATTCTCCATGGTTTGAGATGTTTGAGAGTTGCATGTGAAATCAAGCAGGTTTGGATGTATTTCGGGCTGTTTCCCTGTGAGTGTCCGCTGGTGGACAGGCTGGAGTGGGCACAATCTGTGCTTTATTTACCTCTGTGGGTAGTTCTGCCTTGGGTTTCACTGAGCAAATCCTGGAGAACTGCATCCAGGTCTGGGGCCTCCAGTACAAGAATGAGTTGGACCTGCTGGAGCAAGTTCAGAGGAGAGTCCTGGAGATGCTCCAAGGGCTGGAGCCCCTCTGCTCTGGAGCCAGGCTGGGAGAGCTGGGGGTGTTCACCTGGAGAAGAGAAGGCTCCAGGGAGACCTGAGAGTCCCTTCCAGGGCCTAAAGGGAGCTTATAAGAAAGATGGAAAGTAACTTTTTACAGAGGCAGGTAGTGATAGAACAAAGGGAAAGGGTTTTAAACTGAAAGAGGGGATATTTAAATTAGATGCTAGGAAGAAATTCATTATTGTGAGGGTGGTGAGGCCCTGGCACAGGTTTGCTCAGAGAAGCTGTGGCTGCCCCATCCCTGGAAATGTTCAAGACCAGGTTGGACGGGACTTGGAGCAACCTGGGACAGAGGAAGGCGTCCCTGTCCTTGGCAGGGGGATGGAACAAGATGGTCTTTAAGATCTTTTCCAATCCACACCAACTGCATAGGAAAAGGGAGTTGTGACTTATTTACCACAATACAATCTCTCCTCCCCTCCAACAAAACAAAAAAGAAAGCCCCAAACCAGCAGCCAACAAATAAATCAGTGTCCCATTGTGGTGGTGCCCGAGGGCAATGACCTGCACACTGTACCTCTCCCTCTGTGCCGGCAGAGGCTGCTCAGAAATTCCCTGCTTGAGAGGCACTTCCCCTCCCACCCGGTCCTCAAAAGCTACCCCAGAAGCCGTGGGAGGATGAGGAGGAGGCAATTACTTTGCAGGCAAGATGTGCCAGTGGATCCTGTTCAGCAGAGGTGTCTGGCGCCTGAGAGCGATGTCTGTGAAGGGAGGGAATTGGGAAAGCTGCTGTCACAGGCTGCAGATGAGGCGATTGCACTTGTATTAATGCACATCTCACCCAAACCGGAGCGTTTCTATCCCAAACATTCGGGGCTGTGAAAGCAGAGCCTCTGCACGACGCGGTCTCACCTCATTGTGGATTCCCGGGGAGTGCAGCATTGGAAGGGGGAGCAGGTGCACACTTGGGAGGAGGTGGGACCAGCCATTATCAGCCCAAGCGTTAATTGTCGAATTAACATCACACTGTGTAACACAAGTAAATAAGAGTCGGCAGTTCGGGTTTCTTTGCAGAAACCTGCATTCCAAGGGCTTTCTGTGTGCTCTGATCTCTCTTCCACCTCACGTTGCAGAGCCTGGCAGGAGTGGCTGGTGTCATCTAAAATAGCACGGATGGCTTTTCCCTCTCTTGCGCTGCAAAGCAGGATGCAATGTGGGACGAACATGCAGAGCTGGCCCGGACATAATTTCTGCAAAAGTGCTTATATTAATGTCACAGATCGGGTGTGGGTGGCTCTTCATCCTTTCGGCAATTTCCGTGGGTTTTCTGCTGGTCAAAGTTAACCAGAAGCTGTTAAAAATCTGCTGCACATTTCACACTAAGAGGCAGCTGCATTTCAGGAGTGAAGTGATGCTCAGAGCCGAACCACCCTTTTCTCCAGGCACCTCCATCTGTGAAGCACTGCAGGTCCTTTGGGATGATTATAAGGTATTTATAGTTGAGGAGATGGATGACTTAGTCCTGCCCATATGAATGATATCGCGGCGATGGCAGCCTTAAACACAGACAGCTAGAGGTCACATTTGATTACATAAAATCTGGATTCCAGCCCAAGCAGCTGGGGGAGATGTTCCTCCCTACTTGAGAAATGACAACTGCAAAAAAAAAAAAAAAAAACAGCCTTCCTGACTTGAGTTCCTGAGGCAGCCAAGAGCAGAGTGTGCCTGACGTGGGGTAGGGTGCCAGTGGCTCTGTTATCCTTGGCAGAGAGAAGCAACTTGTTAGTGGTGGCAGCACAGCCCAGCTGGCAGGGTTGAGAGGCCACAGCAAGTGGAGTGTCCCCAGCATTCGTCTTCCTGTCCCCTTCCAGTGAGAGCATTAGGACGTGTCTCATTCCGTGCTGGATGCTCGCCTGGGCTGTTAATTTGTGGCCGTATAAATTCCTGCTGCTGTTACATAGTGAGGTGATGCAGAACAAAGCTGCTTATTAACACATGGAGGAGCAATGGATGCTCCTGGGGCAGCTCCTAGGACTACATGTGGGGAGGGACTCGGCTCCCACCACTGCCTGCTGGGCAAGGGTTTGGTCAGTCCCTCCAAAAGGAAAGCCCAAGGCTCAGGCATCCCCTGAAGGGGGATTGGTGGGTGAGTTATGGAGGTTGGCACTTTTCCCTCCATGCCCCAGAATGAAAATGATGTGGGGCAGGTCTCCTGCCCTAAATTAATGTCTTGCCACCTTTTCCGTGGTCAACTCTTCTCAAAAAGTGCCAAAAAGGAATAATTGGAGAAGACCTGTTTGTGTGTTCCATGGTGGTGAGGGCAGGAATGAAACAGGAGAAGGGACAGGAGGGTGGTAAGTGGGAAGACAGACCCAGAGCTGGAAGACCAGAAGGCTCTGCTGACTGGGGCTGAGGCACCTACGTGTGAGGGAAGCAAAACAGGACAGGGGAGAGCCAGGTAGGACTGGCTCTGAGCTGTTGGGGTTTGCCAGCTTCATACCCTTATTGCAGAGACAGCACAAAGCTGAGCAGAGGCACCCCAGGTCTTTTAGTTTGATGCTGCTCAGATGTACAGTTGAGAAATAAGTGAGTAACCAAGCCAAGAAGAAAGCAGAACTGGATCTGAGAGGGATATGAGACCAGGAGCCAAATGGTTTTCAGTTGCTGTGCTCCTCTGGCTTTGCCACATTGTCAAAACCAAAGAGGCTGAGGCTGCATCCAGGTGGAGACAAGGCTTGGAGGTTCTTCCAGCCAGGAAGGCAAAGGCAGCTGTGATGGCCTCTTGCTTATCACCTTGTTCCTTTCCCTGTCAATAGTTTTGCTTGTTCTCAGCCCCTAACTGCTGGAGCTCCAGCCACATCTCAGCCTCTCCCTGACTGCAATCCTCCATCCTCCTTCAGTAGTGGGATATTCAACCAGGCTGGGCTTTTCAAGGCAGCTTTTTCAAGACAGAGCTGCCTCTCCAGGCCCCTTCCAGGTGAGCCTCGGTGTCTGTGAATAAGGCTGAGACAAAAAGGGAGGGCTGTAAGTCCTGCTCTCATGCCAGAGCTGAACAGTGGTGGGGAAGGGAGGTCAGACCTTCCCTGCTGCGTTGTTTTGGGGCAGGAGGACACACAGCAGCAGCAGCTCTTTCATGTCTTGCTGCCCCCCAGCCTGAGGGACAATGGCAGGCATGAAATTTCCCTGCCACTCCTGTCAGCCTGAGGGACAGAGCAGCCCCTTGCCCCCTCCTGAGGGTGTGGGGAGGCCAGGCAGAATGGAAAGGGGTTGTACCCAGAGGGGACAAGCAGTTTTGTGTCTGGGGTCCCTTCTGCAGCTGGTGCTGGGTTTATATCAGGAAGTTATTTCACCGGTGTCAGACACAACCTCAGTTCTTGAGGCTACAGAGTTCAATGAATATGATAAGGAACGCAGAGCACAGCTGTCCCCAGGTTCATCATCACCTTTCCAACAACCACCACGGGTCTGTGAAGGCTCTGTCTCTTTTCCTACACCACCAGCAAACCTGAGTCCTGTCAGGGGCACAACAAAAGTTTCTGAGGTTTGGGAGAAACAAGCGAAACCCACTTAGAGTGAGAGCAGAGGTGGTATGGTGGTCACATGCTGCACATCCATGCAAGTCTTGCTGTCACTTGTAATAATACTTGATACTGTGAAGCATGAGGTATTAATCATAGTGATGTGAGGTTTACCATCTGTACAATTTTCCATCCCTCCAGCAGTGGTATTTGACCCATCAGGGACAGGGAGGTGT
Organism: Manacus vitellinus; assembly: GCF_001715985.3. Classification (NCBI taxonomy): domain Eukaryota; kingdom Metazoa; phylum Chordata; class Aves; order Passeriformes; family Pipridae; genus Manacus; species Manacus vitellinus. The sequence goes on from NW_021940724.1 coordinate 966,342, forward strand.
GTAGATGTTGTAGTCAGGGTGCAATACATCTATTTCCAAGATATTGATCAGTTTAGGGTTATATCACAAAGGGAAAAATGTGGGAAAATATGCACTGTGTGTCTTGATGGAGGCCCAGGTGGTCCTGAGATAACTCTCTCCAACCTGATGTATTAAACCAGAAACCCTGATGCACAAACTCAGGACCCACTGCATTCCCAAGCTGACAGTCTCCAACCTGACCACTTGACCCTGGGCATCTGCATCCCACTGGGAAAGGAGTGATTGGTTCCAAAGCAGTGAGAGTTGTCAGCATGGAGATATTGATGTCAAATAAAGGAGTGGTCCCAGAGTGGAAGTCCCATGTTAGCTGGTAACCAGAGAGGCACCAATGTCCCAAGGTAGGACCCAAGGAATTAAATTCTTTGGGGTATATTTTAACTGCCAATGGTGCTGGATAACAAGTGGTGCTGGACAAATGATTCTGGCCAAAACCTCTAGTTGATGTTTACACTCATTTCCTATGGTCCTGGTGTCCAAGTCAAGCTCCTGGTACTCAGTACCTTATTGCTGACTCTTGAGCTCAGTGGTTTTGCTGCTTTGAGAAGTTATTCCCAACATCAGACTCCCTCAAAATGATCCTGCCAAGATGCTCTGACTTCCCCTGTTAAGCAGCAGGAGAGTTCAGGCTGTGCTTCATAATAATTATGCACAAGGCACAGTGTCAAAACAAAGGTGGAAAATCCTAAAGCATGCACGGATGTGCTGTACTTGTTCCTCACTGTGTCCTTGAGACATTTCAGTTCCTTCCAGAAAAAGAAGTATCAGGTGCCAAATGCTGGCTGCAGTCCCCTTCTCTCCCAGGTGCTGTTTCTCAGGAGATTCAGACTGCTAATCTGGCTGGGAAGGGAACAGGGGTTATTTAAGGCCGTTTTGCTGTGGGATGTTGGGGTGATGTTGGGTCAGGCTGTGGCAGTGGAGCCTCAGGACAGACCTTGTAGGGTCAGTGTCAATCTTTTTCTGTCAGAAGACCACAGGCTCTCACACCTGGGCCGTGGGATGAACACTGAAAAAGAGGATGCAAGGTCCTTGCAGTCTACCCAGGAGCCCTGCAGGTCCCTCCCATCTCAGACCCCCAAATTCTGTCTGTATCTGCAGTTCAGGGATCTGAACCAGCTTCTGCAGGTGTCTCAGAAACACTGACTCCAAGACCATTTGGGGTGTGAAGTCAAGTGACAACCCCAGATCTCTGTGTTGCCCTTACATCAACTCTTTCCTCCTTTGCCTTCCTTCCTACCCTGTTATTGCCTTTATTATAGATATAGGACCTTTTGAGTGGGGAGGGAAACATGAAGTTGTTATATAGCAACTGTTCCATGGCTCTCCCAAAGCCTGGGATACCAAGTCTGCCAACTGGGGTGGGTTTAGTTCTCCTTCCAGCCCATCTCCTTCCCTGCTGTCACTCAGAGGAGGATCTTAGGAAGAGGCATGGGCCTCAGCCCAAACATTTTCCAGGCCATTTTGACATTAGACAGTGACAAAGGCATGAGCAGAGCTGTTTCTCTGGAGAATGCCCCACAGGGAAGGGATTTGGCTCTCTGTCATGCTCCCATGATCCAAGGCAGCGGCGGGAGTCGGTGGTGTCTGGGAGAAGAAAAGCTGATGCAACTTGTGGCACCACGTTGTGCTCAAAGCACAAATTTTCAGCTCTGAGGCAGCCAGGGCTGTGTCCCACTGGCACAGATTCCCTGGGTGGATCCATCTTCCCCCTCTGCTGATGGGGCCAGTACAAACCATGGAGCAGCTGAGCCAGAAGCTCCTTCCAGGAATGTTCTTCCTTGGGGCTCGCAACTCTCCAGGTTCTGGCTATAACTGCACCGAGCAAGCAGCCAGTCAAGGTGCTTTTCAGGCTGCTTATAAGCAAAAGGTATCTCAATAGTTGGCTATTGTCACTGTCTGAGGATTTTTGGATGCTGAAAGCACCCCAAACTGGCAGTGGCTGGGATGCCAAATGTAGGTTTAAGTCGTACATCAGCCAGGTGAGCTGCATGTGAGACCACCACAGATAATTGCACCAAAGAGAGACCCATCTTGGTCCAGCCTATTCCCCTAACACCTTGGTGACACACACCTGGATCTTTGGAGGGGGTTTTGGATCCTGCAGTAAGGATCATCTGGGATCACACAGGGGGCAGTCTCTGTGCTCCATCCCCTGGGCAGGGGTTCCGAGGAGGGGGACAGTGCCTCCCTGCTCCCAGGGTTTCCAGCAGCCTGTTGTTCTACTCTGATGTCAGGGAGGCAACTTTGCCAGGGAAATCACAAAGGCAACCACAAGTGGGACTTAAAATAGCTCTTCATGCAAGGCAGAGGGAGGGGAGGGCAGCGGGGAGAGGACTCCGCCTGCCACATTGACAACTTTCCCAGGGAGGTTGAACTCTGCCTGTCAGTGCTCTGCCTCTTCCCCAGCTGGAAATCTCAGAGGGAAAGAGGGATCTGGTGCCCCTTGGACTGTGTAAACCTTCCTGTGAGCAGATTTCCAGTCAGCTGGGAGAAGAGAACAAAAAGTGGCCTCTTGGGGGAGGAAGAGGACCAGCCCCTTCCTGGTTGGGTGGCTGGGTTCATTCTGGAGCCAAGGCCCCCTTCCCACATTCCCACTCCTCCTGTGGCTTCCTGAGATGGCAAAGGCACTGACTTCATGGTGCTTGGCTGGCTCAGCCAAGTTCCTGCAGATGCCAAGGTTGGAGGCTATGGGGATGTGTGAGGTGGCTGTTCAAGCAGGGAAAGTGGCTACCACATGGAGGGCTCTGTGGCTTCATGGAACTTGTGAAGCTTCCATGTGCTAGGAATTACATGGAGGAAGCTTCCTTGGGAGAGTCTGGGCAAAGGAGTGAACTCATCATGGCTATGTGAGCCACATCCCACCCAAAGGAGTTGGAAGTAGGGTTTGAAGCCCTGCTCTGCCCCAAGGGATGTTCCCTAATCATCTACAAATCAGAGTGGATCACAACTGGTTTCCTAGCAGGGTGCAGCACTTCTCCAGGGAACTCCAAGAGGAAATCTTCTAATCCAACAAGTCACACCACAGCTCTCCCACCCCATCATCTCTACCAGGGTGCTTCAAATCCAGTCCATTTTCCCGTCCCACAGCAAACGTCAGGAGTGATGGAATCTGTGGGTCGAGGCTGAGTTGGTTGGCTGGATTCCTCTTTCAGGTGCCAGGTGGTTCATCCTGTTCAGAAATAGGAGCATGGAGCTGATGGGACAAAACACCTTCAAGAGCTGCCTGTCTCCATCAGCTGCATGGGAGCCTGGAGAAGGCACTTTGTTAATGCTAATTTTGGGATGTGAGAAGGTAAATACCAACGAATCTCCCTTGTGTCTGAGCTCAGGAGACATCCTTTGGAGGGTGGCCAGCCTAGGGCCTCTCCTGAATCTCACAGCTGTGGCAGCAGGAGCAGAATATGGCTCAGAACTGCACAACTTTTTGGGAACAGCCAGCAGATAAATGGCCTTGCAGCTCCCTGGCTCTGTCTGTCTCCTGCTCTCCTCAGGCTGGCAAATCCAAAACTGATATTCCACTCATCCTCCAACTGATTTTATTTTTTTTTATCTTTGCTTTTGCCAAGTTGCAACCTGTGTCTTGTAGGTGTGCTGAGCCTTGTCTTATAAATATTCAGGGTGTGCTGCAGGAGGCTTTGGGCTGAAGTGTGTCACGAAGCAAGAGTCCTGCCTTTGCTGTGCACAGAGCGTTACAGGAGCTTCCCTGACCCGCCTCCCAGGGGGATAACGCTCCAATACTGCACATTTGTGTCCTTAAAATTGAACACTTCAGCCACACAAACCTCTGTTATATCAAGGCTGAGGTGGTTTGTATTTGGTGGCTGCCTGGGCAGGGCAAGATCTGAAAACAACTTCTGGTACAGAGAAATTCCGAAGCACCTTGTGTTTATGTGCTCTGAGATATGGCATCTACCCTCTGCATGGCTCCAGCAATGCACCTTCTCCTTCTCTACCCCACCACTGTCCCAAAGCCAAAGACACCCTCAGTCCACACCATCTGGTTCGTGTCTCTTGTGCTCCCAGCAATGCCAAACTTGCCCTGGCTCTGCTCTCCTGCTCCAGCCTTGCTGTTGGATGCTCCTCCTTGGCAGGGAGGTTGAGCACATGACTGCATTCCTCACTGCAGTGGGACATGTGTGCAAGCTTAACTCAAACATGCTGTCCCACTCTTCTGCCTATTTGGGGCCCTAATTTGGGGACTCCTCGTGCATCTGTTATTACCCCACAGCTCTAAACTCGTGCAATGCTGCAGCCAACTTTCTGCTTTGGATTAGATGTACCACAGGTTAAATAAGACCACTGGGTTTTGAGCATATCATAGAATCATAGAATGGTTTGTGTTGGAAGAGACCTTAAATATCATTTGGTTCCAACCCCACTGCCACAGGCAGGGGACACCCTCCACTAGACCAGGTTGCTCCAAGCCCCATCCAACCTGGCCTTGAACAGTTAACACACACATTTATAACAGCATAACTTTCAGGCTGCCTTGTCCTACCTGTTCAGCCTCCCCAACATCTATTCTAGGGACTATCTCACCTGAATCAAATCAAATTCTTCCTCAAGTTTCCTATAAAATAACACACTTCGGGGAAAGATTTGGGAAAGAGCTTTTATAATGTGTGTCTGCGTATGTGTGTGCTCAGATCTCACCCTGGGAGGGTGGCAGGTATTACTGCAAGTGCCTCTTGGCTCTTGTTCCACCTCTGGGCAGCTACAGTCTCTTGCAATTTATCCTGAATTAAGTAGCCCTGCCCCTGTGCTCTCCTTCACCCTCCACTTGCCTTTCAGAGGAATGCACTGGCCTCGTGCCTCCAGGCTGCAATTTAACTGCACCTTGTGCTGTATCTGCAGATAAATACCCAGGACTGGGAAATACAGCTTTGTTTTTGATTCTCTGCATGGCCCTGGGCACCTCCTTGCAAGGTGTGTGTCCTGCAGCTCTGTGTTGGAGAGATGGATGGGGATGACCCCCTGACATCCAGCTTGTGTGGTACAGATGAGTGAAGAGCTGCTGCTGCTGCACAGGCAGGTTATGGATATGAGATTCCTTGTGTGTGTGTGGGTCATTGAATACATCCAGCATTCAGGAAGGGGTTTGGAATCATAGAATCATTGAATGGTTTGGGTCGGAAAGGACCCTAAAGATCATCTTGTTCTGATGCCACACACTAGACCAGGTTGCTCAGGGCCCCATCCAACCTGGCCTTGCACTCTTCCAGGGATATTCTGCTCCTGATTCTGCCACAGTCTGATGTGGCTTAGCCTGAGAAAGAGCCTATTGAATGCTTTTAGCATCCCTTGCAAAATGCCCTCAACAACTGCATCCATGTTCATGCTGTTCATGCTCAAGGTTGCTCATATAATCATCTCCATTTCTCCACCAGGACTGCCAATGTCCAAGGAAGATTGGTTCTAATTTCCTATCATGTCCTCATTACTTTTTGCCTTGTCCATGCCAGGAGCATGTGGAACAGCAGTTCTATTGCCAGCCAGTAGAAGCAAACTAATTTCCACTGCTTTAATTACAAATCCCTGTGCAAAGAGGAAGTCAGGAAAGGCTGCAGTGGTTAAACATTAGGTCTCTCATCTATTCCTGTGTCCTGCCTCTAGGAACTGCCATCAGCAAGTGTGGAGAGAGTGTAGAAACACAGCAAGCTGTTGGACTCGATGATCCTTTTGGGTGCCTTCCAACTCAGGATATTCTATGTTTCCAGGGACTTTTTGCAAGGACATGGAGTGATAGGACAATGGGGAATGGCTTTAAGCTGAGAGAGGATGGATTTAGACTGGATATTAGGGAAAAATTCTTGGCTGTGAGGGTGGAACAAGTTGTCCAAGAGAACCTGTGGCTGCCCCATCCCTGGAAGTGTTCAAGGCCAGGTTAGATGGGGCTTGGAGCAACGTGGGATAGTGGGAGATGTCCCTGCCCATGGCAGGGGTTTGGAACGAGACAGTCTTTAAATCCCTTCTGATCCAAACCACTGTGTGATTCTGTCATTCTGTACTCACATAATTCACCCAGCTGCATGAATTTCCATTATCCTGAGCCAGTGAAACCAGATGAAACTCCAGGATGTCCTGGGTGTATTTGTTTGCACTTATTGGAATAATTTATTTTGTGTGTGATGTCTTTGTTTTCCAGAAAGAGGGTGCATGTCAGCTGAGTCTCGTGATGTACTGAAAACATGAATTTTATACATACTCAGGTGTTTTCTGTTGTCCTTGAACTGACTAAAAGGAAATACCCATGTGGAGGAGCATAACTATCAAAGACAACCAGTGCAAATGATGCAGGAATGATGTATTGCAGGACAGATCTGTTCAGGGGGGTTGTGAGCAGGTACAAGCTTGGCCATTCAGCAGGAATTGTATCACAGGAAGAAAAGCTTGTTTATTGCCTTTTTTTTTGGACAAACTCATTGTGCTCATCACATGCCAGCTATCCCTCATGCCCACCTGGGTCCTATTCCCAGGCTTTGTGCTTCAAAACCCATTTTCCTTGGGCTGCTCCTTGGTTCTTCCGTCTGCAGAAGATACTGAGATTCCTTCAGATGGGCAAAAAAACTGCTGCCGGGATGTAAAAATTTGCTCCCTCATCCCAAAAGAGGGAAAAGCAGGAAGATTCTCTGAGGATTCAAGGCACATTTCAATTTCTTCCCACTCTGGGCTCCCCCTTGGGTTGTCACTGAGTGTTTGGTGATGACAAGGTACGAGGAATGGACTGTGTCCTCCAAAACCTTGCAGGGCTTGTGGCCAGTGCCTAGAGAGGTAGGACAGAGTGGGAGGTGTTCCTGCCCATGGCAGGGGGTTGGAACAAGATGATCTTTAAGATCCCTTACAATACAAGCCATTCTATGACCCTATGACATGTTCTGACATGGACTAGTTGCAAATGTGACCTCCCTGGCCATGAGTGTGTTCTTCACTTGTTTGAAGTCTGGAAGTTCAGGCCTGCTCCCTCCAGGATGGGATTTTGGGGTACAATTGCCTTTTCTTCTGCTTTGTTTGTGTCTCCAAAGAAGACAGACTGATAAGGTCTGCTCATTTCTGATGTGTATCATCTCTGCCTGTAGCATTTAAAATGGTCAGTGGTCACCACCCCTTCCACATCCACTCAGCCCACCCTGGCAAGAGATTTGTTCTGCCTGGTTTATCATCTCTAAGTCTCCTTGGTTGGCTCCATTTTAACAAGAAACAAGCACTTTGTAATAACTGTAGAGATTAAGCTCTTATGAACCCTCAAACCATTAACCTGAAGGAAATAGAACAATAAATTAAAGGTGCTAATGAAGCTGTACAGCAAGCTCTGAATTTGTCATGTAAATTGTACAGTTATTAACAACAAACAAGGCTCAACATGGTCCATCACCAGGGAGGTTTGGGAGGTGCAGGGTGGGGATGGATACCAGCAGTCCTTCTCCAGCCTTGTGTCAGGATGGAGGTATGGTGAGGTTCTTGTACATCTAACCAGGGTGGCCATCCTTAGATCCAGCGTTTGAAGTGGAATTTCACCTAAATAGATTCACCCTGTCTTCAGCCTGACCTAGGAGGACTTCTGTGTGGCTGCCACGGGTTTTTGGGGGACCAGGAGATGTTGAACTGTTTTCAGGGTGTTGTTGCACAGTAAAAGAACTCTGTGGTAGAAGGGTAGACATCTCTTACAGGTTGTTTTTGCAGGTGGTGTTACCTTTTCCATGGATTGTGCTGTCTTTGCTGGGAAAAGGACCTGATAGTGGTATTTGTGATGGACTTTAGGGACTGGTCTTCATTGTCTCACATGATTCATATCTCCTGTCAAGTACAAAGATCCTCTGGTGCTATTTAATCATGCCAGATAGGATGCAGATGGAAAAGGCTGAGGCAGAAACCTGTGACAACACAACACCACATTATCCCCCCAAAATCTTGCCACAATATGCACTCCCCCAACCCAAACAAGCATAACCATCATGTCCCATGGTGTTTGAGGAAAGAAGCAATTAAAAAGTGCTTAATTTTCCTGCAGCACTAAGAACAACAGGGAGCAGGGGGATACAGCACCGTGCACCAGCAAGTGGGCAAATGTGCTCATGAGAGCTGTGGCTCCCTGGAAGTGCAGGTGGCTGCTAATTTGAACAGTATCCACTCTTTGAATGAAGCCAGCAGGGGTGAGGAACAGGGATTTGTCATTTCTGGGAGGTGGCTTTGGGTCCCTGCCAGCTCAGCAGGACCGGGAAGCTCCTCTCATCCAAAGCAGCAGCTGCAGAGTCAGTCCCAGCCAGAACCTCCCCTGTGCACGGTGGTGCTCACTATAAACAGGGGATAATAGGGTTGGGAGAAAGCTGAGAGCTTGCCTAGCTCATCCCACTGAAGGCAGGATATGTATCCCACCTGACAGGAGCTTCTTCAGCCTGTTCATTAAACTTCCAGGCTCCCCAAGCCTGCTCCAAGGCTCCTTGTGGCTAGAAAGCTTCTCCAGTGTCCAAAGCCAGCCTCCCCACTGTTATCCACAGACTTCCCACACCAGCCAGGGAGAAAGATTTATTTTCTTCGGTTTTCTCCTCCACATTTGAAGCTGATTATTCTGCTTCCCCCCCTCCATCTCCTCCAGACAGCCCCAGTCCCTCCTGCGTTGCCATGGAAGTTCTCCCAGGTTCTCCTGATGTCCTGGAGTGCCCCACTCGTGGCCTCAGCAGCACCACCAGGGCAGCTGGGCTGTGCCACGTGCTCCTGAGCCCAGGTGCCCATTGCCCCTGGCAGGGGGGTCTGTGTGTCCTGAATCAGCCCAGCACTGTTAATTTAAGCACATGGGGTGCTTAAATCATGACTCTTTTGCCTCAGTCCCACAGCGCCATCCAGTCCCTGCTCCCCTGGTCTGACTCTGTGCACTCAGTTGTTGTTGCCTGAGAGTATTTGCCCTCCCTGAGTTCAATCCTGGTTTTTTTTCTAGTTCATCCAGCTCATTTTTGTGTTCCAGGCTCTCCAGCCTGCTCACAGCCTTTCCTGATTTAACAAGCTTCTTCCTTTATCCCAATAATTCAGGGAGATATCAGCCAGACAAAGGGCTTGCAAGTGTCTTCCCCCAGCTCCCTACAAAAGTTCAGACTGCCTTAGGTTCCTCTGGAGTAACTCCAGACCTGGTGCTGTGAAAATTAGGGATTGAATTCCCAGAGGCAGCAGATGGGTGACATCCCTTGGAGATCGCTCACCTACATATGCTTTCTCCTGCATTCCTCCTGCATCCCTCCTTCCCTCACCACCAGCATCCTATGACATCCAGGACTCTGTATCTCCATGTCCAGGCTCTGCCAGGCAGAGCACAAGCACTGGAAAGGATGACCTGGAGGCAGGCAAGTGAATCTGGGTCAGGGAATCCTCCTCTGCACTTGATCCTGGAAACAATGGAGAGTTTTCCCCAGCAAGGTGCCAAACACCCTTTGAAGTGTCAATCACATCATTTGGCATTGATTTTTCTTTAAAGAGCTCCCTGTTGCTCCTCTCCCAAGAGCCAGGCTTTCCTCTGACAGGCAGGCTTGTGTGGGAATTTTGAGGCTGTGCCATGCAAAACTTCAAGGATCAGCCTTGGATTTGGGTTCCTGCAAATGGGGTGATCCCTACTCCCCATATAAGTGTGATATGCCATATGCTGCTGCTACACTGGCTGTGAACTGGGAATTGTACCAGCACAGCCTTGTGTGCATGTTCCTGGGGCTTTTCTTGGCAGGGAATGGAATTAAGGAGACGATTTTGCCATGGGTGCTGTGGGATAGGCCGAGAAAAGTTTTCGCATGGCACAACAAGGGGATTTTCCTCATGTCCTTGGATGATATTAAGCTGACAGAGAACAGGTTTAGATTAGATATTAGGAAGAAATTAGAAATTAGGAAGAAACCTGTGAGGATGGGGAGGCTCTGGCACAGGTTGCTCAGAGAAGCTGTGGCTGCATTCCCTGGAGAGCGCCCAAGGCCAGGGTGGATGGGGCTTGGAGCAACCTGGGATAGTGGAAGGTGTCCCTGCCCATGGCAGAGGGTTAGAACTAGATGATCCTTAAATTCCCTTCCAACCCAAACCATTCTATGACTCTTATGATTTTAGTTTCAATATTTTTTACGTCCAAGGTTTTGCTGGACTTCCCAGCGAGTGCCCAGATCGCCGTCCTCTCCAAGGCACATTTAAATTGCTTTTCACATCCTGTAGCAGGGATTCTACTTCTACTTGAAGTGCTGGATGTCTCTGCATTTAAATCATGATGTTCTTTTCCCTGGGACTGACAGCTGGGAAGTGCTAGGTGGCTTCAGCTTCATAATTACCTCTGTCTGTCTTGCCTGTGTGTTCACGCACACACACACGTGCAGTTGTGTGCCAAGCTGAAGAGGAAGCAGAGAATTCAAGGAACAGCTGGATCCAGCATGTGACACGTCAGGAGGAATTGTTTTTCTTTTAAACATCTTTTTAGCTACATCTCAGTGCTGCTCTTCCCTCCTGCAGCATCATAGGAATGAGTAACCCTGGAAATCCTCGGCCTATTTGGGAAAAAGGGAGGTTTGCTAAATATTGGTTCTCCCTCTGTGAACTTGCCTTCTGCCTGGGGATGGTGTATCAAGGCAGAGTTCCCCAGGGATTGGGCTCATGGAAGTCCTACTAGGAGGATGACTTCAGGTTAAACTTTATGGCAGAACAGCACTGGAGGTGGCTGGGAATCAGGATTGAACCAGGAATGTGTTTGTGCAGCTTCCCACTGTCCCTTACATCACCGTAATCCCTTGCACTCCCTGCTCCATCCCAGCTGTATTTCCTGATTTTGAACCAAAAATAACCAAGGAGCCTTGGGGTGTCTGCTGGGCAGAGAGACTTGATCCCTGTGGCTGTCTGGGCAGGTACAAGCTGGGTAGAAGAGGGGTGAGATTTTGGGATTGAGGACTTTCACCACCAACCTGAGATCCCAGAAAAGAGCTTTCACAGAGTGAGGTTTGGAGAGGCCTCTACTCCTTGTCGTCTGTTTCCTTTTCCTTTTAATGTGTTTGCTCTCTAATGTGTGTTGACACAGTAAATACACATGTTTGTACAAACATCCCAGCTGAGGGTTGCTCTGAAAGCCCCTTGCAGGGGATGGGAAATGTGGCAGGCAGATGCTGGGAGCCGACCCGCTGCCTGGTACATGTGGCTGTGCCAGGGGTGTTGGGAATGGGCCCCATTGGGAGGAACCTGATGAGGCACAGGATGCTTTGGTGGGATTTTTTGGGCTGTTGCAGAAAGACACAGGAACCCAGTGCCAGTCAGGTGCAGAAAGGTGTCCCTTGTCCTTTGCTCAGTGTTTCATTGGGGATCCAAACTGTTGCTGAGTATGTGCTGATGGTGAGAAAATACGATTAGTGGGTGCGGTGGTATTTGGTCAAAGGTTGGACTTGATCTTGCTGGTGTTTTCCAACTTTAATGTTTCTATGATTTCAAGTTCTTCCAGATTCCTTCACAGCTCAGTGTGCTTTTGCACCCTAATCAATGCTTACAGTTGTCTGTGGCATCTTATTTCCAACCATAAAATTCAGGAACCGGTGTCGGGGGGGGGGCCTGGAAATGAGTTGGAGTGACCCCATGGTGATTCAAAGCCCTGTGAGCTACAGATGAGCTTGTGTGGTTTCACAGACCAAATTCCAGCACTATGGAACTGGATATATCCACTGTCAGGTATTAATAACATGCCTCAGTACTGACCACAAGCTGTTCATGGTGGAAGCTGATTGCAAACAAGGTGGAGGTGATTTTAAGAAGTACGGAGTGTAGGGCACAACTTCTCTGGTTTGTAGGTTTGTTTGAGCAGACTATGAACACTCCCAATTGATTAACAGGCTCTTTTTAGAGTCACAGAATATCCTGGGTTGGAAGGGACCCACAAGGATTGAGTCCAGCTCCTGGCTCTGCACAGGATGCCCCAAGAATCCCACCATGTGCCACTTGTGTACAACAGCATCCCAAGAAAGACAAAGTACAGTTCTCTGCTCCTCTTCTTCTTGCAATATGACATGTTAAACAAGCAAACACTGCCCTCAAAATTTCAATTTTCTGTAATAAATCATCCCCACCCCTTTTCCCACATGGACAGCAAGGAAAGGGTGGATGGCCCATCTGTGAGAGATGCCAGACAGTCACTCAGGCTGAAATTGGTCTCCCCTAATGCTGGTCATCAGTACTGAATCGAAATGAGCTGCCTTTTATAGATAATGGAGAGAGACTGGCACCTCCAGAAAGCAATTCACTCCATCTGCCTGTGACACCTATTTAGGATGGCACAAATCTGCCCATGGTGAAACCTGTCTCTTCCCATCGACTCCAGGGGAAACCCGCCTGACTCATTAGGAGAGATGTCTAATTTTCAGGAAGACCATGTTAAACATGATGAATCCCACGTTTAGTGGATGCCTGGAGGGCACACAGGTGACTGGTGACAGCGAGAGGCCTCTGGAGCCAGACAGAGCCAGGCTGCTCGTTCCTCATCCATTTCTTTTAGGTTGGTTTAGTTTGCCCCTTTTTGCATCCAAAATATCCCGCTTTGAGCTGGGTTACTGCAGGTGGCACCTTGTTTTGTCGTGCTCTGGGGAGTAGACGGGACGTGGTTGTGGAAAACGTGGAATTTGAAGGGTTTCTGCCATGTTTCTCCATCCTCAAAGCAGCTCCTTCCCTGTGCTGCTCAGGCTTTGAAAGGCTGGCCAGGGAGGGGGTGGAGTCACCGTCCCTGGAGGTGTTTAAGGGCAGACTGGTCGTGGCATCAGTGCCATGGGCTGGGTGACAGGGTGGTGTTGGGTGAAAGGTTGGGCTCGATGACCTCAGAGGGCTTTTCCAACCTCGTTGGTTCTGTGATTCTGAGATTTCACTGTTCCCGTTTTACAGACGGGACACAAAACAGGATGAGTGACAGGAAAGGGCACTGTGGGACTGGCACAGGACTAGAAGCCCTGTGCTCCTCAGACACCAGGGATTATGGCTAAACCACAACACTGGTTCTACCTGTGGGCTTGGGGCTTTTCCCTCTGCTTCCCTTACTGAGTGAAGCTGGAAAGGCAAAAGATGTCTTTTAACTCCCAGGCGGGACATGGCAGAACTCCTTATTCCTGATTAGGAACATCCAACCCATGCACTAATGAGGCCATCAAGGTAATGTCTGGGGTCTTACTTGGCTGCCCCAATCCCACTGAAGTCTTCTGAATAATATTTCCCAGGAGTTTGTTTCAGATGTTCAGAAACACAGGAATTTGGGAATTTAGCCCATCTTTTTGTCACCCCTGTCACCTTTGGATTTTTTCCCCCTTCCAGACCTCCAGTTCCCCCCTCAAAGCCCTCCTGGGTCAGGACATGTCACCATGGGTCATTTTGGATTATTTGGGATCATTTCTCCATTGGTGAAGAACTGACATCACTAGTCCTAAAATCCCCAAAATCTTCTGTGCTGGGGTCTTGGAGCAAATCCTGGGCAGCAGCCTGTGGGACAAGGCTCTCCTTTGCCCACTGGAATCTCTGATGGGAGTACAGGGCAGGATGAGACCCTTCCCAAAGCATTGCTCCAGCTCTGGGACATCTCTGGGAATTGGGATTCCTATAGGAACCCCACTCCATAGAGCTGCTGACACCCTGTGGCTGTCGGGAAGAAATGCAGCGACTTTCACAGGAGGGTTGGGCAAATTTGGGTTTGAAAAATGTGCTTCCAGGAAAAAGAAAAAAGTGACTGTTCCAGGAATAAAAAAGAAAAGAAAAAAAAGAAAGGGAAACAACCCCCTCCCAGACGTTTCCCAGCTGTGCTTTTAGTGCTGCCACAGGGACAAAAGTGGCAGCTGGCTGGCTGGCAGCCTGCTCGTAGCTGCCTCCACTCTGCTCCCAAGGCCATGGGCCAAGGGCAGGAAGCTTTGAGGAGCTCCTAGTTTGGGGGATGAGTGGGAAAAGGCAACTGTCGACAAAGATAAAGCACATGGCCACTTCCTCACCAAAAAAACTTCTTTAACTCTTTCTCTTTCCTGCCCCCCTTGTCTCTCCTCTTGTAGTTTGCCAACAACAGCCAAGATGTTTCCACACAGAATAATATTTTCCCCTCAGTGTTTTCCTTCCCAACTGCCAAAGGATCTGTGTACAAACAGAGATTTCTCCCTTTTAGAAGTGACCATCTAGTCCTCCTCCAAGAGAGAGGAGAGAAAGAGAAAGAAATAAGGATCATGCCCTTCCCCTCAACACCAAAGGGGTGGGGGGAGTTGATGGCCCGGGATAAAATTGGCAGCGTGATGAGTTTTAGCTTCAGCCTTTGAAGATGAGAGAAGAAGCAGCTGATTGTCATGAAGGGAGCAGGCATGTCCCTTTAAACAACAAAGCCCTCAAAGATAGCCTGGAGTCCCAAAAATAAAGGCTTCACACTGCCTTCCTCTGTCATTCCCGGACAGAAATAGGAGTCCAGTGGGAACCATTCCATGATGAGAAGCTCCAGTCTTCTCCCATGAATGCAGAAGAGTGAAGGCAGTGGGAGGGGGTTGGCTTCTGGCTCCTGGGGCAGCTGGTTGGGCTCTGGGCTCCATCCCCCAGACTGGCATCACCCTGCGCTCTGGATGTGGCTCTTCCCTCCTAGTATGGAAATGAAGCACCTGAGCCACTGCAGGATTGCTCCCCACGGCCTGTTTTGTAGCTTGTCCTTTGTCTCACCCTGTTTTAAACATCCCAGGGAGGGCTGGAGGGCTCAGGCTGAGCTCAGGGCTGTGAATGGTGCCAGTGTCCCAGGGGGCACCGATTTTATGGGGTTTTATGGCGCATCCATCTCTGTATGATGGAGTTGTGCCTCCTGCATCCCTTGTGGACTGTCCCCCCTCTTTGGGACAGCTGGTGACCCGCTTTCATCCCTGTAAACTACTCAGAGAGTGCTAAAACCCAGTGCTGGGGGCTGCCCAGTGCAGGGCTCAGCCAAAAAAGGGTAGGATTAGAGCCCCAGCTAGAGAGGGATGTGCTTTGGGACGGGCCCTGGGCTGGCGTGGGGACAGTGGGGACAGTGGGTGGCCGCGGGACAGCTACTGCAGCTGCGCCATCTGCTGCACACGTGGAGAAGCTTCTGCCAAAAAAGGAGCATTTTGGGTTAGGAGTTACCAAAAATAATTGGCAGCCCATCCCCGACCCCTTCTCCTTCCCCCTCCTTTTGTGCTGGATGTTCAGGCAGAGCCTCTCGCCTCTTCCACCTTTTTCTCCATCTCCCGTGGACCAAGAAAATCTTTGATGCATCCTGTTAAGGGTTGGTTAAATAACTATTAAAAAACCTTTTTTCCCCTCCCTTTCTGTTCTATGAGGCAGATCTGGAGAGAGGGAATCAAACAAGGGAGCTCCAGGCACTTGCCAGTCTGTTTTCCCGAGGGCTCTGTGAAGCATCCTCAAGGGAGTGTGACGATCTCCAAACCTGGGGTTGCTGTGCTTTGTTTCAGTTTCATGGAACTGATCTAATTTCACCACAACAAAGTCCTGGAAACATGAAAGCTTTACCTAAAAATGAGATCAGGCTTTGGGAAAGAGGGAGCAAACGGCAATTCCAGTAAAGGTCTGTTTTTCCAGCAAATCCTCAACATTGCCAGTGTTT
>NW_021940724.1:983044-1179730 GCF_001715985.3 Manacus vitellinus
GACCTGATGTCAAAAGGGCTTTGGGTAGAGTTTCATTGCCTGGGTTACCCCGAGGTCCCAGAGGAAAGTGATCCCTCTGCTCCTGCGAGCAACACGCTCTTGCTGTCCCTCCCTGACCCACGGGGAACAGGTGATGGCTATGGAGACAGGACATCATGCCCAACCTGTTCTTCCATCACCTTTCCGTCCCCAAAGGTGCAGCTGAGCTTGCTGCGGGCTCTCTGCCTTGACTGACATGTTCGGGATAATGGGAAAAGATCCTTTTTGGGCACCCCTGGGGACCTCAAACAGAGCAGTGCCATGAGCATCTTAAGGAAGTAGTCATGGCCTTTCCCCAAAATCTGCTGTCCAAGCACACAGCTCAGCACCATTGCCTGGGGCATGGTATCTACTCTGAGAGGAACCACTTGCACTTTGTCCCCAGAAGTTTTCAGGCAGGATTTTTTTATTGGTCTCCACAGATACGTGGCCAGGTATAAATTACTTACACAAAGATGATGAGCTGTACAGGTAAATAGCAAACCACGGACCTTTAGAGGATGGAGGAGTCCTGGAACTCATGGGATGCTACTTTTAGAGCTCAGGCATCTACATCTCCTGAACCAGAAAAGAAACAGATGTCTTGTCTCAGGCAGGACATTGCTCTGGTCCTTACAAATGTAAATAAAGAGTTTTGGGGAAGATGTGAGGGCCAAAGGGAGCTGCAGGTCTGAAAGCTGGTCCTGTTGGGAGGACAGTGACCCTCAGCTCTGCTCTGACTGCCCTGCTGGGTTGTGGTCCTTGTCCATCATTTGGTTCAGCTAAAGCATCCCTAGACATGGTCTCTCAGGGTCCCTCCCTTTCAAACTCAGCTTTTCCAGACCCTCTACCTTCTGATTTTCCCTGCATTTCATATTTCCCCTGCAGTTCCTATGGACCAGAAGTTCTGGCTGGATCAGTGCTGTAAGGTTGTGTTAAGCTCATGAACCCCATTCTAACCCCTTTGATGAGGCAGCTTAAACTCTCCAACAGCTTGATCCAGGATATGATTCCCAGCTTGGCAGCCAAACTACATGGCTCAGGCAGCCTTTCTCCTCTCCCAGGAGTCCCCTACCTCTGCCTAAATGGAATAATATGTCAGCACTCACCTCCTAAATCCCTCTGGCTCTCTTAATTCTCCCTTGAACATGCCTTGTGCCTTGCCCTCTGTGCCATACAACTCCTTAGGGCATTCCCAGCAGACCTCCTAATCCTTTTAAGTGTACATGGAGGACTCTGTTTCCTCCATGGGGTGATCAGCTTCCCTCCTACAGACCTGGGCTGATGCTCTGCAGATGCTGGGGTGTGCTTGGCTGTGAGGAAATCACTCCCTGCCATCCTCACCCTCTGCATTCCCTCCTTTTGTCTCTCTGTGAATGGGGACTTCACTCTGATGGCCCTGGTTGGTGATTTACTGGCATTAAAAATGTGCCTGCCACGCTGTTATTTTTAAATTCATTTGAATTACTTTTGGATAATTCAATCAAAGGGTTTGAATACACATTTGGATAATTCTGATTGATGTACAAAGGGCCCCTGTGATTAAGGGTCTAGAGATGTGTGCCATTCTTCTGCTATTGGAGGCAATAATTAAAATCATAGAATAATAGAGTTGTTAAGGCTGGAAAAGACCTCCAAATCATCAAGTCCAGGACTACCAAGACCACCACTGAACCATATCCCTGAGTGCCACATCTTTTCAATCCCTCCAGGGAAGGTGTCCCTGCACACAGCAGCAGGGTTGGAATGAGATGATCTCTAAGGTCACTTCCAACCCAAATCATTCTATGAGTCTGTATTGGAGAGAACCAGCGAATTGTCTGGTGTTCTTGGAAGAAAAAAAAAACAATGAGAGACATCTTTGGGTCATTAAGCAGAGCCTGACTGATGGGAGATGAGAGGAATCCAAAGGCCTCAGTGAGACCCAGCTGAGCAGAGAGGGCTGCTGAGGGATTTGGTCTTGATGGAAGTTGGCTGATGGAAGAGGTGGGACTTGCTGGGACCACCTTTCAGAGGAGGATCGATCTATGGGAGGGGAATGGAAGAGGCCTCATCCACTGTTTCAGTGCTGGATCAGTTTTCTGGCTGTTTGCATGATAGGGGAGAAAGGTCAAACTTGAGGTTTTGTCCCCAGATGGCACTTCCCTTTTATCTGAGGCAATATTGGAAGATAAGCATTCGCTTTCTCTTTTTCTCTCCTCCTATTATTTTCTGTGGATAAACATAGATTATGAAGGTTAAAAAAAAGCTTCAAGGGATGGTTTTTTATCTGATATTAAGTTCTTAATAGGTCACCTTGGCATTGAGAAGCCCAGGAGCTGAAAGAATCAGCGACTGAATTACAATAACCTTTGCAGAGCACAGCTCTGTCAGTGGGGCTGGGGCCCAGAGATATGTGGGACCTCATTATCTCAACCTTAGCCCCAGGGATGTCAAGTGACAAAAGGGACTGAGGAGAGAGTCTGGGCTGGCTGATTCCCTTGGAGAGCTTTTCTTTCACGTTCCCCTTGGAGATAACCTGTCCCCACTTTGCTGACAGGAATTGCTGCCAACCCACTGCTCCACCCAAACCTGCCCAGACCCCACAGTTCTTAACAGGGGAGTGAGGAAGGAGCTCTGGGTCCCAGATTTCTCTTTTCGGTGGTGCACTCACAGCCCATCACTCTCTGCACCTCTGCAGTCATTTAGCACCAGCACCTGGCACAAATATCAGTACAAGAGCCGCCAATCTGACTTCGACCAGTGATACAATCTCTGGGATACGATTTTTTGATTCACTGCCTTTTTTTTTTTTTTAAAGAAAGTGGTGAAAATGCCCAAATCCTCAGCAAAGCAGGAGCTTTGCTTTGCCTCTGTTATGCTGCAAAGGCAGATGTGTTGGCCTATCTCCAAGATTGGATGTGACAGGCTGTGATTGAGTTCGTTGCCCTCGCTGATGCCTGGAGCTGCAGAGGGCACTGCTCCAGCCGAGGTGTGTAAATGCCCCTGTTGGGATCAGATTCCCTGTGTTATCTGCTGCAGGGAGCAGATCCTTTTGAAGGGATTCCTGTGCTCTCCACGTGTGTTCCCACCCCACGCTCTGCCGGGTGTGAATGTTTTAGCAGGGCCTGTTGCGATGGGACAAGGGGTGATGGTTTTAGAGGGTCCATTTAGATTAGATATAAGGACAGCTTTTGTGATGGTTTTATACTGAAGGAGGGTCCATTTAGATTAGCTATAAAGAATTTTTTTACAATGAGAGTGGTGAATCACTGGCACAGGTTGCCCAGAAAGGTTGTGGCTGCCCCACACCTGGAAACATTCAAGCCCGGGTTGGACAGGGCTCTGAGCAACCTCATCTAGTTGAAATGCTCCTACTCATTGTGGGGAGGTTGAACTAAATGACCTTTAAAGGTCCCTTCCAACCCAAACACTTCATGATTCTGTGATTTTATGCGTGTTCATCTTTACATCACCCCTCGGTCGTGATGGAGACCCCGTGATCCATTGATGACTGAATCCTCAATCCAGGCAGGTGAGCCTGGTGTGTGCAAGGGTTGCTGGGTGTCTCCACACCCCCTGCTTTTCCTGCTGGAATATTCCCAACCCCTTTCCCGCTGCTGTGCTGACGTGTGCTGTGCTGCCCACGTGTCCATGCCGGTGCCCGGATCTCCACACACATTTCCCTGCCAAAGGGCATCTGGCTCCCTCTCAAGTGCCAAAGTGTCGTGAGGACCCGTGGGTGTCTCAAAGCTCACCCCGTCTGGCCACAGTCAAAGGGCCCTTTGTGGTGCTGCTCTGCACCCCCCTGCCCAGGACTCCCAACCCTCGGGGTCACCGCGTTCCCGACGTGGCGGGATGAGCTCATCCCTGCGAGGAATCTGGTCCCTCTGTTATGAACAGGCACTTATAAAGGACTTGTGTTCATGATCCAGCCCATGTTGCGATCCATCTGTCTTCATTCCATCCCATATTACTCCCTGCCTCAGTTTCTGAGCCATCCCACACAGGGATTTGGACTCCAGGCCGACTGTGTTGAGATCTTTGTCTCTGGTCAGTCCCATTCACACACACTCTGCACTTCTGGGTATTTCTGAACCAAAACCATGCAGGGCTCTGAGTCTTTCTGGTGTTGCTGCTTGTCTGAATTATTTTTCTCTACAGTTTGACCCCTGCTTTAGAGCTGACCAGAGTTTGGGGAGCATTTTGGGTTCTGTACCTCAAGAGCTGACACTCACATTCTTGTATGCAAAAATTTAATTTCCATCCTTTTTTTCATTGTTGATCCCTTAATCTCAGTCAGAACCACTGTGACTCAAAGCATCCATTTCCTATCTGCTCATGAAGAATCAGGACCAGTGGCAGTAACAGGGTAAATATATAAAAGGTAGCAAGTTCCCAAAATGTTGGCCATGGAAACGAAATTCCACCAGTTTAAGAGAAACAAAAGTGCTGGAGTGGCACTAGGATGACCTTTGAGATTATCCACTGGGATCATAAATACGAGCATTTAGCAGCAGGAGTGCTGCACTCACTCTGTGAGTGCTGAACTTTACCTCTGGGAATGTCAGATGAGAATCTTTATTCTCCATGAAGGAGCTGGAGTTGCTCTGCAGAGCACTTGTGGTTGGATATGTGCCTGATAAAGTGACCCCTGGATGAAGAGGCTGCTCTGTTGTCCATGGGATTGAAATCCTGTGGAGCTTGGGAAGCGGACACAGAGGCTGTAGGGGCTCCTGTTGGGAAGGAGCAGAGTTGTCCCACTCTCCTGTTTTCCCTTTGCTCCAGCAGAATGGTCGGTGGGGGCAGGTTTTTCCCTGATGTCATTTCATTCTCCCAAAGCACCTGCTCAGCTGACAGCTCTTGTAATAGCCTGAAGCCAAAATTTGGATAGTAAATCTGGCATCTAGAGGGTTCAAATGGCCTCTTCCTTTGGCCAAGCACAGCCTGATGACCTCAAGCCTTAGAGATGCCAGCATGGAATTTCCTAGGACAGACCTACAACTCAATGCCTTGAGAACCCTCCCTCATTTTCCACTAGTAGAGGACAAAGCACAATATTTCAGACTCAAATGAGTTTTATTTTAGGTTTCAGAGTTGGGATAAGTGTTCAGGGACTACAAGAGCACAAGCACTTCAAATGTCCGGGTCTAGGGTGGCCACTGTCAGCAGAGCCAGGGGCTGGGATGCTTCATGGAGAGGAAGGAGGAGGAATTGCAGGTTCAGGGCTCTGACTCCTGCACTGAGCAGCACAGCCCAGTCCTTTTTGGGGAGTGGACAGCAAGACCTCAGCCCTGTGCCATAGGTGAGTGCCAGCAGCCTGTTAATGGATTGCCTGGCAGGGCTCGTTGCTGAACACTGATCTCTTGGCAGGCCATTACCTTGAAAAATGAGCTCTGCCGAGCTTGCCTTGTGTTGTTACAAACTAATGATTTGCATTGATTAGCACATGGCTCATGAGTGTCTAATTTATCAATCAGGGAGCGCCAGGGGAGCGTGTGTAAACCATGCTCTCAAAAATGATGTCATCTGTCAATTGGCTCATGAATGTGAAAGCTGCACGTACCTGACACGCTCTCCCTGGTGAGGGAGAAGGAGGACCTGGTCATCTCCTCTTTCTCACTCTTTCCAGCTCTGTAACTGTTTCACTGGGATGAGCCCTGCAGTTCAGAGACAGCCTGACTGGACACACTTCAAGCTGTAATTATTATTTTTATGGTGCTGGGAGCAGCAGTCATAAACCCTCTGTGTTAGGTGATGTCCAAACCCAAAATGAAAGGTCGGTCTTTTATTTCTGTCCAATTTAAATCATAATTTCACTGCAGCCAGGAGGATCTCTTCCTGTAAATGTTATTGGGGATTTCGGGAACCACTGTGAGATGGCACAGTAGCCATGTGCTGTGGGCTGTGGAAAAAAGGGGACCTCTGTCAGTTAGGAATTTGTCTTCTGGCTTGAAGAACCCTCTGGCCCAAAGCAGGATTTTAATGCTTTTCGGCTGACAGAGGATAGATCTAGATTTGATATTAGGAAGGAATTCTTGACTGTGAGGGTGGTGAGGCCTTGGCACAGCTTGCCTAGAGAAGTTGTGGGTGCCCCATCCCTGGAATAGTTCAAGGTCAGGTTGGATGGGGCTCGGAGCAATATGGTTTAGTGTGAGGTGTCCCTGTCCATGGCAGAGGGTTTGGAATGAGATGGTGTTTAAGGTTCCTTTCAAGCCAAACCCTTCTGTCATTCTACAATTCCAGTGTATCCCAGTGTGCTTGACCTGTTGTGAGACTGACCCACCATGAGACTGGAGCATGCAGTAGCCGTGTCAAGGCATGGTGACCCACATCTCCCTCTAAAAGAAACCAGATGCCCATCAGCATCTTGTCCCGTGTTTCTCCTGGGCCTTCTGAAGCAAGAGGAGCCCTCCTCTGCTGTGCAAGGGTAATCATCTCCCTAGTACTCAGGCACATCTCTGTTTGACCCAGTTTTTCAGCCTGGCTGGATTACATGAGGTCAGTGGGTGACTCCTCTGCAGGGATTAGACCCTGTGCCCCTGCCCAGCACAGCCACCGTGTCCCTGCCAGGACCCAGCTGAGGGTGTGAGGGGGGAGGATTACAGTGCAATGCCTGCAGATGACAGGGATTAAATGGCTGCAGTTATTCTAGGAAAGCTGTTTTCTTGAAACTTCCTGTGTTTGCTGCTGGGACAAAAAGCCCTGGGAACTGTGTGGATGGAAAAGAACCATCCTCCTTGGCTGTTGCTGTAGCAAATAAGTCCTACTTGCTCACCAACAACAAGATTTGTTCAGTCAAAGATTTAACTCGATGATCTTGGAGGTCTTTTCCAACCTCAGTGATTGTATGATTCCTTGAATCTATCATTTAGATCTGGACAGAAGAAATATAAATCAGGAACCCAAAGGGATTGCAAAGCCATCCTGCTTTGTGTGGAACAGATGTGTGTGATCAACTGTACCTACAGATTGGGAGGGCAACTTTTACATGGGTAGATGCTAATAGGACAAGGAGGAAACCTTTAATATAAAAGAGGAGAGATTTAGATTAGATATTAGGAAGAAATTCTTCCCTGTAAGGGTGGGGAAGCCCTGGCACAGGTTGCCCAGAGAAGCTGTGGCTGCCCCTGGATCCCTGGAAGTGTCCAAGGCCAGGTTGGATGGGGCTTGGAGCAACCTGGGCTAGTGGAAAGTGTCCCTGCCCATGGCAGGGGTGGAACTGGATGATCTTTAAGCTCCCTTCCAACCCAAAGCATTCTATGTCATGACACACTGAGGTCTGGACAGCACTGAAACCACGAGTGTAAAGAACACTAAACACCTGGTTTTCCAGGCTCCTGCTCTCCACATGGCTGAAGGTGCTCTGAGATCTGTACTTGGACGAGCTGGCATTGTCCATGCAAGCAGCACTTTCCAACACCTGTCCAAGAGCAGAGAGAGAGAGAGAGCTGCTGGCTCTGACTATTAGGCACAAGTTAAAGACACCTCACCCCTTGCTTTTTCAATTAGCGTTTCTAAAGGCCTTCTGGATCGGTGGATGGACAGGGCTATTGAAATGCCATGTTTTATTAGGAATTGATCTCCTGTTAATGGGCTTTAGGCAAATTAGAACAGATTATTTTACTAGAAAGCAGAGGCAAATGGGAGGAACATGGAGTGTCACCGGCCCCTTCCCTGTCTTTGATCGATAGAGCTACACCATGGAACCCAGATCAATGGGAAAGCAGGAATAGATGATCATCATAACAGCCTGACATTAGATCATGCACCTCCTGCTGTGTCTTTGCCCCTTCTCTATGCCAGGAACAGCAGCCAGCAGTCCCAGTGTCCACTGGGGAACATTAAGTTCATAAACCAGGGAGGAACCGATATTGGTAAAGCAATGAGGTATTAGCAGCCCCTGTGCAGTCATAAGGCTGGGGCTGGGCACTGCTCAGAGCACCCTGGACTGATGTGCTGGACTCCAGGGCTGCTTGGAGCTCCTGGAAATGCTGTTTGTAGGTCCTTAATCCAATAGTGAGGAATAATGACGGGGATTTCAGGGAGATGCCCTGCAGGAAGCATAGGCAGGGATGACAAAGGAAAGATACCTCAGGGCATAGGAAGGGCAAAGCTTGTCCTCCCAGGTCTGGCTCTCCCTGCCCCAAAACATTTTTCCTCCTCTCCAAGGCAGTACCACAGCTGTGGCTGCTCCCTTGCACCCAGGCAGAGGAAGCAGGGCTTGATTCAGTGACCCGAAAGATTTTTCCTTGGAAAACCACCCTTGCAATATTCCTGGCAGCCATTTAATCGCCTCCTTTGGGAACTGGGGCAATTTCATGGCCAAAATAAACCACCAGCACGCCTCGAGCTGGAGCTGCTGGAGCACCGGCTGGAAGCGCTGGGGCAGGAGATGATGAATTCCCTTTTAACTTCATCAGCCCAGAGGCTGCTGACGCTGCACAAAGGCAGAGTGGTGGGGAGGGAAGGGTTGG
Organism: Manacus vitellinus; assembly: GCF_001715985.3. NCBI lineage: Eukaryota > Metazoa > Chordata > Aves > Passeriformes > Pipridae > Manacus > Manacus vitellinus. Next base: position 991,519 of record NW_021940724.1, read on the forward strand.
CCATGGTTCACCAAGTTCCTCTTCTGCTTAGTTATTCATTTAATTATTTGTAATGACCATCATCCACCCGGCGTCTGCTCCTGCTGCCCTGCCCAGCTGGGCATCGAGATCCTGCTCCCAGCCACGCTCTCGCCAGCTCTGCATGGTTTTCAAGGGCTTTATACAGAGATGTTAATTGGAGGGGGTCTTGTGTTGACTCTGGTGGGCCAGGAATGATGGTCTGGGAAGGAGGTGGTGGTTTTAGCAGAGTAGGAAACAGCTGAGCCCAGTTGGCACAGTGGGAATGATCCAGTTTTTTTGCTGCCAGAGAGCAGTGCAAGCTGCTCAGAAAATAAAACAGAAGTGAGGTAGTAGCAGGAGTTTGGGTTTAGGGATGTGTTTCTGAAGTGAGTCTGAAGATAATTTTGAAGGGACACCTTCCACTAGCTCAGGCTGCTCCAAGCCCTATCCAACCTGGCCTTGAACACTTCCAGGGATGGGGTGTATAAAATCCCTCTGAGCAACCTGTGCCAGTGCCTTTATCTTGATTAAACCAAAACTGGATGATGTTAACGTGCTCCAAACATCAATTCAGTCAATAAGATCAGGCTTTGACAGGTCTGAAGTAAAGCTCCTGAAGTACATTTGATGTGGATGGATTTTTAGCAGGAAGTGCCCCATTACAGGGAGGAATAATATGATAGCAGAGGTACATGTTCCTGTCAGACCATAGGAGAGGATTGATGTTCCAGTCTGGAAGGTAGGTGTTTCTGTGGCTCTGGTCAGCTTAAAGATATTTTCTTTTTGCCCTAATCATGGTTTATCTTCCAGCAAAGGCACTAAGTTCTTGCTACCACCAATTCCTTCTTTGTCCTCCAACCCCACTGCTCTTTCTCTGACCATTTTGAGTCCATCCCCATGATTTGGAGCGGGGTATTGTGTCCCTCTCTTCAACAACTATATGATCTCAACCTCCAAACCCCATCTCCTTCTTAGAAGTGTCATTGAGGCATCTGTCACCAACCTTATGGGGAAACTGTACTCAAGCATCACCCTCCCATGGATCCCTCAGCAGCTGGGGAGACCCAGATAACGCTGAAAAGTGCCAGTCGAGTGATAGAAGGTATCTTCCACCTTCTTTCATCTCCCAGACCCACGGGCTGCTTGCCAGGATGCCTGTGGGTCTAGCCATGACCAGGGTGGGAGCTCAGAGAAGGCCAGAGCCTGTGTCTTTAAAGATTAATAGTGTTGTTTGCTCATTAAGGGGATCGTTTTGAAGTCAGCGCTCGCCAGAACATTCGAGTGCAAGCATCTGTTTGCTACTGGGAGAGGATATTTATTGTCTGATACTTCAATGGATGTAAATAAACAGCCCAGGCCTAGATAATGTTCAGACAAACAAACAAACAGCTGCCAGAATGGGTCCCCTGGTAGCTGACCTTCGGGAAGCATCATGCTGATGTTTTAATAGCAGCTGGCTTTGCAGAGCCGAGCCCGGCGAGCGGAGCCTTCCAGGAAGCAGGATTAGTGCTGGTCCCTGGGAGCTCCCACGTGTGCATTGGGTTAAATGAGGGCAGGGCAGCTCGGGGGGCTGAGTTGAGCAGCTTGGGGTCCAAGGAGCCAAGACAGACGTTTGGGCAGTGGGAGCAGGTGGATGATCCTGTGGTGGAGGTGACGAGGGTGTTTGTGGATCAGTGTGCACGCAGCTGGTAGTGGAGGTTGGATCAGACTGGGCATTTTGAGATTTGTTTGTGGTCCTGGAGCCCCTCTATCGCTTCTTGCTCCCCTCCCTCTTGCCTTGCAGAGGTGCTCGTGGTTCACAGGTTCTTTCAAGGAGCAATCCCAACTGGACTGTCAGTCAGGCTCTCATCCCACAGCCTAATAAGATCATCTTGAATATAAGAACACCTATATTTCAGTCAAACTCTATCCATCCCAGCACCCAGCTCCATGTGGGGCTTGTGGCTGATGCCAGCAGAGAAGAGCAGGAACAGAGCAAATGGCTGGTGTGTGCTTCAAATTCCCTGCAATTGGGAACTTGGGGAGCTTCCCAAGCAGAGACTGTGTCTGTGTTCTCGACTTTAGTGATGATCACCTGATGAGAATCTTCTCATTTCACCATCACAGACTCTTCTTTTGATTTTCTTTTTGCTGCCCTGGTTCTAGTGGGAGCCTTGGAGCCAGGAATAAATCTCTCTTAAGGAGAAACTGTTGTTGTGTTGTCTGATGCTCAGGACTGTGAAGAATGTGCTGGAAACTTGGAGATCCTTTGGGCTCCATGCCTGGGGTCCAACATAAAAAAGACAGAGTTTAAGGCAGGTAAAGATTTGAGTTAAAGGCCAGACTCCTGGCTGCAGTCTCCCATAATCACCTCATTGCTGGCTCAGGGCTTGCACGGTCTGTGCAGTGTGGGTTGATGTCTGCCAGATTTTCTGGCCTTTTTCTCAATTTTCTTTTTCTTTTAGCTCCTAATTTTGACTAGAGAGAGAGGTTCTGCACTCACATGTGTGTGCATGAGCTCACCTGTGTGTGTTTGCACACGGGTGGTGGAAGGAACCCCTGTTCCTCCCTCCCTTCCTCCCTCCCTCCCCGTCGGCAAAATAATGACTTTTCAGGCAATTAGGCCGGCAATCGCTGTTAAATCACTTCCGAGGAGCTCTGTGTTCCTGGTGTGAAGCCTCTGCAATCTTTTACCTGCACCAAATGCAGGGGGGAGATCCCTGGGGGCTGTGCCTCCTGTCTCCATGGTTTGTTAACTCCAGCCGGCTGTTTCTCCAGCCTTGCCTCTTCCATCTCCCAGCTCTTTCCCCTCTAATGGGGCCCAGCAGAGGCTGAGGACGGTGACTGAGCCCTGGGGTGATAATTGCCTGCTTACATATCTGGTGGCCTGCAGATCTGACCCCGATGATGCTGAAAAATCAAGGTCAAAGCAGCGAAGATGTGAGGTTTGTTTAGCACAGGGATCAGCAGAGGGTGAGGATGCTCTGACAGAGATGAGCTGCCACAAGGGACTGGGGGAGAGACAGAGAGGAGACAGCACACAAAGCTCACTGACTGCTCCCTGATAGAGAGAACTTGGAGCTGGAGAGCCTCAGAGGGAAATGGGAAAGGCTCCTGCTGTGGGGGTATTTGAGCTGCCCGGGGCAGAGCCCCAGCAGGGAGACTCCTGTGCTCTCAACCTACAGCCCTCTCCCTCTCCTTCCCTTGTCTTGAGTGTCCTAAGGGGAATGACTCATCCCGAACCTGTTGGCATCTTTGCCCTTGACCTCATGGGTGATTCACATCCGTGTCCACTTCCAAGAAGAAAGATTTGAAGGAACTGAATTCACCCATGAGGGACCACGGAAACGAGCCCTTTCCTCCCAGGCAACCAGAGCCAGTGGGAGGAAGGGATGCTCGGAGTTGGGCTTCAGGCCCTGACCTCTTTGTGTGTGGATGTTGAGACATGTGTCGCTGTCATCACCAGATCCATCAAGATGACAAATGAACTGCAGACCCTCTGGTGTCATTTGGCCAGCCCAACAGCCAAGTGCCTGCACATACACCCACGTCTGTGGAGGTTCATGGATAGAACGTAGGATCTGAGCATCCCTGAGCACCCTCCACAGCCTCTGCTGGCACAGGGAGCCCCTCTAACTCCTTTCTTCTTCATTTTCCTTGCCTTTCCTGGGGAAATCATATTTCTGTGTTGTCCCACAGCATCTGAGTAGATTGAGGAAAGGCAAAGATAAGAACCTGTAAATCCTTGCTGCCCTTTGCTCATACAGCCCTTCCAGATGCTTTGCCATTCCCTCTCTTCCTTTCTCTTTGACTTTCTAACACAGAAGACGATTCAGGCTCAGTTTCTTGGCTGAAAGGTTGATACAGAAGGAACAGGCTCAAGGACTGTGCCAGGGAACAGTGGGATCTGGTCTTGGTGCCATAAGTTCTCCACATTTTGTTATTCCCTTTGGATGGGAAGGGTGCTTTTCGCTCAGCTCCCAAACTGCACAAGTGCAAACCAGGGACTGGGGAGCTTTGGTCAGGAAGGTATGGAGATCATGATGTGGAGTAAGATGCAGGCCTACTACAACTTTGTTTCTTCTGGAAAAGGACACTGTGATGTTTGTGTTGCTACAGGGTAGAAGATTCTCAGAAAGTGAAAGGCAACACAGTGAAAACATAGTGAGGGAGATAAGGAAATGCATCTTGAAATGCATGACTGTGGGGTCTGCTGCTGTAAAGAGCCTCACAAGATCCAGAAGGACTCCTGTGAATAGCTAGTTTATCCTGAATTGTTATATATTAAAAGGGATTGCAAACCTTCTCTGACTGACTTTTGAACCCAACTCTAGAAATCGTTTTTAGACAGGTAAAGAAACCTCTGTCGTTTTCTGTGTTTTCTTCTGTATTCACTGGATCACAGTCAGGGATAGACTGGGAACTGTATGTCTTGTTCCTCCTCATAATCCCAGTTATTGATGTTCCTAAGTGACACCCCGTTATGAGATGTGTCTGGAATCATAAGGTGCCATATTCGTGCAGGACCGATTTCAATATCTGATATGTGCAATCAACAAGAGAAATAGCCTGTGTTGCATTGAACACTCTGCAATAATGTATTGCCTCGTGGAACATTAGCAAGAGGAGCAATAATATTATCAGAGTAGCATTTGAGTGAGTCAGTCCTTCAGGCTCTTGTGTGTTTTTTATCTTTTTGCTCATCACCACCACAAATCCTTCCCTTGTGCCATCATTTTCGGAGTGGTAGATTTGTCCAGGCAATGACAGCAGCACAGTGACAGTGCCAGATAATAGCAAGCAGGCCCTGGATTGTTCTCCAGTGCTCTTGTGCTGATGGAACCAGCAGAGGTGGTTAAATCTGCTTTATCCTTTCAGTGAGGAGGAAGGGAAAAGTCCACTTTGTGATGACAGTGGTCGTTGTACAAAAAACCTACTCCACAATGCATTTCTCCAATGATTATTACGTATATATATTATAAATATATACATATTGCTGTGAGAGTGGGGAGGCCCTGGCACAGGATGCCCAAAGGAGCTTTGGCTGCCCCATCCCTGGAAGTGTTCAAGACCAGGTTGGATGGGGCTTGGAGCGACCTTGTCTAGTGGAAAGTGTCCCTGCCCATGGCAGGAGGGTTGGAATTGGATGATCTTTAAGGTGTCTTCCAACCCAAACCATTCTGTGATTCTGTGATTATTCTACATTTTCAGAGGAAGGAGGAAAAATACTCATGTTTTCTCCCTGCTTTTGTTTTTCAGATCCGTGTGGACGGCACCACCAAGAACACCCTGGAGTATGAGATTGTGCAGGTGGTGGACACTGGCCCCATCCTGAGGGACATGGCCTTCTCAGTGGACCACGAGCACCTCTACATCATGTCTGAGAAGCAGGTAAGAAACTCCACCAGTCCTTGGTGCTTTGAAAGCTTTTGGCTCCATCATTCTGTGGACGTCAGGACTGCACGTGAAGTTCTGACAGTGACCACAGTTCCTACAAAGATGTGCTCTGTCATTGATCTCATGGTTTTTCGTGCTCAGAAACCATTGCATTTATAAACTGATGCAATATTTAGGGACCAGGGGCAGAGAACTAAGAGGGCAGAAGCCCCCCCCAGCGTTGCTTTGTGCAGTCCACGTCCTGCTGGCTGCATGACAAGGAGCTGCTGCTGCATCTGCTGGTACCACACTGCTCTCCACCCCCACTCAAACTGTGGCTGCATCTGCCACAGACATGGAAAAGTGTAATGCTGAATCATTTGGCTCCAAGGGGAGTTTTTGGAGAGGCTGGGGCCTCTTTGAGACGCAGTGATCAAGAGTGCAGGGCGCAACCTGCCAGGGTGCAGGCCAAGTTTCATATGATGTCCCTGTTGTGTTATTTGTGTTATTTTGCAAATGCTAACAGCCAGATCCCAGGGTAGGATCAATCTGGGTGTTCAGCATGGAAGTCTGGATGATTTCAGCAGAATGCTTGGCCTTGAGAAGTTTGCTGTTGGGGTGGGAGGAGGAGGAACTACTTTTGCATGAAAAAATCCACTGTGTATAATTAGACTTGTGGACGTGCAGGGTCACTTGAGTTATTGTAACTGGTTTATTCAAAAATGCTCATGAGGGGCTCTAGCTCTGCAGAAATAAAGGGAGCAAAGAAGGACTGTGTTGGGGTGATGGCAGGTGCCCTACAACACCACTTCAGTGGAGGTCACCAGTCCAACTGAGACCCAAACAGATGTTCCAGGATTCATTGAACCCTGGCCTTGGACTCTGTAAGCACCACCAAACATAAAACAACCACCTGATATTCTCCTTATTGTCTTTATGGATGGCCTGGAGGACACCTGCCACCTTCAGAGCTGTGTGATTTCCTCCCAATATCACCCAGTTCCCTAAAAACAAGGTCCCCCCCAGGACGTGCTGGGTGCTCCCACCCTCTGACAGCACCAGTGGTCAACAGTCAGTGGCCTCAAGGATGGGGATGGGGCACAAAATCCCCTCTTCTCATCCACCCCCGTGGCAGTTTTACCACCCACAAATTCCTGCCTTAAAAAGGCCACGGTGAATAATCATTTCCTCCTCACCTGCCACGTCTTTATGGACCTTCCTCATATCCTCCTCAGGTGGCTGTTTTCCAGACCGTGGCTAACAATGGAATTATTAACCTTTACCTAAGATAAGAGGTGTTTTCTCCTGACCTGTAAGGAGATATATGAGATATTTTGGAGGGAGGTGTTCAAGAGGGTTGCTGTGATCCAAGGGCTCAGATGTGACAGGCTGGTAGTGCTTCTCCACATACACAGTAGGGAGGTTATATTTGCCAACCTATGAGTATCATTTCTTCTGTTTGAACCATTTCATTTGAAGTGTTTTGTGCCTCTGTGATATCTCTGACCATTTCTCTCTACTGTGGATATTTATACCTAAAATTTGGTAAGGGGGGGGGAGCAACTCTGTACATTCCTCCTCATTACAGAGGCTGTGAGATGTCATAACTCAGGAGAACAGGACATGATGACAGGGCTGCGGTTGCTTTCCAATCTGCTCCATTCTGGGCAAGAACTGGATGTCATCTCCAGTGCTGAAGTGAAAACAGTCCCAGTCACCTGCTGGGAGGGGGTGGGAAGCTGGAGGCAGGTGATGCTTGAGGTTCTGTGAGGCTTCGGTCATGACACCGTTCCTTTTTCATGTCCTTTTACTGTGTGGGCCCTTTGTCTTCTTCTTCTGCATAGAATGGAATTCCTTGGGGGTCACAGCCCTTGAGCATGTTGATATGGCAATAACCAACCCACTGATTTCAGATTTGCTCCATGTCCTTTTTGTGCAGGTCCATTTGGCGCCAAGTCACCTCAGATACCACCCCTGGCTTTGTATGGCCCTTCAGATTTACAGAGACAAGATGTTTGGCTCCCTTGGGCTGGTTGGGCCCAGGAACTGTCTCAAATCTCTATAGGAAAGGCCAGTGGGACAGCAATGTTCGATGCCTCACTTCCTTAAAAAATGAAATCTGGAACGAGAGGAGCAATTTGATTTTTCTCCAGAAAGTTCTATGAACATATTCTTGCTGACATGGTGACTACCTACACATCCCTGACCCTTAAACAGGAGTGGGTGCATTTTGTGATTGGCTAAAGCACAAGCTTAGGCACGTTTTTATGGGGCCCCAGATTGTTGATGGAGCCCTGCAGAGAACTCAGGAGCCCTGAGTCCCTGTGTGATTTATTCAATCATCTCCTCCCACCCTTCTTCGAAGCTCATGGGTGTCTCTGTGAGAGAGGTTAGTGAAAAGGGCAGGGACTGTTGTTATTTAAAACCTGATCCCATTTTGTGAAACACTCAATGCTACAGAAGCCTTTGCCCAAGTCTGATTTTATCAGAGGCGTAGCAAGTGATGTGAGTGACAGAGCTGCCACCACAGCAGTGCAGTCACTGCCTGTGTGCTCATGATACAACACATTTCAAGTGCTTGAATGAATTAGCATTTGTAGAGCCTTGGTGGCTGAGAGTGGGTGCAGGGGTTGTGCTGGAGTCAGGATTAGGAACAGCTTGGCCTTGGGGAGCAAATATCCCATCCTCCCTACAAGCCATGTCGTACAGATCTTTTCATAACTGGATGAAGATCTGACTTATCAGAGGTTTTCACTGCCCACAGTGCTATTGTGAGGCCCTTGGAGATGAAGGACAGGAGGGTGATGGCTTGGCCTGACCTTTTTAAAGATAGACAGGCTCCAGGACTCGTCCCATCCCTGGGGAAGGAGGAGGTTTCTCCTGCCTCTGTCTGCTGGGCTCAACCCTGTCTGCGCCCCAGAGATAAGAGTGGTTCTGTTGGCTGTATATTTGCTCCATTAAAAGCTGTTTTCATAGAATCATGGGATCATTAAGGTTGGGAAAGACCCCCAGGACCATAAGTCCAACCTTTGACCGAATACCACCACGCCCATTAAACCATATTGGGAAGTACCACATCCACTCATTTTTTGAACACTTCCAGGGATGGTGACACCACCACCTCCCTGGGAAGTTTGTTATAACATCTGGCCACTCTTTCAATGAGGAAATTTTTCCCAGTATCCATCCTGAACCTCCCCTGGTGCAACTTGAGGCCATTCCCTCTTGTCCTGTGACTGGTTGCCTGACAGGAGAGACCGACCTCCACCACACCACAACTTCCTTTCAGGTAGTTGTAAAGAGCAGTAAGGTGCCCTTGAGCCTCTTTTTCTCCAGGCTAAACAGCTGCTTTCATAGGATTTATGCTTCAAACTCTATGTTTTTGCCAGTCTTGGCTCCATCGCTCACCAGTCCTCAACAAGAATAGAAGCCCCAGTGATAAAGCCAATTTCTCCAGCTTGTCCCAGTCCTATCGTGGCTCTGGCAGTCCCAGCAAGGCACCTTTAACCCAAAACACCTTCAAAGAGCTGTCACTATAAATCAGACTACAAGAAGCAGCTTTCTTGTGCTACCAAAAACATATATATATATATCTATCTATATCTCTATATATATCCCCTGACCTTTTTTAAGGTCAATTCTGCATGGGAGCACTTTCCTCAGTGCACTTGGGGGTCCTTGGGTTGCACATGGGGGTTTTCATTGGGAGCTGAACTCCCTGGGCTGCAAAGGGAACAGGGAACCCAGCTCAGCCTTGTGGTCTGTGGCTGAAACAAGTTCTCCCTTGCAGCTCCTCTGAACATCAAGGGGTGACAAGCAGCTCTTGCCCACTGTCAGCCATGAAGTGCTCTTGGGAGCAGGATGCCACAGCTTTTCACCATCACAGGGGCTCCATTATATAGAAATACATATTTTATAGAAAGAGTGATTCAAAGAGAGAGGATTTGTCACTGAAACCCAGAGACAGGGTATATAAAGGTCCCATGATTTTACAGAGATGTGGCCATGTGTGGGTTTTAGGTGTGAATGTGTGTTTCAAGTCCCTGTTGATGGAGCAGGGAAAGGTTGGAGCACACATGGGATCTGTCTTGATTTATCAGGAGATCATCCACTTAGCTCCAGCTTTCACAAAGGCTCTGAGAGAGGTACAAGTCACTAGACCATGTTGCTTCATCCAGCCTGGCCTTGAACACTTCCAGGGATGGGGCAGCCACAGCTTCTCCAGGAAACCTGTGCCAGGGCCTCCTCACCCTCACAGGGAAGAATTTCTTCTTAATATCCAATCTAAACCTTCTCTCTTTCAGTTTGAAGCCATTCCCTCTTGTCCTGTCACTCCATAGCCTTGTAAACAGCTCCCCTCCAGATTTTTTACATCACTGGAGGCTTGGACTGTTTCTTTTTCCTTTTTCTGTTTCTGATGTGCAGACCCCGAGGAACACTCTGCCTCACAGGTTGATCCAAGGGGATGAGGAGCAGATGGCAAGTGCTGCTGGAGGAACAGGAGGGTCTCTGCTGCAGTGTCTCTGCATCTCCCTCCCCATCACACATGCACAGACTCCTGGGCTCCCTCTTCCTCCTCTAATCTCTGAATTTCTTTCTCTTCCCAATTGAGAAGCCCAAGCCTACAAGCTCTCTAGAACTCTCTGCAGGGATTGAGATAATTCTTTCACCCCTTTCCCACTCACCCTGTCTCTCTGTCTGATCCCATCCCTCCTTATGGCCCTGTCCTCTCATTTGCAGGCTTGCACTTGCTCCTCCACTCCTGGTATCCCTGTTCCTTTGCTCTCTCTCCTCTCCCAGCATCCCCCACACTTCTGTCTGGCCGTGCCTCTCTGCTTCCTTCACACTCAAGCATTGACACACACACACAGAGCTCTCCATGCCAGGAGGTGCAGGATGCTCATTTCCCTTGTGTGGCTTTGGATTAGCCCTTGGAAGGTCACCTCCATCACCCCCTAAATAACTGTTTCAGCATGTTGGACTCCTGGGTCTCTCCCAGTGCTGGGTGTGTTTTGCAAAGCTGATGCGGAACCTGGAAGCAACTCCAAGACAAAGGAATCCCAGCTCTTCCCTTTGATACAGAGGGATCAAAGGGAAGAGCTGCAGAAGGTGAACTTAAAGGCTCAAAACACAGAAGGCAAATGGTAAGAGGCCCCAACTTCATATTATTTAAATCCCAAGGCTTTGAACTTCCTATTACTTCTGTTTTACTGGTGCCTAGGGAAGACTGTTCTGCAACCAGGTTCTGACTAACCTTATGTTACTTATGAGCAACCTGGAAGTGTCCAAGGCCAGGTTGGATGGGGCTTGGAGCAACCTGGTCTAGTGGAAGGTGTCCCTGCCCGTGGCAGAGGGTTGGAACTGGATGATCTTTAAGGTCCCTTCCAACCCCAAACCATTCTGTGTTTGACTCAAGGGAGGAGATTTGCAGGTTTGCTCCACGTAGGTGAGTCGGCTTCATGCTCCAGAGGAAAGCTGTGCTTCTTCCCTGAAAATTAGCAGAAAGCCATCCCCAGTCTGGGAATAAATCACATCTGTGCAGTGCTATCATTCCCTAAAACCATTCCAGTGTGTCTGAGGTGAGACTGGTAGGGTCATGCGTAGCAGAAGCAGATGGGTATTTGGGAGGCTCTTTTAAACTTTGCCAGTGAAATATCAAATAAATATGTACTTCTACTAAAGCGTGGCAGGAAGCACATTTGGTAAAAATTAAGTAACAGTGCTGCAAATCATGTTGACAGGCTCTTTTTGGCCTTTCAGTGTGTGTTTCTCATTAAAATGGAGAAGGCTTCTACCTATTTGTCTCCTGAGATTTATTCTTCTTCCCTTTGCCGCTGAGTCACTACCAGCAACAGAATTATTGTGTGCAAATTAGCTGCCAAAGAAGAGGTGGGGACTGGCCAGTTTACTTCTGATTTCATGACCACTGATTGAAATCTTGTCTGCTGCTTACATTATCCTATCAATTAGTTAACGCAATCGTTAATAACTTTGTTTAATCACAGCTTAATTTCTCCAAATGTGGTCTTTGCACATGATATCAAGTAGCATTAACTCCTAGGTTTGGAACGGCTGTTTCCAGGGGATTGTCAATTTGAGGCTGTCCCCAGAAACACTGGCTCAAGATCACAAGTTTTCAAAATAACTCAAGAGGGTTTTTTTTCCTTTTAATTTGCATTCGTTTGTTTGGGAGCCATCAGGTTGTGTGCAGACCATGGTTTTTTTTCATCATTGGGCCAGAACCAGGAAAGACAGAAATGATCTTGTTTGGAAATGGAAATTGAGATTGTCTAATAGGTGTGACTTTTTGACCTGGGGATTTAAAAGCTGCAGAGACACCCAGAAACTGTAAATTTTGCCGCTGTTGTTGCAGATCTCTGTAATTTCTGTAATTCAGCTCTGGTCTTGAAGTATTGAATCTCAACTTGTAGAGGGGTTACTGTGTGTATTGATGACCACTGTGCACACCCACTCTTTGGAGTAATCAGGTCTTCTGCAGGACCTCACTAACCAACTTCTGGAAGGGTATTGGCAGCATCATCTCTTCCTTGGAATAACTGTTAGGAAGTTAGGAAGAAATTATTTACTTAGAGGATGTGAGGCACCAGAAAATGGTGCCCAGAGAAGTTGTGGATGCTCCATCCCTGGAAATGTTCAAAGCCAGCTTGGACAGGGCTTGGAGCTACCTGTTCTAGTGGAAGGTGTCCCTGCCCATGGTAGGGGGTGGAAATAAATGGTCTTTAAGGTCCCTTCTAACCCAAACCCTTCTATGATTCTATAATTGGCTGTTCCTAAACCAGACTGACATCCTAGGTAAGATCAGGGCCATCAGAGCTTATAAGAAACCCAAATCATGGGTTGAAGTTCACAGTCTTGTAAAGATGCGTCACATTCATCACCCTCTAAATCCCCAAAAGAAGAGGGCTCCAAAGCACCCATTTCCCTGCCAGCTGTCCTGCTCTCGAGCAGTCCTGCACAAAACAGATAGGGAAGAGCAGTTCCTCGAGTTCAGTCAATCCCTATCAAGCCAATGAGTGTAATCCCAGTTGGCAGCAAAGGCAACTTTTTGTTCTCTTTGATTGTTCTTTCCTGCTCCTGAAACACCCCTCATTACCCTCAGTGATATCAGAGGCTGAACTCAGCTCTCCCTTGCATTTGCTTTCACCTAATTAAGGGCCTGTTAAATAAGGTCAGACGCCCTCTGAGAAATGACTGCATGGATGGAAAATCCCGCATGGATGCTCAGCTCAGGATGGAAAAGACACTGTGTGAGTGCCTGTGTTTCTCAGCCAAGAATGATAAAAGTGGTTTGGCCCACTGGCAAAAACTGCAGCACATTGAGCTGCCGACTCTTTTGAAAAAATTCTTTATCAGCAAAAGGCATATTATTGCAAAAAAAAAAAAAAGTCACCATTTGGCTTGATTTTAACTCATTTGCTGCTGGCACGGGGGTATTTAGGAGTAAGAAGGGGTGGGATAATTCATGGAGTAGGGAGTCCCTTAACCTCTGTCTGGGTTGGTTGTGTGTTCCAGCAGGGATAAAAATAACTCCAAAAGCTGAGATGAGTAGGTGAGGAACTGATTCAAGGTATTGGAGGTGTCCCAAATGAGCCATTCATGGCAAGGGAAGAAATTCCACCGGGGGCTGTCTCCATCCCATGAGATGCATGGGTATCTGGAATTTCATCTCCCACTGTCCCCTCAGCCTTGAATTAAGGCTGTCCCTTTTCACACTTGAATTAAGGCTCTTTTTATGCTTTGGAAACACTTTCAAGAGCCAGTTGATGCTGTATTCAAGTGCCCCACTTTGCCCTAAAACCAGCACTATGCTTAGTGCACTGGAAAGGAGGAAAGGTTTGGAGTTGAGAGACAGTCCAGGATTTGGGAGACTCAGTCTCATTTCCTCATAGAGTCCTTGCACTGTCAGACACATGGTGGGATTGTTGGGGTGTCCTGTGCAGGGCCAGGAGTTGGACTTGATGATCCTTGTGGGTCCCTTCCAACTCAGGATGTTCTAGGAATTTATGATTCTATGACATCAGCTGTGTGCAAACCACTGCAGCTCCATGTGTCCTGTAAGTACAGAAGATATCTCCAAAGTCAGGACCTCTTCTGGAACTCTTTGTAACACCTGCCAGTGACTACTGGAAACTCAGCTCTCCTCCTGACACCTGAGGTTGGTGTGCCTGCCCTGATGAGAGCTGCAAGGCTTTGCTGGATCCCAAAGCTCAGAGGGACTTTTTCTCAGTTACCATCAGAAATCCAGCCTGAGCTTTGCTGGGTATCAGAGAGGGAAATGCTTCTGGAGACAATAATTGTCCTCTTTGTAGCCCCCCTGTAGATGAGTCAAAGCTTTCTTCATCCCATACAGAGGAATACTGACAGATCAGAGTGTCCAGATCACCCCTGGGCCAGGATTTGGGGTACACTTCTATCCACATGGGTGCATTAACTCAATTTAGTGCCTGATCCAGCCTTTCACCCTACAAGACCTGTGTTCAGGCATGGTGGTGGTGTGTTTGTGCCTGAACTCTGCAGCTGTGCCCTCTTCTACATGTTCAATATTTGAGGGGAGAACTACAGCTTTCACAGTGCCATCTGTGGATCTGCATTTGGCTTGAACTTCAGCTTGAACTAATGTCAGCATTCATCTCTTGGCTTGCCAAAAAAGCCATCCCCATGCCAGCATGGTTCCTCCACAGGCTGCTCAAAGCAGCAGCACAGGAGCTGGAGGGTGCAAAGAGGCTTTCCAAGGTGCTGTGCTCTGCAGAGGATGGTTTCATTCATCCATGGGACTCCTTGCCTTTAAGTATCCATGTTAGGGACACAATTGTAAGGGGGTCAAGACATGAGGAATGAGGTGGATCATTCAGTTTAACCAGGTCTCCTTCCTCCTGTACTATGTTTTTTTAAGTGGGAATATTTGGTTCTCTAATTCATGGGGCTCTGCCCACAGCTACCCCCTGCCTTGCACAGAGGACGAAAAGTAAGGCTGGAGGAAGGAGTGAGCAACAGCCATAAATGCAAAAAGCATTTGCAGAGTCATTCCCGGGGTGAGAATGGCAGGGAGTATCGATCCTCAGGAGCGGGTGACAGGTGGGAAGCCATGCAGACGTGTCCCCTGGGGCACTGAGCTGCCTGACACGTGGAGTGCAGGTCACCTGGCACTATTGATTGTGGTGCTGTTCCTCCGTGGAGTCACACACAGGCTGCTCAGTAGAGCTACAGAGCTGTTCAGGGAAAAGGATCTGGAGTTAAATGCATCCCTCTCATGTTTTAAACAACAACAAAAAATATCCACCTTCGTCTCTGAGTCCTGCCAGGCTGGTAGGTTGTGGTTTCAGCTAGGAATAGGTCAGAGTATTAAGGGCAGCTCAAGGAATTTAGCTGGAAATCTGAAAATCTCCACCCTCCCTTCCCCCAGCCCCTGACCCTGTAACAGACCCAGAAGAAGGGGAGAAGAAAGAGGAAGCCTAAGAAGCTGGTGATTACATGTGAAGCCTGGCAGATCTGTAATCCTGGTCTCCATTAAACATCTGTCTCCTCCAATCTCCCTGACAGCCAGGTCTCCTCCTCTGGCTGCCTCGCACAGATCTCTCCTTTGCAGGTCACTGGAAAGCACAGCTTGTTAATCATCCCCTGGCTTTGGTTATTCCACACCAGCCCAGCCTGAGAGGGAGGATCTGGGCAAGGCAGTGCCCATGGCTCAGGGGCACAGGCACTTCCACACCTCTTGGGTTTAAGCTCTTAAATTGGACACATCCTTGAGTGCTTTCCCGGATCGGTGCCTGGTGGCTGTCTGGGACTGTTCCCTTAATTACTGCATTTTAAACATGCTTCAAAAGTTGTTTCCATTACAGGCTCATGTGCCTTATTACTGTCTTTGAAGCAAGTATTTGCTCTCTTGGGGCTTTTCCCTTGCACCACAAGTGCACAGAGTTATCATTTTCTAATGCATATTCTGTTTTTCATGTGATGCCTCAGAACTCCTAAGCACGCCCCATGTTAGTGGGGATTAATAGGAATTTCATTGTCAGACTCAGGGAAAACTGTGCTCCAGAGTTTGCTGTGTCTTCTGCACTCATGGCTTTGAGTCTTTCTTGCTTTAAGGCCCCTGTTAAATATCTTTCATCAGTTTATATTACTTGATATAGTCATTATCATCATAGATGTGTGCAGTAGGAACAGGAAAATGAAATCCATTCCAGAACCTGCCCTTGAAAGGCAAACTGGCTTTTATGTTCTTTTCTATTAAAAAAATAACTTTAAAGTCATACTGTGATTTTTTTTTCCGAGGTTTGTGGTTTTATTTCCAGTCTTTGTGATTTTCCAGTTTGTGATTGGAGACAACTGTACTCAGCTACCCTGAAAATTATTTTCTTGTTTCATTTCCTAACTGGATGAAGAAGTAGTGAGAATCCTTGAGACCTAAATTAGTCTGTCTTGCTTTGTTGGGTTTTTTTGTGTTTTTTTTTTTTGTTTTGTCCTTTAGAAAGATATTTTGAACCAGCAAGCTGAGCACTTGGTCAATACTTTGTTGTATAGGGTATATCTGTATTTTTGTTGGTAGTGTAAGCCTTGGCCTGCTCAGCAACTTGTGTTTGGTTGGTTGGGAAGATTTGAGGGGACAGAAAAATCCACACACCAAGTTGTGTGGATAAATCGGTGCCCCTTCAGTGGATGTTGCACATGGACATGACAATTCCTCTGCCAAATGTCCCCCATGTCATTGCCTGAATAAAGGTCATGTTAAAATTGGGATTTTTTTGAAGTAATGATCCTTAAACTCTTAGTTCTCATCCCAATCCGAGCACTTCTCACATAATTCTGGCTCCCTAGAAATCCTCTCCTTTAGTTCACCTGATGAATTCATTTCTTGTCCTCCAGTCCTGAACTCCTACCCAAATACCTGCTCTCCTGAGAGTCTGGATCCATGGATGCCTTTGTGATGTATTTATAACTTGTAAAGCCCTTTGGATTCCTCCAGGATGAAAGACAGTGTTTGTACAAGATCCCTGCTCTCATGACATAATTCGGGAAGCTTTCTCTGGAAGGAACCTTCCAAGCACTTTTGACTTCACGTGTCAGTAGTTTCTGCCCCAAAGAGCGAAGGTAACCCACGTGTTTCCCCCCAAGCATCCCATCAGGAATGCGTTTTGATGGAGTAGGAACTCCAGGGTGATCCACATAATTAATGTTGGATTCACGGAGCACTGGCACGGAGGAGACAGGCAGACGTTTGCACTGCCTTGGCCTCCATCAGGACAAAGCATCCTTTGTTCCCATGTCCTTGTTTTATTTCATTTAGTGGTTAAATGCAATAAAAAAGGGAACACTTTCTGGCAGTGAAACCAAACGCTGCAGTGTGGCCTGTGCCTGTAGATCTCAGCTTTGTTATTATCCCAAAAAAGTGTCCAAATTCATAGGGAGTAAGCCCAAGCCATTCCTGGACGCTGAGGGACTTCCTCTCTCTCTCCAAGAGCATTATCTATCCCTGAGACTTTCACCTCAGGCCATTAACTGGCAGGTTGGTCATTAGGAGCCACTTGGCAGTGACTGATTGCGGGGATCTCTTTTGCTATGGAAAATGTGGAACTGATTGCCTGGGTGACCCCGTTTGACCCCGGGAATTCTGCATTTAACCTGGCTTTAGACATAATAAACTCGAGTAATTAGCAGAGAAATTCAGCGGTGACATGTCTAATTGATTGGAAATGCCAGTCCCCGGTGAGACACGAAGCCTCGGTGAGGGCTCTGCTGAGAGGGGGTCGTCGGGATGCTGTCAGGAGGCAGGGAAATGCAGGGAAGGAATGTGGAGCCTCTTGTAGGTTTGCTTTTCTTTCCAGCTGAGAATGCTGCAGGTTTGCTTTTCTTTCCAGCTAATGGCCTCGGTGAATAGCTATCCATCACTAATTACTGATCCCTGTACTCAGCACTTTCCCAAGGTTGAGCTCACACCTCTGGGAAAATCCACCTAATCTCTGCACAGTCCATCTTAACCCTCTGCTTGCAAAGAGGACAAAAAACACCTTCTGTGATCCTCATCTGGAAATCCAGCAGCTTGTGCCTCACCAAGGAGGGCCCTGTTTGAGAGAATATCATTTATTTCAGGTTTGATAATATCTTATCTCCCTTGTCAACACAGATCTGTGATATCCCTTCCCAGGCTTTGCATTTGTGCTCCTAAAAAATCAAACATTTTAAATTAATTTTTGTATTTGTCCTTAAAACTGGCCATTTTTCTGCCCTAGTTCATGGCAGGACCTCAGGACCACATGTGTGCACACCCTGGAGCACAATACCCTGTGACATGGGGCTGGGAATGGTCCGGGAATGTCTCCCAGACAGTCTGGACATGGTTCAGGAATGACCATGGCCAGTGGCTGTTTCTGAGAGGCAGTTTGGCTGCAGCTGCTCCATCTGCAGACTAAAGGAACCAAATAATGTGTAAACCTGCCCATCAAATTATCAGTGCAGGTCCAGCTTTACAGACTGGTACAAGCACAGTGCTGTGGTTTTTGTGTGGGTAGGTTCAAAGTCTCTGTACTGCTCATTGTGGCCTTCCAACACTTAAAGGGGGCTCATAAAAAAGAGGGAAAATGACTATTTACATGGACAGGTAGGACAAGGAGGGGATGGTTTTTAAACTAAAAGAGGAGAGATTTAGGTTAGATATTAGGAAGAACTTCTTGGCTGTGAGGGTGGGGAGGTCCTGGCATAGGTTGCCCGGAGAAGCTGTGGCTACCCCTGGATCCCTGGAAGTGTCCAAAGCCAGCTTGGATGGGGCCTTGGAGCAACCTGGGATAGTGGAAGTTGTCCCTGCTCGTGGCAGAGAAGGAAAAAGATGATCTTTTTGCTTGTAGTGTTAATTAAATGTTTGAAATATTGATTAAGAGCTGATGTCTTCTTATAAACAGGGATAGCAGAGAAGAGCAGGGTCACATTTGGGGAAAGCTGAAGAGCCCACTGGGGGAGCTTGAGGGGGATGTATCAACCATCAACCATAGGGAAGAAAAAAAATTTAGGGATGTAGACACTGCCATTTACCAGAAGGGTTTAGAAGGGTCATTGGGATGTTTTATTTGACGACATGGATACAGCCTTAGGGGAAGATAACCTGTTGCATCTGTCACACCATGAGAACCCTCCATTTGCTAATGCAGTGGAAATCAGTGTGTCACTGGGGGGGTCCCTGGGTTCCTCAACCCTCTGGTGTCTCCTGCTGCTCCTCAGGTACCAGAATTTCACTCACCTCTGTGCATCCGAGCTCTTCGAGGTTTTCTTGAGGTTCACCACCTCCTCTCAGCCGAGGGAGGAGAAAACCAGAAACCAACTCAAGGCTCCAGGAACACTTTCATATCCTGGATCAATAAATTAAAAAAGGGAAAAGCAATACAGTGGCAACACCATATGCACTGAAGCATCCTGGGGACATTGCAGAGTCTCAAAACAAACATTAGATGTGTAAACAGTGTCTCAGCACTCCTTGGTGAGGGTTTGCTGCAGACCCATTTATTGCCTTCCTGATGATTTATTTTCATTAATTTTCATAGCTAACCAGATAAAAGTGCTTGTGGAAAATATTGTGGGCTCTCCCTGCTCCCACACCAGCCCAGCAAACACTCCCTTTCTCTTTTCTACTTTCTTTTTGAGCTGACAGCCAATTCATCCACTACTGATTGTGGCACAAAGTTTGCACCATCAACAATTTGCCCCTTTCTTCAGTGCTCACACACTTTTGGGGCATTATTCTCTCTACTTAAAGGAACAGCAGCAATGGTTGTGGTGCAAAACGACCTTTTAAATACTGAAATATTTGTATTTGAGGGGTTTGTGCCTTTGCTTCCTCACACACCGTTTAAAAGGAAGGAGGATTCACACATGATAAAGAACTGCAGCTTGGAGTAATTTTTTTCTTAAGGCAAAGGGACTATTTGTAGGTTTAAGCATTGACAGTTTTGCCCCAGGGTCCTAGAAAAATAGACAAAGAATCTTTACTGGATGGATGAAATTTTCAGGTCCCTGGAAATATCCTGTGCCTTTCAATGGGACAATTCCATTCTTCTTTTCTTCTTTTGCTTGCATTTGTTATTTACTTTCTGCCATTCTGCTTCTCCAAAATATTAACTTTTTTTTTTTTTTTTAATTTTACCAAATGAGAGGTCAGCCTGAATTTAGTGGTCCACCTGTGAGGGAAAAAAAAAGTTTGTTTTGGCTCTGTGATTTGCTTTCAGACTGAGATGCTGCTCTTTCTCCTGTTGACCATGAAAATAGTCATGTGCAACACAGACGTGATGTAATTATTTATTTATTATTATATATATATGTGATATAAATATTTACAAGAGCATGGAGTGACAGGACAAGGTGAATGGCTTCAAACTGAAAGAGAGAAGGTTTAGATTGGATATTAGGAATAAATTCTTCCCTGTGAGGGTGGTCAGGCCCTGGCACAGGTTTCCTGGAGAAGCTGTGGCTGCCCCATCCCTGGAAGTGTCCAAGGCCAAGTTGGACTGGGCTTGGAGTAGTCTGGTCTAGTGGAAGGAGTCCTTGTCCATGGAAGGGAGTTGGAATAAAATGATCAGTCAGGTCCCCTCCTGCCCAGGCAATTCTGTGATTCTCTGATGTATAAATAAAGAATATTTATAGATTGTTAGTGATTTCTTAAAAGACTTTATGAAAGGCTAGAGCATTTTCCTAACTAACTAAGCTCACTTTTGGGAGCAGGTTGTGGGTGAATGAGGTTCTCCAGCAGCAGGAGCTCCATTGCATCTTTCCCCCATCATGCAACAGGTTTGTTGTGAGGTGGTGGGGGTGACTGGAAAGATGAGGCACAAGTTTATCATATATGGGGCATACAGAGCACCTGGACCTACTGCACATATGGAGACTTGCCCTAATGTTCACCCCAGGTCACAGGGCAAGAGGAAAGTCATGTCACACAGACATTACCTGGCACTTTTATCCATCTCTACATCCAAACCCAGGAGGATCACCTTATCTGCCAGGGAAGCACAACTGGGATGGGAGGCAGCATGTGTTTGGCAGAGCACAGCACCATTACACTAATGCATCTGCAAATGGGAGGCTGGAGAGGGGCTATTTGGATAATGGAGTGGCTGGGCTAATAAAATTAGCCTCCCATTCACAGCCTGAGTGGGGAGGAGGGGAGCTGTCCCTTTCAGTCTTTCCCGATAGTCCCCTGACATCTTATTCCCCCCTGACAGCCCAGGAAGGGGAGCAGGCAAGGGGAGAGCCTTGCAGCAGAGTGAAAATGTGCTTCTGCACTTGACACAGCGCTGGAGAATTTCTGGGAAGCCAAATTACTGGGCTGTGGTGCCTCCACCTCGTGAGGGCTCAGGCTCCGGGAGCCCTGAGCCACCGTCACGCTCCACAAACCACCCTTCCCTCAGAAGGGGCAAGGCTGGAAATGCATTTGTCACTTGAGCTCCAGACAGCAAACCACACTGATTTAATTAACCCGGGGAGCCCTGCTGGCCTTGTCTGCAGAGCTCAGGACATCGGGACGTGGATGAGTGGAGGCAGGGTGAGGAGGGAGAGGGGAAGAGGGCAAAGACACGTGGCTGTTGGGCAGTCAGAAGCCATCTCAAAGCACTTTCCTCCTCACAACCAAAAGCCCTTTGCAATTACTCTAGATGTGATTTACATTTACTTTAAGGCATCTGCATAATGGAATATAATGCACAAGAAGTGCAGCCACCAGCTTCTGAGAGCTTTTGGGGGCTGACAATTCCTGCAGAGCATGAAATCTCCCTTTCCCCGAAGCTGGAAATGAGTCCAGTCTTTACAGAGCTTTTCATGGGCTAAAATGCCAAAAATCTGCCTACCAATCTAATCTGCCTGACCTGTCAGCTCTATTCATGAAGTGCCCAGACTTGCCCTTTCTTTTCTGCCTTTCCAGTGGATTTATTGGGACCTTGGACTTCTTACCTAAACACCTCCCCCAGGCAGGAGGATTTTCATCTCCAGCAGAGCAAAAGACAGGGGAATGTGGCTTTGCTGTCAGTCAGGGGCAGACCAGGGGCTGGTGGAAGCTGGGCCACCTCTGCCCACACCTGGCAGGTTTACTGTGAGAGAGGTCAGTCCCACTTGAAGAAAGTCACCTTGGCCAAGGGCCTGTGAAATTTTAATGCTTCCCACCAAATATTGACTCTCTGAGGGCATCTGAGTGAGCCTTTAGTGGAGCAGTCGATACTTGTCTGATGTTTCAGTGGATAATGTTGCTTTTCTTTGAATTTCCATTGGACTCTCTCCCAAACTCGTTGCAGAGTATCAGAAGCAAGATAAAAACATGGGAGGAGAAGGGAGTGCTCCCTTTGGAGGGTTGTTATGTGTTGTCTACTCTTCCCTGCCTTAATGAGACTCTCTGCTGGGTGCCCTCCTCTCAGCTCAGCATCAGGAGCCCTGTTCCTGGTGTAATCACTTCCAGCTCAGAGCAGTCCTTTTCCATTTGGCTTTCTGAGGAATTTGTACAGCCAAAATTTAGGTGCTGAGGCACCACCGGTGCCGAACACGGCAGAAATATTGCAATAAATGCAAAGACATCAGCAGTTTTGTGTGACAAACACTCCTCTTCCCACTGGAGATCATTGCAGGATAATCTTGTCACTCCATCCCGAGCAGACTTGAGTGGGTCTAGTCTGTCCCACTAGGAAAAGAAGCTCCAGGTTAGATTTTAGGTAGGATTGTAGCCGTATATATTATTAATAGAAGACACATGTATCCACTTCCTTGCTGTACTCGAGCTACTCAGTTAATTCTGCAGCAAGGGCTCTGTTCTGTCCCTGTGGAATGGTCATTCTGCCATCTTGGGCAATTTAGCATCTGTCCTGTACAAATCTGAGATGCAGAAGAATTCCAGTGGGGGAAAAGCAAATATATTGCCTTCCAGGTAACAAAATCACTGCTGCAGGTTTCATTTTTGCCAATTTACCATCCATTTGGGACTCAACGTAAGTTGGCTGTGCCTCCTAAGAAAGAATAATGCTGTAAACAATGTAGCACTAATATACTGAGCAATTAAAGAACTTGTTTCTGATTGAAGTTGAAATCCATTATACTTCCATTTGCAAGGCAAGCTGGGCAGATTTTGAAATAAGTGAAAAAAAAGAGCCAATTTATATTTCTGTTTGTGCTTGTAGCAGTGAGTAAATAAGTCCAGGTGCACAAGAGGAGTTGGAAGACTTAAATTTCAAAGGCAGCTTGGATGTCTGATAACTGTGGGAGTCTGGACTTAAAATAAATGCAAAGGAACTGTTTTCAGGAGCAAAAGGTACAGGATTTCTGGGTACATCTTGGTTGCTGTTTTAAATTTTTTCACAGAATCACAGAATGGTTTGGGCTGGAAGGGATCTCCAAGATCATCTCATTCCACCCCACTGTTGTGGGTGATTCAGGGACAACTTCCATTATCCCAGGTTGCTCCAAGCCCTGTCCAACCTGGCCTTGAACACTTCCAGGGATGTGGCAGCCACAGCTTCACTCTCCAGTGCTGATCTTGTCCTACTGGTTGATGCCTGAAAGACATCCATACCTGTGATTGAGATTTTTGGGGTGGCCACCTCAGCAGTGCTCACCCAACCCCCCAGCAGGGCAGATCTGGGAGAAGGTCTGTTCAATATTTATCTGGCCAAGAAAGAGAGTGAGTGATGCTTGTGTGAGCAGTGTCATATTTAAAAGGTGTCTCCACTTAACTGGAGGTCACAGTGAATACTCTCCTTGAGTGGTGGCATCATTTCATAAAAAAGCTTTTCCATTAATTAAAGTTAACCCTGCATCGTGCACAGGGTTTGGTACAGAAGATTATTTTTTCTGATCAATACATATTACCATATTTCCTAGAAAGAAGCTTTCACCCCCTCAATTAGCAGAGAAGAAATAACTGTGTGCATCTGAAAGCATTTTGTGCCTCTAATACCCATTAAGTCGATCAGAGTTGCAATTTGCCTTTTCTTATGGACTTTTGTCTGTATCAGTTACCCAGAGGAGCACAAAGCATTGTTTGCTCTCATTCAAATGACACTTCAAGAAATGCCAGGGGAAAATGATGATTTTGTACTGCCTTATTTTACTTTTTTTTTAAGGTTGAGAGAGAGAGAGAGAGAGAGAGAGGATAAACTAATGAAAGTGCCCCAGCCCATGAATCAGGAGTTCTGGCACTGAGATTTCTCCATGGCCTCAGTGTGATCCTGCCCGAGTCACTAAAGGCCACTTTCAGCTCCTTGCAGCAGGCTCTGGCATTTATTTTTATGCAGCACCCAGGGCCACTGATTTTGATGAGGTTTCCAGGCAGGAACATGGTTATTAATTTATCCTCAAAAATTAATGGAATTGGGCAGGAGGGAAGAACTGCTTTATCTCCAAAACCTTCCCTGGCTTCCAACTTTCAGCACTCTGGGAGGCCTTGAGGCATCACGTGTGCTCCCCATCCCAGGGCAGAGCCCTGCAGGTGGACTCACACCCCAGCAGAACATCCTTCTTCCCTTCTGCTGGGCTGGAATTAATATTCTTATTTCAGTCCCTTTGTAGGGAAAACCTAAAAATTAATTGCCTGTGCATACGAGAGGTGAACAACCAGATGCCCAGGAAAGCACAACAGAGTTATTGAGTGATTCTGCTTTAATTAAGTGCATCAGAGAGCTGGGAATGGTGGGGCCCCGTGTCTGATGCCAGGAACATCATTGAGAGGATGTGAAGGGATGACTGCTGCCAAGGGATGATGGAAGGTACTCAAGGAATATAGAAAGCTATTTTAATTCTGGCTTGCTTTGAGGAAGCTGGAGCAATAGCCAATAACCATAAAACTACTGGGGCAAAGCTGCAAACACACCAAGGGCATCCCTCAAGCACTTATCTCTGAGCTCTCTGAAAAAGGAGACCTTTTATCAGTGAGAGGGGAGCACAACAGACCAGCAGCTGTGAATTCCCTGCCAAAAGGGCTGCAGGCAGCATTTTCAACCTTCTGCCTAAAGCTGGCATCACCCAAACCACCCCAGAGGGAGAAAGTTGGGGACATCCACCCTTCTGTCTCCCTGCTGAGCTGCTCAGGTTCTAAGACAAGTTGGGTAACACAGTTGCCCCTGCATGCTTTGGCTCCCACGATGTGAAAAGACATTTAAGATCATCAACTAACCTCTAAAATTAGTAAATTGTGCTAAAAAAAAATCCCCTAATTCATGGGCTGCAGTAGTGGCTACTGAAGATTATGTCACAAAGGACAAATTCACTGCAAAATTGCCATGGACCACCCAATTTCCAAGGTCACCTTTGGTTCTCACCTCCTGTGAAGAAAGGCCCATGGAGTTCAGACCCCAGAGCTCTTGATGTAAAGACCACCTTAAATGGGAGACCCAAGATCTTCTTGCTTGTCCTGGCTGGATAGTGGCTGAGTGCAGTGCAGCCACCACTGCTGGTACTGACAGAGGAGATGGACACTGTGGCTTCCTGGAAGTGTATCCATCCTTCTGGAATGACCTTGGGTAGAGCAGACTCATTTAGGCACCAGTGGGGATATTCATCTTAACTTACTGTACCGCGTTTTTCTGCATCCAGGTAAAACATCCAGACACTTGCTCCTGTTGGGAGAGAGAAATTGGCCTTTTCAGGGTAAAATACACTTGAATTCCTTCAGGTTCAACCTTAGGATAACATGAGCTACCCTCAGCAGTAGCTTACAAAGGGAGTCCAAGCAGCTCGTTTTAGGGAGGTATTTGCAATATCTGTGAACAATTATTCTTGCTTTAGGTCTCCTTTTTACCACAGCTTGCCTTGTTTCTACTGCCCATGCTCTTTTTGTCTCAGGATGTGCCTGTGATCCTTGCAGAGATGATGGGAACTCTGGCTGCTCTACCAACAAGGAGCATCCTCAGATAGTTCCCATCCCCTGTGAGAGGGGCAGCAGATCCCACTGCCCTTCATTTCTCTCTGCCCTCGGCTCTCCTCTGGGTTGTTGCTCTGTTCTCTGGGGGTGAACAGTGATGATTTTAGGGTCTCCTATCCCAAGAATGACCAGAAATGGGTAATAAGAAGTCCCATAATTATATCACTTCTTCAGCTTTAAGTTTTCAGGCTTTGACTGGACATTTTAACAAACTGATGTTGTACCTTGCTTACAGCCATCAGGATTTTCTTGTCACATTATTCTGCTCTGGCTACACCAGAGCTCCCAACCACTCTGTAAAGGAGAGATCACACTTCCAGGGACAGAGATCCAGACTATGAGGTGACCCACCTGGAATCAGTAGCATGACTCAGATATCAGGGAATGTGTCAGGATAACTGCTGCTAATCCTCCAGTAATTAAAGCTGGCCTACGGTGTTTTAGCCCTCTTTTCCAAACCTCTGAAAAACCAAACCACATCACTGCTGCAGAAAACGTGTCTGGGGATCCCAGAGGCAAAAGTGCTGACAAAGAACTCCAGAGAAATTAAAAAAAATCAGTGATCCATGGCAAAGTCCTTCAAGGACATCTGTGGGGTTATTTCATAGAGCGCATCAAGCACACAGAGACACAGTGAATTTGTGGAAATGGCTCCCTGGATAAGTCGAGGTGTGGAAGCTCCTTGGCTTGGTTCTTATGGAGAGATTGCAGAAGAGATCAGGTCACTCCTCCAAAAGTTCATCTCCTGGGCTGTTTACATTCTCCTCCAACCTTCTGGGCAGTGTGACTGCACACAATTCAGCAGCTGGGACAGGTTTGTGCTCCCCACCATAGATACACCTGTGTTGTCACAACAGAAAATGCAGGTGTAATACATCCAAAAACCCAGTGACTGGTTTTGTGCTGAATTTCAGGACAGCCATAAAAAAAAAAGAAAGTCTGATGATAAGGATAAGAAAGAGTTTCCAAGGAGCTGACTGTGCTACAAGAGAACCTCCACCGATCCTTAGATGTTGGAGGATGTTCTGTTAAACCCTGGAGTTCTGCTTCAATCTATAAAGTTGTTCTTTGAATCACAGAATCATTAAAGCTGGAAAAGATCATCTAAGATCATCAAGTCCAACTGTTCCCCCAGCAGTGCAAAGTCCACCACTAAACCACGTCCCTAAGTGCCACATCCACATATTTTTTGAACACTTCCAGGCAGAAAGTAAACTTAGCACAAAGCCCCAGATCAAGAGCTAAGGATTTAGAAACAGTGGAGGATGGACTTCAAGTCTGAACAATAGTGAAGGAAAAGAAAATGCAGATTATCTCCATGTACCATCATAACTGAAACCTCAAAGGTGCTGTCAAGTCTTGATAGAAGGGCAATGGAAAGGCTGGGCATGGAATAACAAAGAGCTGCAAGAGAGCAGTAAAAATTGAAAAATACCTTCAAAATGGTGGAGATTTTGGCACATTCACGGTGGTGTTGCTACCAATCAGTGTGGGACCACTGGGAGCCTTTGGGATTGTGGCCAGACAGGGAAACTGCAGTAAAAAATTAAGAGCATCTCGGGGTCTTCAGTGAAGCTGAGCACAGAGGGACCTTGCAGGACAGCCCTTATCACAACACATCTGCATTTGCTGTCACACTCCAGGGCAAAGCCCAAGTCTAGCACAGGATCTCAGTGCCTGAGGGTACAGAGGTGATCATCTGGCAAAGGTCACCCCCAGCCCAGTTAAGCAGAAAGTGAACAGCCATCTATAATACCTAAAGCAAACTGTACCTCTGTCTTTTTATGTGCCCACAAAGATACTGGAATTCTGCACTGCTCCTTTAATTTTTGTGGCATTCTGCTTGGTTCTGTGGTGTGCATAGACTTGCAGTCTGTTCATAACAACATAAGATCTCAGCGTGGTCTGCTTTATGTCTGCATGTATATACAGACACACAATGTTTTTCCCAGCATGCAGAATGAATAAATTCTGGAGCAATTTTTCATTGTTGCCTTTATGAGCTTCAAGAAAAAAAAAAACAACAAAAGACCAACCTCAAAAACTAATCAATAATTTATTCCAATGAAATTGCTGTTTACTCTGGTGAATGGTAGACTTCAGCTAACCAAGCCTGCACTTGGGATCTTGGATATTATTGTTTCTTATTATATCTATATTTTTTCCAAGGAATCCATGAAGCCCCTGTGTGTATATGCACAAGTGTGAGAGCATGTGCATGTGAAGGCAAGAAATAGGATTAAAGGGAGATTTCTTTCTATCTGTACATGCTTTGTGAGCTATAGATTGGTTCAGGTTGGAAAGGACCTTAAAGATCATCTAGTTGAATGTGTTTAAAAAAGAGATCCAACCCTCTTTTTTGTATGTGTGTTCTCCCTTTATAATCCAACATAAATAATGGAACCATGACACCTCTCTTCAGGAAAAGGCTGGTCACTGGTGGTCAGTAGAGTTCCTGGGGAGCTTTTCTTTTCATCCTAAAAAGGCATTTTAAATGAACTGTGTCCTCTTTGTTAGGTACATATGTGTAAACATGTGTGGGTTTTGTGTAGTTGACCATAATAATAGTATGGGATTGTGTTTTTATATAATTAGCACATTACAGTTTTGTTTATTGTGCACGTGCATGTGAGTATATGGGATGGGAATGCTGTATGTTAATATATATCTAACCACAAGGCACTAGGAAAAAAAAAAACAAACAACAAAAAAACAGAAGGGAAGGAAAGTAAAAAAGAACTAATCTGTGTGTCTTTCTTGAGGGTCTGCCTTAGAAGAACAAAAAAAGTGACTTTTGGGGTTATCTTTCTGGCTTATTGGAACTGTCGAGGAGCAAAGGTTACCTGTAACAGAGTCATAGAACGACTTGGGTTGGAAAGGACCTCAAAAATCCTCTCATTCCAACCCCCTGCCATGGGCAGGGATACCTTCCACTATCCCAGGTTGCTCCAAGCTCCATCCCACCTGCATTAAAAACCTGGACTTTAAGAAACAAGGCTTTGCTACAAACCTCCAAGGTAAATAATTTCTGTTTTCTGACCTTGTTATTCTGATCTCTAAGAGATCAATGAATTTCATTTCCAATGCCTTGGAGTTCCTTTCTCCCGGAGTTTTTTGCCACTCTTGTGCTTTTAGATGTGGATCATGATGTCTTTTACTACATGTCTGCAGCAGGGCTGTGGTGAGTTGATCTTGGTTGGACTCCAGGAGCCCACCAAGCTGGTCTGTCACTTCCCTTCTCAGCAGAACAGGGGGAGAAAATAAGATGGAAATAAACTTGTGAGTCAACATAAAGGCATTTTAATACAGCAAAAGCAAGGATTGTGTGCAGAAGTGAAGGAAAACAAAATATTCATTCTCTGCTTTCCATCAGCAGGTGATGTCCAGCCACTTCCTAGGAAGTATGTGTGGCACTTCCTCCATAAGACAAACACTGGACTAACAAATACTGCCCCTCTCTCTCCTTTTTCTTAGCTTTTATTGCTGAGCAGACACCCTGTGGTCTGGAATATGCCTTTGGTCAGTTTGGGACAGCTGTCCTGGCTGTGTCCCCTCCCAGGATCTTGCCCCAGCCTTCTGGTGAGGGGGGAATGCTGGAGAGACAGAGCTGATGCTGTGCCACCAACACCTTTCCATCTGCCAACACAGCACCGTGAGGGCTATGGGGAAAATCAACTCCATCCCAGCCAGGCCCAATACAAGGGCACAAAGCAGTGGGATTCTTCTCTCAGCAGGGGATTCTTGCCATATAAATAAAACAGCAGAGATAAACGATTCCTTTGCCACTGGGCTCATTTAACGTCTGATGCTCAAAATGAAACAGCCCACAAATTCACTCATGTAAAAGAGGGAGCTGGGAAAAGCAATGCCTGAGCTCTTCCCTTGCTAATTCCAGGTTTGCAGTGGTAAAGGGGAAAGGAGCCTGGGGTGTGACATCCCTGCAAGGTCGGGTCTTAGGGAGATGAGACTCCAGCTACGGGGGAACAAAAAAGAGGGGAGCAGAGCTCTGGGTTGCTGTCCCTCCAGATTGTTGCTTCCCGTTGCTCAGGCACGTTCTGTGGGATTACCATTGCCAAGGGAGCCTGGATCTGTATTTCCCTTAATGTGCCAGGGCTGCTTGTCCTGACCTCTCTCATGCTGCCTATTACCTCAGCTCTGCTTCCCCTCCTTTCTGATCGAATTACTAAAGCACACAGTGGAGTCTCTTGGCTCAAGAAAATTTAATGACAGTGACAACAGAGGAGGATAATAAAGATAAATCAGCTGCTCCCAGGAAGGAAAGATGAAGTAAGAACAGAGTGAGTTAGAAGGATACACCACGAAGTGACCCCGGCAAGTGCACGTTCCTCATCATCCCTTTCATCTCCATGGCCACCTTTTTTCTGCTTTTTGGGGAATTTGACAGGGAAGAGCAGAGAGCAGAGGGGACCGAGGCACTGGAGATTTCTGCCTTAGGCACACTTTTTGCTGGGGAATTCAGGGTACATCACCACCTCTTCACCATCTCCTCCCCGAGGCTGTAGGGTGAGAACAGACCGGGAGAAGTCTTTCATCAGGCACACTAATGAAGGTCTCAGCTCTGGGGTTTTCACCTCATCTTTAGCCCTGTGTACTAATGTGCTCCACATAGTAAAGGGAAATGGTGTTTGTAAAGGAGCACCTTCTTTCTCAATGCCTGTGAATCCCTGGGCACACCAAATCATGCTAATCCAGCCTTTTTTTTGATAAGCTTTTTGCATGGAAGCCAATGGAAGTAGGTTCTTGTCTTTGTTTGGCAAGGAAATCGTGCCTGGCAGAGCTCTGGGAGAGGTTGGGGCTCTTGTCTAACCTTGCCCACCAGCCAAGGTTGGATGAGGGCTCTAGGGCTGCAATGAGCAACACTTTGAGTGTGATGGGCACAGAGGGCATCCCATCTCCTAAGAACAGTGGGAGAAAAGAGTCCCAAACTGGATCTGATCTTCACACCTCACCCAGACTTCCTCAAATGAATACTAGCTCCTGGGACTGCAGAAACTGTCCCCACTTCCTTCTCCTCCCTGCTAAACACAAGCAGGTTCAGAGCCTGGAGTGTCTGTGACTACTGAAATTTTTTTTCTGACATCCACCATGTTTCCAGTTGCAGAGCATTTCCTTTCTAATGATAATTCTTGGGGAAAAAAAAAAAAACCACCCGTCCTTTAATTGCACTCTTATTCCTCGCCTCTCCCCTCCCACCAGGTTGTTAAATGTTTGCTGCATTGATCTAAACAGCTGAGCACGACACAGTGAGCTGTAGTTGAGCCCTCCTGCAAGCTCAATAAACTTAATGGACATCTTCAAGAACTTTAACTGGGAAGATTTAGTTCCCGTAGAAGAAGGAAACAAACACCCAGAGCAGCTTTGTCTGCCTGTTGTCCCTCATTTTGCCAGAAACAGCTGTTCGTGCTGGGATTAGCTCAGAGGTTTGTACTGAGCAGAGGCTGACTCACAAGAACAAAAACAGGAGATCATTACGTCTCAGTGCAGGCTCCAACTGCTTCAGGCTGCACGGGGAGAGAGAAAATTAACTGGAGTGGGAGCTCGATGTGCAGAAACGCCGCAACAACTTCTGCGCGTGACAGGCGAGCTGGAGAAGGGGGAACCTCCACCCTGCAGGGTGAGCAACCGTGGGGCTCCAACCTGAGGGGTGGAGGAGCTGGCTGTCACACTCCCTTAATGGAGCCCGTTTGTTCAGGATTTACGTGAGACAAAGGCTCAGAACAGGAGGGACAAAATTAGTTAATTTGCTAAGACGCCGCTTATGGAGAAATTCTACATCCATCCAGACATCGAGTGTGGGGAACAATCTCCCCTTTTTATGGAGGCAGAGTCTTCACCTTCACATGAATTTCCCTTTGAAGGATAATCTCTGAGCTGGTTTAGAGGCATTGGCTTCCACACCTCAGTGGAAGCTGCCCCTGCCCATGGAAGTGGGGTGGAATGAGATGATCCTGAAGGTCCTTTCCCACCCAAACCATTTCATGATTCTCTGAAAATGGGTGGTCTGGGTTAGTAAGTCATGTTGGATTAATTATAAAGGGCTGGTGAAGAAAATGGGCAGAAACACAAGGGCTCTTCATCCTCAGCTTATTATTGCCATAAATAAGGAACCAGCATCTTCTGCCCAACAGGACGATTTAATATGTTGTGGAATATCAGAGGCAAGACAGCAGCTACTGCTTTAGTAACAACTTATGTTCTTTTAATAACTTATTTTCTAACAGTGAGGGAAGCTCTGGAGGGGATGAGAGGAAAGCAGGAGGTTAAAAGGTTGCTTGGACAGTCTTTCACATTAAATCTGTGCTTTCATCTCAGGGGCTCCTCTCTACACATCCTTGTCAGAGGACGGCTTGTGGTTGGAAACAGCTCTGCAGACTGTTCTTATAAGTCCTGAGTAGCCCACAGGGCTTCACCAGGCAGACTCTCACCCCCAGTTTAATGCTGATGTGAACTCAGGGTCACCTTTCTCTGTGTTTCTGTCTTTCAGGGCAGGACTTCCTCCCCCTTCAGCCCTGTAACATAATAAACAATGACCCGAAATGCTCAGTAAGCCCATTCCTCCATGGGTAAGTCATCATTGCCTTGAAACAGAGCAGTCTGCACTTCCATCATCAACTGATGGCTGCTGCTAAGTCCTGTATATTTTACTTTATATATATATTTTTTTGCACTACCCATCATATAACTCAGTATTGTCACGGCCTGATGGCTAAACCACAGAGCACCAAAATCCATGGGGAATTCCCACTGACAGCAAGACCTAGACCTGCTGTATCACGGTTATCTCGCACCTTGGGTGACTATAATTAATCCTCCTGAAGTCCAGGATATCCTTCCATATTGGCCAAAGACCTGGAGTTGTGTTTTCATGCTCAGCCTCATCAGTTCTGCCTTGCAGGAACCATCTCTCTTTCAGTGGGGAAGCAGATGCAAGTTCATGTTTCTCCTTTGTTAAGTCACAAAGTGTTGTTTTGGGCACCTCCCAGAGCTAATTCATTGTCATCTTACAGACTGAGGACAATGTAAGGCTCTGCCATGTGCTGTATTGATCCCCTGACTTGATTAGTTGGTGTATCGAATCCCCCTGCTTTTCTAATCTAATTAATGCAAGGTAAATACTCCGTGTTGGGGCCTGGAGTCACGTTCTAAGAGTAATCAGGGAGTGGGACTGATTAAAACCAGAAGGCTTCGAGGATAATTTATGGACTACTTGACACTGCTGGCAGGTTGGGGTATTTGGAGGGCTCTGTGTGGTCTCTGGCTCAAAATTGGCTCTTTGGCCAGCTCCACATCCAAATTCCTCCTCATCCCTCAGTATGATGGCTTGAGGTTTGAAGGGGTCTGATCTCTGGGGTGAGACACAACTGTGGAGGTCAGGCCATCTGGTTTCACATCCCACCACCAGTGGGACACTGTGCCAGAAAGGCAGATGAGACACTTCATCTATGACCTGAAGAAAACCACCACATGTCATGGTTTGATAAAAATACACAGCACCAGACATGTGAGGACTTTGCTTTTGTTTAGAAATATGTATGGAAATAGAAATAAATTATTGAGATGTAGCTTAGTTCCAGTTTGTCCCTATTTCAGTCCAGATCCTGGTGTTTCAAGAAAAGGGAATGCTCTGGATCTGGTATAACTGGACTAGGGAAGGGGATAATGATAATTTATGCTACATGCATGAGTTAATTAACTCACCTCCACTATGAGGGAAGTACCACAATGACTGTTGTGATGAAGAGGGAAAAGAGGGAGTGGGAATTTTCATGCCCCAACAAAGTGTGTGCTGCAGGTGTGATGAGCTCTCAGGGATGAATTTAGACCTAAGGTGGATCCTATCTTATGTGGGAGGAAGCCTGGCTGGGTGGATTGTCATACAGGATTCATCTCCCCTCTGCTTTGTGTTGTCCTCCATCAGTGGGGGACTTAGGGCACCCTGGCCAGATGTTGTTCATCCCTCTGCACCCTGGTGAGCTCCTGAGTGTGGGATCACCTCCTTCATCCCTTCTTTGAGCCTGGGAACACACTGCAGCTGAGAGCAGACAGGCTGTGGAGGAGAAGTGAGGAATGGGAAGGTGGAAATCCAATGCAGGCTGTGGAGAAACTGGTTTTGAAGGTCTCTGGGGTCCACCATGGTGTGAGATGAGGAAGGGTGCAGTGGGCAGTGAGGGCTGGGCCAAGCTCCATCTGCCCTGATTGCAATTACTCCGTGGTTGGAATGGCATGAAATTTTTTCCAGGGAATAGGGAGCACGGGCACAGGGTCACTGAGAGCAATGGCAGGGCCATCTATTCCAATTCCTCTCTTTTGCATCCACGTTTTCCCAGGCAGGAGTGCAGCGGATACAGCCGGGGGAAGGCAAGGGCAAGTTCAGCAGCCAGATGTAATTGCATTTTCCTCCACAATTGCCTCCGGGGCTGAACCAAGGCCCTCCTGTGCCTGCCTCTCTCCTCACAATGCATCATAGAGAATTGGTGGAAAATCCAGTTAAAAGGCCACTCTCTGGTCTCAGCTGCCGAGGCACAAATTGCGGATGAATTTCCCCTCTCCCGAACACGCCTGACGGGTTTTGTCATCCAGCCCCAGATGGCTGGGTTGGATTTCTCCTCTCTCCTTGGTCCTTGGTCTCTCATCACAGCCCCTGTAGCTGCGTGTGAGCTCTTTCTGAGCGAGGCTGCACTTCAGGCTCCGTGTTTTACAGCAGTGCCATTACACAAAGATTTCTCTTCCTACACGTGTAAAAGGGAGCCCGAGATTGATGGAGTGTTGGAGTGGATAATCACAAATCCAGCTGCCCCGAGGTAGCTGAGAACAGAGATGGTGCAGGGCAGGGGGAAAAGGGTAGTGGGGCCTGAGGGAGCTTTGTAGGGTACATTTATCACACTGTTGGCAGAGAGATGTAATTTATATGGATGGAGCATAAATCCTGTTCGAGCTGCACGAGGCTCCATATGGGCAGCTGAGCACCTGGGTCTGCTGGGATGTTGGAAGCTGGAGCTGCTGTGGTCATCCTGCTGTTCTCTGGCTGTTCCCCTGGCATTTTCCTGCATTTCCTCTTCCCTTTCAGCTCTTGGTAACTCCCTTCCTCTGCCCAGGCTTGTGCAGCAGGGCTGGCTCTGTGGAGGAGGGTCTGGGTGAGCAGGAAGGGCACTTCCCTGTGCTTTACTCACTGTGAGACATGTCTGCCAGAGTTACTGAATCCATGGGAAAACCTCTGCTTTCTCCTCATCAAGCCCTTCTCCTGGAGCAGGGTCTGCTCCAGGGATTGCTTACAAAAGGCTTCATGGAATGGTTCGGGTTGGAAGGGACTTTAAAGATCATCGCGTTCCAACCCCCTCTGCCATGGGCAGGAACACCTTCCAGTAGACCAGGTTGTTCCAAGCCCCATCCAACATGGCCTTGGACACTTCCAGGGATCCAGGGGCAGCCACAGCTTCTCTGAGTAACCTGTGCCAGTGTCTCACCACCCTCACAGCCAAGAATTTCTTCCTAACATCTAATTTAAATCCACTCTCCTTCAGTTTAAGGTCATTCCCCCTTGTCCTGTCCCTCCAGGCCCTTGTCCCAAGTCCCTCTCCAGCTCTCTTGGAGCCCTTTTAGGCACTGGAAGGGGCTCTAAGGTCTCTCTAGAGCCTTCTCTTCTCCAGGCTGAACACATCCAGCCTGTTTTATGGTTGCCACGTTGCTGCAATGGGCAAAGTTTGAGAACAATTTCTAGAAGAGACCTGGGAAATTTTTGCTTATCCCCAGCCCATGGAGGGCACCTCTTTTCTCCTTGGCTGTCCCAGCAGAAACCAGTGGCAGTGGGTCCACACGTATTCCCTCCTGCTTCATCAGCACTGGCCTCAGGTCCAGCTGCACTCAGCCTTTTGTACAGGCAGGATATAACTGCATTTTCTGAGCTCCTGGGGTCCCCTGAGCTGATGGGTTTGAACCCCCCTGTGCAGGTTTACCCCCTGCCCTACCTCTTGTGTCCCCAGAGGCATTTGTGTGCCACCATCATGCTGGTGTGTTTTGGGCACAACAGTTGCTTTCAGGGCCCTTTAGGTTTAGGGAACAGCTGTAGTAAAGCAAGGTACAGCCTGTCCAGGGATGGATTTACTGGGAATAAGGATGTTGTCATACTGGTTCTTGCTGGGTTGCTTGTACTTCCATACCCTCCCCAACAATCTGCAGTGCATCTCTCCCTATATATATATATATATATATATATTCATTTTCTTCTTAACATCTGATGGGAAGGCTTGCCTTGTTCTTCTTCTTCAATGCTAAAAAAACCTTCTTTTCCTTTTGGCCTTATATTTTGGAACAGAGAATGATAATTGCTGCATTATTTTGTCCCTGTCATTGTAGTCACTCTTCCCTGGATTTCAGCCATCCTTTGTGCACCCTGGTTTCCACTTCCAATTCACAACCACAGATTTGTTATTTGGAGACACACAAACACAGAGGGGCCCTAACCACTTGGAATAAGCCTTGGAAATTAAATAATAAATGGAGACACTCCTCCTTTCCTCACACATGCTACGTGTTGCTCCAGCAAACGTTGAATAAATCACCGAGGTATGAGGTAATAAATCTTTCATGAGATTTGGACCATCTGAACTTCAGTGATTGTGTGGGGAATGTATAAATTTCACATGTAGATATAGAGCAAAAAAAAAAAAGAAAAAAGAGAGAATCTTTAGATTAGTTATTAACTTTGGAAACACTTGATGAGTTTTGATTCATTAAGTGTTTCAAAGTCTTGTTAATTTAATAAGTACCGATGAGGCTGTAATGTAAGACAACAATCAGTAATTTGGAGGGGGGAAATAATAAAGTAGTCATTACAAAGCAGAATGTTTAATCAAAGAATGTGGAAACTTACAGTTTCACATTAATTTGAAAAGGTTGGAGATTTAAAATTAATATTAGCTCTGACACAGGGAGGCTTTCTCTACAAGCAGATAGGGCTTATATAATTACTTAGAACAGAATTAAAATGCCTGTAAATTTAACGGCTTTACCTCTTTAAGTGGATCCCCAGGCTCTGTAGGTAGAATAGAAATAGAGCTACACCAGTCATGGTCCTTCAAATCCCTGAGAAAAAACTCACCTGTGGAATTCTGGCAGCAAATCTCACACTTTGGTATTCTCCTGGTGTCCTGTGCTTGAATGGGGAGATCTCCCAGGAGACTGAGATATACCAAGGAAAACTCAACTAATCTTCTGCTACCATGGAAACATCTCTTGTTGCCCAGAGAAACTGTGGCTGCCCCTGGATCCCTGGAAGTGTCCAAGGCCAGGTTGGAGGGGGCTTGGAGCAACCGGGGATAGTGGAAGGTGTCCCTGCCCATGGCAGGGGGGTTGGAATGAGATGATCTTCAAGATCCAATCCAAATCATTCCATGATGATTTCATGATGATGGCTTTCATCGGACTTGTTACCTGAGGCTCCACTGACAGCTGATGGAGAGACACAGTTATTTTTATGTTGTGGTCCGTCTCAGACAGAGGTGTCTATACCAGGATTCCATTAATCCTTCCCTGGAATTTTCTATGCCTCTCTGCTATCCAAGGAGGGAGCATGGGCAGCTTGCTTACATGCAGCCACTGGCATTTCATACCTTGAATTTTATCCACAAGTCCATGTTTGTGTCTGTCTGTGCCTGTGAGTGTGAGTTTGTAGGATGGAGAAGTCTGGGTGGACATTGCAGCTGAGTGTCCAGCTCCAAGACAAAAAGTCCCAAGTCATTACATAAGCATTTCTGGAGCAAGGGCAGTCGGATGCATTCTTAGAGCTTCACATCTTTCAGGGCAAGGCCCATAATTCTAAGCCCTTTTATTTTCACATTTCTCCTCATCCTGACCGGGGTCCAGTCTCCCCATGACTCTTCATTTGGTGTGGTGACGTGGAGGACAGGGTGACACTCTGCAGCCAGGCAGAGTGGGAATGATGGTCTGACAAGCAGCAGGAACAGATAAATGTGATTTAATTTGTCCTCTGTCTGGACTCAACTTAGGTAACCAGGACAAATCTGTCCAGACACAGTTTGTCACTCTGTAAGTGTCTGTCCAGGCTTTCTCCTGCTCAAGGACAGCGAGAGCAGAGAGCATTTTCCTCACACAGTGGAGCTGCTGGGAAAGCCAGTTGGGATTCAGCTTGGAGAGCACCATTAGCAGGCTGGAAAGGTGGACTAATGAGATGGATTTCAGGCCTGTGTGGGCTCAGCTTTGCTTTGCTGCTGCTGCTGCAGTCCCGTGGGACTCGTGAATATGGAAAAGAGCTGACTTTGGGAAATCTAGAGCAGAAACCCTGTCCAGTCTGCAATACTCTCTCACTCTGCTTGCAGCATGCAGATCACCAAGTCTTTGGGTGAAAAGGGATTCTTCCCTCTGCAGAAACTCAAAGTATTTCTGCTCTCCCTGGGAAGCAGTGAAGATCCTCGTTGTACTCTGGAAAGGGAAAGCCCTGGACAAAACAAAGTTGGTGGGTTTGAAGGAATCTGTCAGTCAGTTTGGAAGGGAAGGGTTTATGTCTTTGTGGGTTTCCACCACTTTGGAGAACAACCACCCTCTAAAGGCATTTTCCTGCCTC
Organism: Manacus vitellinus; assembly: GCF_001715985.3. Classification (NCBI taxonomy): domain Eukaryota; kingdom Metazoa; phylum Chordata; class Aves; order Passeriformes; family Pipridae; genus Manacus; species Manacus vitellinus. The sequence goes on from NW_021940724.1 coordinate 1,029,375, forward strand.
TTGGATGCATATTTTATCTTGCAAACTGTTGGTTAAAGACATGCTGGCTTTCCCTTCTCTAATATATAGCTGTTCATTTTTTTTCCCTTCCTTGCGGGAGAGTAAAATTACTATTTCCTTTAAATAGCACTTGAACCATTCTCATTGTTATTTTAATGTCATTTTGGTAAAGGGAGGGAAAAAAACCCCAGAAATATCTGAATTTCACTTTGATCCCAGTTCATAGATTTATTCTGAGGACTCACAGACATAACAAAGGAAAATTTATTTACTATAGACTTTTATTCTACTCTTGCACAGCTGCAACCCTCTCCCAGTTTTTGGCATTATTTCCTGTGCCCACTGAACACTTCTGCTCTGTATTTTTGATCCAGTTTCCATTGCTTGCACCCTTAGATTGACAGGTCACACTTTTAAATGATCCCTGTTCTTAACAGTTATTTTTATTCTATACTTTCATGGCACCAGGAGATGAATAATGATAAGGAAGCAAAGGCACCTAATATTTATAAGATTATTGCAAACTGTGCCCTCAGGTGGTTTTATGCTCAGCAAAGAGACTTATTTTGGGGTGAATAGTAGTTTCCAAATATATCTCTATTAACGGATGGATCGTTTGTAAGTTCTACTGATTTTTTTTTTCACAAAAAAAAAAAAAAAGAGAAAAGGAGATTTTTCAGAGAAAAACTGAATGTGTGATTTTTACAGTGTTCCCTCTGTGTAGGGATGCACTTTGTTCTTCCTGGCATAACTATTAATTCCATGCACTGTTCAGGTAAACTGGAGGGCAGGAAGCCTTCAGTGCTGACCTGCAGCATCACACACTGCTCAGGTCCTGCCAGATTATGGACCAGTGGATGGGGGGGAGGGAAAGGAGAGGGATGAGATGAATTGTAATAAAATTTGTCATTTTCCTTTGTCAAAAGTCATGAGATCTTCAGTGACAATGGAGTGGGGATGAAAGGACTGGCTTTGAAGAGGAAACTAGAGGTAGCAAAAAGGTACAAAAGGCTGTAATGATCCTGTAATGATCCTGGAAACAGGGAAAAAGGTTGATGTAGGTGAGGAATGATAAAGCTGATGATACCTGAAGTGTGTTTGATCAGAAAACTGGTGCAGAAAGAGACCGGAGGGGATGAGAGTTTGGGTTCTGTGTGCATGCCCATGCTGGGGCATTGGCATGTGTGTACAGACACCTGGTTAAACACCAAATTATTACAATAATTATTTTGAAGTTGGAATTGATAATTCAATTTTATTTGTGTGGGAGGGAGAAGCATATCCTGTAAGTGAAACTCTAACTTCAGAGCTTCCTCTTATCTGAAATTAAATTATCAGAGCCTTGTCTATGCAGTCAAATGGTAAAATCAAGACAGGGAAAGCCTCAGATTTGAGAAACTGAGTCAAATTAAAGGAAAGAAGGGGAGAAAGTTCTTACACTGTTGAGCAATTCTACACTGGCCACCTACAAGCTTGGAGAATTTATTTTTATTTTTAACCTTTTTAAAAAATTATGGAAGTTCCTGTTTAGACAGAAAAGATGTGAACAGCTTAAAAAATGTTACAGTGGTGCAAAACACTTTTCCAATTTACCCATCTCAATAAATTCATCGGTGAAAACCCATTAGTAAAAATGAATGATGATGTGCACGGAAAGATATTTTCATATCAGATAGCAGCTCATATTGCAGGGTGAAGATAAAAAAAAAACAACCAACTTCCCTGATTGTTTTGGAAAGCTCTAGTGCTCAATTCAGAGCCTGCTTCAACCTAAGCTCTTTGGCTGAACAGTGGGATGTGGGGTTATGTCCTCACTCTGAGACAATTTCGGGATGAAATACCATTCCTTTAACCAAACTGTTCGTGTCCCTGACTGTTTTTGGCATCATCACAAAGGTCCAGTTTCAGGGAGGGATGGGCAGTGAGGAAGTTGCCCAGAGCTGTGTCTCATACCTGTAGAAAACACTGCAGAACGGAGGAGAAGCTCTGACCTTCTCAGTGAGGAGCGGAGGAAGGAGCCTTCAGGTGACAAATGTCAACTGTCCGTGACAGGGAGTCCCCCAGGTCGTGTGTTTGTTGATGTAGTGAACGTCCTGGTTCAGGGATTCCTCACACAGTGGTGAAAGTGTGGGAGGAGAGGGCTGGAAGCACTTGGCTGTGTTTGGGTGACAGATCTTGCAGCTTGCCTAGAGAGGGATGCTCTGACCTCAGAACGCCCAGGGATTCACCCAGCACACAAAATACCAGGCAGAGCCAAGACCTATAAACCACCAGGAGCTTCCAAACCCACCATTTTCCTACCACCTTCCCAGGAGGGATGGCCCAGACCATTTGTTGGCAGCCTGAGTGCAGCAGCAGGGCTGCTTTTCCCTCTCACACTCACAGATGTGGCTCTTTGACCTTTGGGGAAGCAGCCTGAGCTGGCTGGGATGGGGGACAAGGACATTCTTGGTGCTCTGTGGTGGCCATGCCATGGATTATGGGATGCTGGGATGAGTCAGGGTGTAGCTGCTGGTGGAGCTGCTGTTCTTGGGAGTATTTGCAAAGCAGAGTCTGGCCCGGAATTAACTCCATCTGTTACAGAAGCAGGAATTGTGCCGCCTGTGTCATACAATGCCAGAGATTTCACACTGAGCTGAGCAGTCCTGGTTCACTTTCCAACAAACTCCACCATCCATTGCAGGACAGCTGTCCCAGAGGGAGCAGCCTGCTGTGTGCTGGACAGACAAAAGGACCTGGCTGGGCTGGCAGAGGGTTTCCTTGAACAAACCCTGCAGGAATTTCTCAAAATCCCTCTCTAGTCCCAAACCATATTGGACACACCAACTGTGATAACTTTAAGGGACAGTAAACAAGCCAGCCTGCTGCTCTTTGGTGCTGCCAGACCCTGCTTGTCTCTGCAACCAGCAGAGAAATGTGAGAATTCTCTTCAAACCATCCACATGTTTCATGGCTGTTTCTCTCTATTCACTGGACAAGGAGACAAAGTCTGGTATTCCTGGGAGCTGTCCATCTGAATGGGTCATTGCTGTCACTGAACTGGGGTTTAGGTGTCTAACTGGGGCTCAGGTAACACATTTTTTGGGCTGATATCCTAAAATTGCTCCACCACCCTCTCAAATGGCACCAAGACCATAAGACAGACTTAATGGTGGAGTGTAAGATGCCATAAGACCATAGGATGGTCTTATTTTTGTGCATTAAATACCATCCATGGCATACCTAGTGATATCCTTGACCTGCATTGTCAGGGTTTACCAAACAAGCTGTGTGAAACAACCCTCAGCTCTCAGTCATTGTTTCCACCTTGCTCTCCCAGGAATCCTGCTGGAGCACAGGGATGGGCAGTGATGGATCCTGCAGAAGAGACCCCTTGCTCTTGCCCAATAACTTTTAAATATTCCAGGCAATAATCTGAAAGTGTTCTGGATATTCAAATATGACCCAAAACTGTGGCTGATTTATTCAATTTTGAGTTGATCCAGTGAAAGGTGGCAGTTTGATCCATTCTGCTCTCTGCTGTTAACATTTTATACACAAAGACACAAGTAGAGAGGAACAAGAAATGGATTGGAGATGGTTGGTGAGCTCAAGATGGGGGTTGGACCTACACTGACTGGGTTCCTATGGAAATTCCTGTAATCTGTGCTAAAAAGGTGATTTCTAACAGTAGAACATCCATCTTTCAGCCATTCTAGAAAATGAAGATTTTGGGAGGTGAGGGATGAGATGGAAGTGGGACAGCCTACAGTGGTAGAGTGACCACCCAGCTGCTCTGATCACACTCACAACTGTATCTCTTGTTAAAAGGGGACCCATAATTAATTTCATTTTTAGTAACTATATTTATATTCACAGCTTGCTCTTTCACCCATTCCTTCCTTTTCCCTGTCCTCCTCCCTCCCTCCACTGCTCATAACGTGTTTTGGAAGGAGTGAGACAGTGACTGAAGGCTCACTGAGTCTCGTGCACACAGAGCTTTCCAGGCTGCTGCTTTTGCCATCCACATCCTGGAGATTGGAGGCAAAAATGGATCTTCTCTTTTTTTTCCTGACTTGTTTGACAAACTTAATGTGCAGCTGCACAAAATGTTTTCCCTCCAGGCAGTGGAAATGTCATGCTGTGTCTCTGTTGGTGACAGGGACGTATTTAAATGGGGTATTTCTTCCCAGACAGCATTTTAGGGCACTCTCTCCTATCAAGTACCTCTGTATCGTCCTGTGTTGGACACTGCATGGAATGGGGAGCACACTGCACATACATGTGACACAGCACTGTCTCTAATGTGCATTTGAACATTTTCATTACAAAATCTGTGTGATTGAAGCACACACTTCAATATAGATTGAAAACAAAGCCTCTCCTATGAAGACAGGCTGAGAGAGCTGGGCTTGCTCAGCCTGACAAAGAGAAGGCTTTGGGGAGACCTTAGTGCCCCTTCCAGTGCCTAAAGGGGCTCCAAGAGAGCTGGAGAGGGACCTGGGACAAGGGTCTGGAGTGACAGGACAAGGGGGAATGGCTTCCCACTGCCAGAGGGCAGAGTTAGATGGGATATTAGCAAGGAATTCCTGACTGTGAGGGTGGTGAGGCTCTGGCACGGGTTGCCCAGATAAGCTGTAGCTGCTTCTGGATCCTTGGAAGTGTTCAAGGCCAGGTTGGACAGGGCTTGGAGCAACCTGGGATAGTGGATGGTGTCCCTGCCCATGGCAGGGGCGTGGAACTGGATGATCTTTAAGATCCCTTCTGACTTTAACCATTCTGATTCTGTGATTCTATGGATCAATGATTTTATAGTAAGTGCAGGACACAGGGCACATGCTGATGAAATACACAGCACATGAGCTCCACAAAACGTGCAGCACACACAGGCTGCATAAAGCAGTGGATGAAATGCAGGCAAAGCATTCGTGGAGCTGTGTCTCCCCAGCACCACAAGGACTGTGTGCACCTCATTCCTGCATCTCATGAACACCATGTGAACGCTGCGTCCCCTGTCCCACAGATGCTCATCAACATCCTGCCTTCAAACACTTCCCCGTGGTCAGAAACACGACTTGCTACAAATGTGGCACTTGTTTGTACACACGTGATCGTGGCATGTGCTCCATGACATGATGGCAGAGACGTATCCCATGTCTGTACATTGAATGTGCGTCTCATGTGCTCGCTCGGTGTGCACATCCATGTCCCACAGATGCTCACCAACATCCCACCTTCCAACCCCTCCACATGAGCAGAAACATGGCTTGCACAAATGCGACACTTGTTTCTACAGACATGATCATGGCATGTGCTCCATGACATGATGGCAGAGACACATCACATGTCTACACATCGAACGTGTGTCTCATGCACTAGCTTGGTGTGTACATCCATGTCCCACAGATGCTCACCAACATCCTGCCTTCTGCAGATGGGCAGAAACATGACTTGCCACAGATGTGACACTTGTTTGTACACACATGATCGTGGCATGTGCTCCAGTGCGTTTTGGCAGAGACACACCACACGTACACACATCAAACGCTCGTCTCCCAGACTTGCTCAGTGTGTAAGTCCATGTCCCACAGATGCTCACCAACATCCTGCCTTCAAACACTTCTGCAGATGGGCAGAAACAAGACTTGCCACAAATGTGACATTTGTTTCTGCAGACATGATCATGGTATGTGCTCCATGACATGATGGCAAAGACACATCACATGTCTATACATCGAACGTGTGTCTCTTGCACTTGCTTGGTGTGTACATCCATGTCCCACAGAAGCTCACCAACATCCCACCTTCCAACCCCTCCACATGAGCAGAAACATGGCTTGCCACGAACATGACACTTGTTTGTACACACGTGATCATGGCATGTGCTCCCTTGCGTGGTGGCAGAGACACACCACACATACACACATAAAATTTGTGTCTCACACGCTCACTCAGTGTGCACATCCATGTCCCACAGATGCTCACCAACATCCTGCCTTCAAACACTTCTGCAGATGGGCAGAAACACGACTTGCCACAAATGTGAGACTTGTTTGTACACGCACAATCGTGGCATGTGCTCCAGTGCATGGTGGCAGAGACACATCAGACGCACACACATAGAACGCGCATCTGAGGCACTCTCTAGGTGTGTTCATCCATGTCCCACAGATGCTCACAAACATCCTGCTTTCAAACTCTTTTGCAGATGGGCAGAAACACGACTTGCCACAAATGTGACACTTGTTTGTACACGCATGATCGCAGCATGTGCTCTATTACGTGGTGACAGAGACACCACACGTACATGCATCGAACATGCATCTCATTCTCAGCATGTACATCCATGTACAGATGCTCACCAATATCCCACTTTCCAACCCCTCCACACTCCAGAAACTGAGCAGAAACACGACTTGCCACAAACGTGACACTTGTTTGTACACACACGATCGTGGCACGTGCTCCAGCGCGTGATGGCAGAGACACACCGCACGCGCGCACGTCGAACGCGCGTCTCACGCCCGGTGTGTACATCCAAGAAGCTCCACATCCATAACACATTTTCCCGGCAGGCACATGAACAGATGCCCGGTGCATATGGATCTGTATCACAAGCACAACACACGTAGGGAACGGGCACGTCAGGCTGGGCAGAAGGAAAGCTCTGGCTCGTTTTTTCCCCTCCCCGCGGAGGAAGCGCCTTCTCCACGTCAGCCTGGTTCTCCCTGATGAGTTCCCTGGGAAAGGTCGTGCCTTGCAGATGTCAGCTCATGTCGGATGGCATGTTCCTTGCCTTTTCCTAAATAGCTGCCCCTAAAAAGATTATTTGTCTTGGAGGTGTTTTTTTTTTTTTTGCTCGGAACCGGAGATTTTGAGCCTGAAGGGGAACACATAAAAATAAATCTGTAGGGGAAATGTGAATCATGCATTAAAATATGCTGGAAGTTGGGGATTTCAGTTTAATGCTATGGGACAACATGCACATGCCAGTGCTTCCAGGAGGGCTAGAAATGGCTGATTAGTCTAAAGAATCTTGTTGCTTTGTCTCTTCTGATACTCTTCTGATCCTTTAAGCATAAGAGAACTGCCTTCCTCTGTTGATGCCCAATATCCATTTGAAAATAGTGTAATCTCATACTGTGATGGTGAACTTGGGCTCCCAGCTCCTTCTCTCCATTGGTTGCACAGGGAATCAGTGTCAAGCAGCTCTGGCTAAGAGTTGACTTTAGTCTTCCATCATTTTCCCAAGAGAAAACAGAATAAATGTTCAAAGCACTCCCAGGTGCCACACTAAAATCTGGACATCCCCAGACACTTATGATTTATTCCAGGGTCCATTTTCAAACTGGTGTGTTTAGATCTGCCCAGCACTTTATATGGTTCTAGTCTATTTATTTCATCATAGCTTCTGGTAAGTTATATGGAGTAGCTTAGCTAAAAAAAAAAAAAATAAAGTTTTAAACTGAAATTAAAGTCAACAAATAAAATGCTCTAACTGTGCCAGTTTAAATTCAAATCATATAAAGCTTTTGTGTAGACAAATCTCAAGTCTTAAAACTTAACTTCTGTGGACATATAAGGTGGGCTTAGCAGTGGCTTTGGATGAGCATTATATCACTGAACTCAAATAAACAACTTCTAGTGCTAAAGTTTTGTCCCACGGTTTGTGAGCTCTAGTTCAAGATGCAAATCACATTTCTACTGAGTTTTAAAGAGGACAAATCAATAACAACTGAGGTTTGAAACTTAGAAGAACAGAGTTTTCCTTTGCTTTTAGTGGTTTATTGTGTTTTTACTGAACTGAACAAATGGAAATTAAAGGGAAGCAAAGCAAGCAAACTATTTTTTCTGGGATGGGGGCTGGGATTACTTCTGCAAACAGCATTTGCAAAAGCAGTTCTTTGGGCTTTATATCTTGTCACCAACACCTCGAGTGTATCAGCATTTTGGAGTGAGCTGTAGCACGTGCCTGAGGGAATAAACACCAGGATCCAGCTAAAGCAGGGATCTATATATAACTCCAAGGAAGGAAAGCACGAGCTGTAACTTGTCAGGTATTTTCACTAATGAAGGCTGAGCTGTGAGAAATTAGCACCAGGGAGGTCTGCAGACCAGATGCTCTGGAACATAATCCAGGATTGGGAGTTTTAACTCCACAGTCCACCCAGTATCAGCTCTGTGTGGCACAGACCTGTCAGGAGAAGTTCTCTGCAGCCTCTCATCACGGTGGATCTGTGGTTAAACCAGTCCAGGACTTGACCACACTTGACTGATGATCTGCTGATGTAGGTTTGACCACTTCTCCACATCTGATCTCCATTCTGGCCTTGTGGTCAGTTTAGGTTCAGGTCAAATCAATGAGCAAGATCTGATTTGTTTCTCCTGAAGATCATTACTGGGCAGCTTTTTGTGGGGGGAAGGGTTGTTTGATAATCAGTGAGCTCTGGAAAGCAGCAGCAGCAGCAGTAGGTAGAAGACAGTTAAAAACCTCTTTCTCCCATGGGAGAAGGGAGCCTGCAGTTTTACTTTGAACAGAAAAAATACACCACAAAATCAAAAATACAACACCCCCTTGTGTAAGTGAAAGAGACGTGGCCCAATTGCACAAAGTGCTGAACAACCTTGGTGGAAATGCAGGGAATCAGGTCAATGGTTAATTTGCATCCTTGGACCTCATTCCTGTGACCTCCACATTGACCTTCTGCTCTTCAGGCCTTGCTCTTACTGTCTTGAGCTGTTCACCCTCACCTAATGCTCATCTTTATTCTCTCCCCTCTGCCTGCTCTGGCCCTCCTTCCCTTCCTCCTTGGGCCACTGTTGCTGGATCTGGGATCTAAAGGTTACCTGTGTCCCTGCCCATGGCTGGAGGGTTGGAACTGGATGATCTTTAAGGTCCCTTCCCACCCAAACCATTCTGTGACTCTGATAACCCACATGTGGCTCAGCACAAACAACCCTCTAAGCTTGGTCCTCTTGACTTCTGGGATGGGATCAGCTGCACAGAAATGGATCCAGGAGAAGCTGTTTTCCATATGTTTTTCCCAAGTAGCACATCATAAGGGCCCATTCCTTGTCTCTCCAGCTGGTTTTGAGTGATTCCTTTCATTTGTGCACTCATTTATCGAGTTAATTTAAATGGTGAATACCTGATATGCAGGTAACAGGGACTCAGTTAATCCTGTAATAAATTGGCTCATGCCCAGGACTCTTGGAATTCTTGCTGAGTTTGCCTTTCTGCTGAGACAGAGCAATTCATGCCACCAACAGGATCCTTCCCTGGCATGAAACTGTATGTTAAAGGATGAGGGTCATGAAGCACAAGTTGCTCTTTATTTTATTGACTTCTGGTGCACCCATATTTGTCTTCCAGACTTTGTTATTTAAGCAGCAGACATGGATCAGGTGGACAGTGAGCTGAGGTTTAGGTATCAAAATGACCAAAACCATATCAATTAATTAAAAGAAGACCCAGGACTTCCTTTGGCAAGCAGTTCTCCCTCACTTAGCTGAATTTGAACTGAAATCACTGCCAGCCTGTTTCTGCAGAGTGATGTGAATATCTGGGCAGCATTTGCCCTCTTTGGAAAATTACATTTGTTCTTGTTTGCTATGCTTTTCCAGAAGCCTTCCAAAGGTTTGTTTGGGAATATGAGCTGGGTCCAGATGAACATGCTGAGTAGATAAGGTTATCCCAGGCAGCTGGGGTCCAGGAGTTTACTCATTTTCCTCTGCCACTGACCCTGCTGTCACCACCTAGTCCATGGAAATTGTGGTTATTTTCCATTCAGAGGCAACTGGGAGAGCATTCTGGAGGATATTCATCCCCAAAACATGCAGGCTCCTGTGTTCTGTTGCCTGCCTACGGTCCCCGTTCTCCATCTGCTGCACAGCCTCCCATTATGCAAATGAAGGAAGGCTTGCTTCAAGTTTATTTCTTAATTTAATAAATGTAATTTAATAAATCTTAATGCAATACATTTCTAGTGAATGAAAGGATAGCTGGCTGCATAAAATAGCATCAGCTGTCAGACAGCCCCCCTGTTCCCCAGGAGCTCAGACTGCTTCAGGGATTGTTTCTCTTAAGAAGACTTTGCCAAATCAGATCTGCAGCCCAGCTCTGCCTGTGTCTTGCTTTTGATCATGGCCAGAAGTAAAAATTCACTGACCTGTCACTGAAATGGGGCCAGGATAAGGAGGAGAGGCTGTAGTGAGAGGGAGTTGTGTGCAATGTGACACTGGCTGTGGTTTTCTGGTTGGGACCACAGTGTCACATCTCGTTGGTCTCCCCTCTCTGTCCCTACACGGCAGATTTCATTGCTGTTCTTTTTTCCCTGCTTGTCAGGAAAGCAGAAGTGAGTGGGCATCACATTTATCCCCTTCTGCAGAATTAATTTCCCAGTGCATCCCACCCAGATCTGAATGTGCAATGCACCAGAGAAAGATGTTTGGAAGGACCTTCTTTTTGGGCATGAGGTGAGACAGCTGAGCCTGGTGATCCCTATTTCCCAAGAAGATTCACAGTATCTGATAAGACTTAAATACTGCAAAGTGAGAGCAGACTGTTGTAATCTCCTAATCAAAACCCCCACAAATTAAACCAGGGACTTCCCTGAATTAACTCCTCTTTGCAAAGGGTAAGTGAGTCAGATATTTTTAATGTGTCTCCACCAAGGTAACACATCGAGCTGTGCATTCTGGGCTGGAAAACACCTACTGAGCACTGAAGGCCAGCACAATTCTTGCCCTGGTAGCCAGCTCAAGAGAGGTTTAAAATCCAAATCCAAAGGCATCCTGAAGAGGAGGGTCAGCATTTAAGAGATTGTGACATCTTGCATCAAGGCACCCTAAAGTTTTAAGGTTTCTGCAGAAGGGGCTTTACTGACACCACCACCCTTTGTGGCTCTTTGGATAGTGATACATCATCCCCATGCTGATATCCAGAAAAATATCTAAAAATGGTAAAACCCACCATCCATAAGTAAATTTCCGTGCCAAGTAGCTGGGATGTATCCTTCAAGCAAAGCAGGAAATCAAAATGGAAACTGAACCATTGAAACTTTGGCAGGAGCAAAGAGGAAAGAGGCAATTAGTTGGACTCTCATTATTTGGATGCCATTCCTGTCTGGATGACTATTCTGACCTGTCCACAGCAGCAGTCATGATAATCTCAAGCAGAAAGATGGAAGAATCAAAAGTTTCCTTTCCCCCTTTTTCTGTTTCTTTCTTTTTTTCATTTTTGCATCATTATCATTAAAAGAAAAAAACCACCCTGCCCTCATAATGAATCTTGGGGTCAAATGTTCAGCCACTTAAAAAAATATGTAAAAGAAAACACATGGATGTGCTGCAAAAGCAGTTGCTGGGTGATGAGTTACATATGCAAGAAAGCAGCATACATATGCAAAAGGAGACTGTGAAGGCACCAACAAAGATGTATTTTTGGTCACAGACACAATTGTACTTTTTTTTACATCATTCAAAATTTTTTCATGACTATATTCATCTTCTTCTTAATATCAAGCTTTTATTTATAGCAAAAATTAACTGTCATTGTTTGGGGAAGACAATGAGAACAAATTTATGTCAGTTCTTACTCGTTTTCCCTGTTTTGCCAGTTTAAAAAAAGTCTGTGTCTCTGTGAGGATTTATTGAAGTAAAAAAGAAACAAATCAAAAAAAGCAAAAAACCAGTATCAACAGAAAAAAAAAAAAACAAGCAACAAAACAAACCCCTTTAGATTTCTTTTTCCACAGAATCAAAGAATTGTTTCACTTGGAAAAGGCCTCCAAGGTTATTGAGTTCAACTGTTAACCCAGCACTGCCAAGGCCACCATTAAACCATGTTCCCAAGCGCCACATCCACACGTCTTTTAAATCCCTCCAGGGCTTAGGATTCCACCATTTTCTTGGGCAGCCTCTTCCAGTGCTTGACAACCTTTCAGTGAAGAAATTTTTCCCAGTATCCAACCTGATCCTCCCTGGCACAGCTCTAGGCTGTTTCCCCTTGCCCTGTCCCTTGTTCCTTGGGAGCAGAGCCCGACCTCTCCCCGGCTCTCCCCTCCTGGCAGGGACTTGCAGAGCCAGAAGGTCCCCCCTGAGCCTCCTTTGCTCCAGGCTGAGCCCCCCCAGCTGCCTCAGGAGTTCTCCAGACCCTTCCCAGCTCCCTTCCCTTCCCTGCACATGCTCCAGCCCCTCCATGTCTCTCCTTTCTGAGGGGCCCAAAACTGGGCACAGAACTCAAGGTGCCTCAGCAGTGCCAACACAGAGGACAGGCACTGCCCTGGTCCTGTGGCCACAGTATTCCTGGTACAAGCCCGGATGCCTTTGGCATTCCATGGGGTGAGAGATGGGCATTCAAAGCAGCTAAAGGAAATGGCTTCACATTCCACGTGCCCACCCAGGTGAGCAGCTGCTGTTCCTTTCCTCAAACACAGGGAGCAAAAGCTCCATTATCCTGCTTGCTGTTTCCTTGCTGGGTTTCGGGGTTATTAGAAAGATAAAAGAGAAAATTGCTCTCACTCCTAAGCTTGAGTGTGTGGGAGGAGTGTTTGAGAACTCAAATTTCAGGTCCAAAGCTCTTTTCAACAATCCAGAAAACTCTTTGCCTGTTTCTTGCAAGTGCCTACAAAAAGACTTCCATGGTAAGCATGGGAATGAAGTGCCCAGCTAATATTAGCATCTTGGAAGGGCACTGAGTACAGAAACCCACTCTGCTCCTCTGGAAAGCAGACCATGGCAAGAGGGACCATCTGTGGAAGAGCAGAGTTATCCTCCCTTGCAGTCACTCAAGGCTGCAAATTCTCGGAAAAATCCTCCATGTGTACCAGGCTAAAGTGTTGTGAGAGGACACGTGGGGCTGTGGGTGGGTGTGAAGCACACAGAGTTCCAACAGCTGGCAGTCCTGCTCCCGCAGAAAAAGGGCAGGATGGTTGTGTTTGGAAAAACACCAGTCCCCCCAGAGACTGCGTCGCACCAAGAAGGCGCCTTTTTCCTGCGGTCCAGCTCATCCCAAGTGGGGTCTTATTGACACAGGATTGGGTTTTCCCTGTCCTCCTGCATCCTGATTCACTCAGGGAGTGCGTGCACAGGTTCCTGCTCCAAATGGAGACACAGCTGGGCAAACATCTTGTAGTAGCAGAGAACTAAGTTGGCCTTCTGAGGTTGCAGAAAAAATGATGCAGGTTCTGGGAAAACTGCATCCACCGAGGAGTCAGCTCTGTGTCATCAAGACAGAATGAACAGGGCAAGGTAGAGTGAATAGATGGTCTGTGAGGGGGAAGTTACCACCTCTAATAACTCTCTGAGGATTTAGCACCAGAAGAAAGTGCCAGAGATCCAGCAAGGAGCTGTTATCACCTCTGGTGGGAAGGTCTGGCTTGTCACTTGCTGACCCTGTTTCTCTGGCAGCATCATCTGGGTGCTCATAATTGTATCAGGGAGATGAAAGAAGTATCTTTGCAAAAAATATCTCAGTTGAAAGCCAAGGAAGCTCTTTTTCTTCACCAGCTTTGTTTTCTCCATCTGAGTCTGATTTTGACTGACTCCCTCTGGTTTGGATGCAGTTCCAGGATGCAGGAGGGTGGATGGAGGAAGTCTCTGGGCTGTATCCTTTTCTCCAAGTCACCATTTCTCACCTCTTTAATTTTGGAACTGCTCTATATATTTCTCCTGGATCTTTCCCCTCATGAGTAGTCCAAGATGGGGGTCACAATTTATTCCAAAGGCTGCTCACTGGTACCTGCCTGATTTATCAACCAGAGGGGAATGAGAGTCAGGGAGAAGGATTGTGTATATCTGTTCCTTGGTGCTTTTAGACAGCTCACTGAAGACAGTTTTTACCTGTTCCTCACTCTTGGCCTTGCAAGACTTGGTCTAAGTTTGCAAGAGAAGATGGAGAAAGTACTTAGCACAAGTCATTGGCAGTTATGCATCAGAAAAAAACAAACAAACAAACCCCAGGTTTTTATTTGAATTAGACTTTTCTCAGGAGAGGTGAATCTATATAAATCCCCAGGGTTTGGCTCAGTGATAAAGCAGATTCCCAAAGGGCTCAGCTTTGTGGGCCAAGTGCTGGAGAACATTGCCCAGGGGAAAGGTCTGGGGCTGACGAGACAGAGTTAGTGCTTGTTTCTACCTCAAATAGTCAGTGTGATCATGGCTTTCTGCTGGGGGCTGGATGTCTGATCATTTAGGCTTTTTCTTCTCTCTGATAGTTGTGATAGCAACCCTCTACATCCCTTTGTGGATCTGGGCGTGAAGGTGCCTAAATACCTGTCAGTTTGGGCTTGGTTTGGCTGTGGTGGCCTCTCCAAGAGCACCTGAAGTTTGGCATTTGGTGGGCCTTGGATTCCTTCTGTAGAAAGGTTAATCCATCATGGTACAGGAGCCAAGTGTACCATATCTGTGCCTCAGAGTCTGTTGGAGAGGGAGTTGTGACGCTGCAGTGAATAACTTTGGGCACAGTGGAGCTGCTTGGCTGTTTGACAGGGGAAGATGCAAATAAGGGTCTGCCACAACTTCTCCCCTGCTTTTGACTTTGTGAACTCCCTCTGGACTGTGTTAGAACTGAGGGAAGCAGTGAAAAGAAGGACTTACCCAGTTCAGCAGAAATTTTGATTGTCTGAAACCTAAAAAATCCCCCTGGCTACAACCAGGGGGATTTCTTGGCTCTGCCTTTGAGTTCTTGAAGATTCCTTCCCTAGTCACTGTAGAGACCTGCTCAAACCTCCTCTTACACACCACGATCCTCTGGGGTGGAGCTTCTTTCCTCTTCTAACTTTGGGCCTGTCTTGAAAAATATTGGAATTCATGGCAAGGGTAGAAAGAAGAAGAAACAGAGCACTGTGCTGTTACTGTGACTCTTTCCAGACCCAAACCATCGAGCCTCTGAAGCATAAAACATCCAAGAGTGACTCTAATTATATATTATCTATATAATGGATAATCCCCATTATACTAAATATATTTAAAAAAGAAGCTCTTGTCAAGAGGTCACTGGTAAATCAAGTTTCAGCCAATGCTATTTGTTTAAAACTGACTCCATTTTTATTCATCTCCCTTTTGCATATTCATACAAAGGATAATGATGTTGATGACTATTGTCCAGTGAATTCAGGGAGGGGCCTGATGGGAAAATAAGTCATTGTCTCTCCCTCCCTTCCTCCCTCCACGTCCAGGTGCAACCTTCTGTCTGTGCCCCCCAGTGATTTATTGGCACAGCAATCTGATTTTGGTAATTAAAATTGATTTTCAGCTTAAGCTTTGTAAATACACTGATCCATAACAAACTTGGGTCATGTTCTGGGGGCGGGGTGGGAAGGGGGAATAAGGGAACAGGGATACCAGGAGGAGTGATGAGGATGAGAGCCACAGTGCCGGAGGAGGAGGAGGGAGGCAGGATGAGATTATGGGGGTGGGCAGTCTGTGAGCTGCAGTGGGGTCTGCAGGACATCCCATAAAAGCCTTGCACAGTGCCTGGGAATGTGCTGATCCCTGATCCAGTTGCTGTTGTTGCTGGACAGCAGCAGGGCCACAGTAAACCTGGATTCCAGCAATATCAGCTCTGGCAGCTCCAAGGGCAGCCAAGAAAAGCAGCTGGAGCTGGGAGCAAAATGTTGCTTTGCTACTGAGACATGGTGTGGAAAAGGAACAGAAGGAACAACTGGCTCCTGAGGAGACCTCTGGGGGCTGTGATATGAATCCAGACACTCAGGTCTTCTCTTCAGCCCGGATGGAAATCCACAGATCTTAGAGCAGATCCAGAGGAGGCCTCAAAGATGCTTCAAGGGCTGGAGCCCCTCTGCTCTGGAGCCAGGCTGGGGGGGTTCATCTGGAGAAGACAAGGCTCTGGGCAGACCCTCTTGAGGCCTTTCAGGACTTAAAGCGAGCTTATAAAAACAAGGAGAGTGACTTTACAAGGCAGACAGTGATAGGACAAGGGGAAACAGTTTTAAACTAAAAGAGGAGAGATTTAGATGAGATGTTGGAAGTAAATTCTTCCCTGTGAGGGTGGTGAGGCCCTAGCAAAGGTTGCCCAGAGAAGCTGTGGCTGCCCCTGGATCCCTGGAAGTGTCCAAGATCAGGTTGGTCGGGGGTTGGAGCAACCTGGGATAGTGAAAGGTGTCCCTGCCCATGGCAGGGGGTTGGAATGAGATGATCTTGAAGGTCCCTTCTAACCCAGACCATTCTGTAATTCTGATTCTAAGCAATAATCTCCTTACTGCAAAACAGGGGCTGGGAGCACAGCACCTGCCTGCTGCAGGGCTCTGTGCCTGCTGCCAGCACCCCATCTGCCCTCTCCTCAATGCACCCATCTCTCCCAAAACCTTTCCTCTTTCCCTGTGAGGGTGGCCCTTCCTGTGGCAAGGACAGGCTGTGCTCACCCTTCACGTGCATGGAAAGTCCTCAGCTTTGAACGTGCTGTGTGGCAGCAAGAGCCAGAGGGCAAGGCCTGGGGACTCTGTGATTTGTTTGGCACTGATTTGGGTGAGATCAAGCACGTTTTCCTCAGTTTGCTCACTCATTCAGTGAAAGCAAAGTTTGGTTTTCCTTCCACCAGCAGCCCTGAGATCACACAGCCTGTGCAGCCTCCGAACTGCACCTCGTTCCAGGGGAGGAATGATCTCCCTGGGCTGTTCTCATCCTGGGCACTAATCAACTGAGCTCTGCTGGGAGATCTGCACGTTGCAAAAGGCTGGGAGCTCTCTGAAATCCGAGCACAAGAGCTCTCCAAGCCTGAGCCCCTCCACCTCCTTCTTCCCCAGGCCAAGCACTTTAAAATAACTCACTTTTGAGGTTGAGAATGAACATGGCAAGCCAGCCCACACACTGGCTGTTTTCTGCTTCTCAGCCACTTTTCCAAGCCAGCCCACTTTTCTAGCACAACTTCTTCCATTAGCTGATAATCTCCCTGTACAACTTCTCCGATTGCTTTTGGGAAATCTAAGTGCATAACATCTATTACATTTCCCTTGCCTACCTTGGCAGTAATGCTGGAGCTTCAAAGAACTCCAACAAGTTAGTTAAGCAAAAGACCTCCTGCTTGTAAATCCACGCTGGCTGTCTCCCCTAATCCAATTATGCTTTACAAGGTGCTCCCTTCACTAAATCCTGAAAAATTGTTTCTGATATTTTTACCCACAATTTATGTTAAGCTGCTCGGTGTATAATTGCTTGTCTAATCGCGTGCTCCTATTTTTGAATAATGGTGTTGGGTTTGACATTTCTGCACTTCTCCCGTGTCATCTGAGAGCTGCTAAAATGTTATTACTCAAGACTTCACTCACTTTGCATGCTCGTTGCCTCCAAAACTGGTGGAGTTCACCAACCTGCACCATGGATGGCTTTTGTTGCCATTAATGTCCACTTGTCAGCTGAACCCTTTTTTTTTTTCAGTTAAGATAGTCAGGACATGAAGTAGTACAAGTTCTACTCCCAGTGGTAGTTCTGCTACAAGAAGAGCACAGGGAGAGATGAGACTTAGTTAAGTCTCCACCTTAAGGCATGAGGAACCTTCAACAAAGGATGTGGGGCTTTGTGCTTAGGGTCTTTCTGTCAGAAAGAAGAATTCTTATTCTTTTCTGGAGAAAAGGAGGCTCAAGGGAGACCTGGTTACATTCTATAACTCCATGACAGGAGGTTGTAGCCAAGTGGGAATTGTTCTCCTGTCCCAGCAACAGGATGAGAGGAAACGGCCTCAAGTTGTGCCAGGGGAGGTTTACATTGGATATTTGGGAAAATTTCTTCACTGAAAGAGTGGTTAAGCCTTGGAACAGATTTCCCAGGGATGTGGTGGAGTAACCATCCCTGGAAATGCTCAAAAAAGAGTAGATGTGGCCCTTCCAAGTATGATTTATTTGATATGGTGGTGTTGGATTGCAGGTCGGGCTTGATGATCTAGGAGGTCTTTTCCAACCTTAGTGACTGTAAGTGTAGAAGACCATTCCAGAAGATTTTACTAAGAGGAGATTAAGGTTTTTCACTTAGGGAAGCTTTCCTGCCTGGAAAAAAGTACCTTTTCCAGAGATGGATTTAGATGTTTTCTTCCCACTGCATTCCAGAGGAGCTGATTCCCGGGTAGGAGAGAAGTTCTTGCAGACGTGTCTGAAGGCCCCAGGGCAGGAGGACCAGGGATGATAAAAGCCCTGAGAAGAACAGGGAGGGTGTCTCTTTCTTAGGCCTGGTGAAGATTTGTGCTGAGATGTTGAGTGTTCTCAACTTCAGAAATCAATTCTCCTAAATCCTTCCACTGCCTGATATTCTGGGGGTACCTTTACAATGATTCTATGATTCCATCATAAGGAACAAAGAAGTGAGTCTCCCACACCCCAGAATATGAAAGTTTTGCCCCCAATTTTTTTCAGATTCAACAGATCCAAGACATAACACTCCTGACCTGTGAAGGTGGGAGCAAATTTCAAGGCCACCAGCAGGAAACAGGTGATATCAGAGGAGGGAGCTGTGCTGGTGGAGGTTTATTTCCTTGCCCTTTTTCCTGTTTTCAAAGCCAGCCCCAATTCCACACGCAAATGACTCCATCTCTGATGGTGGAATGGGTTGAGAGTATTTTTCCACAGGACTGGCAGGGAGTTCTGTTGAGATTCACATCCTCACATAACCAAGATTTAGTGAATAATCCGTGATGTACAATCCAGAAACACGAGGGTTTGGAGCCAGATGAAGAAAAGTGGCATCCTCTCACTTGCAGCCAGGCAACAAAAGGGATGGGACTGAAGAGGGGAGCAACATATGTTTTTGAACCTTAAATAGACTGGTCTTTTCAAACCCAGAGGAAGAGTGGTGATTCCTCATGCTGGAATCCTTCCTAGCCAAATATCACATTTGCAATCTTCAGCCTTTCCTTAAAGTTTAACTGGAATAAAATAAAAAAAAAAAAAGGGGGGGGGGGAAGAGCAGAACAGTTTCTCTAGCAAATGCCTCCTCTTGAGGCCTGTGTTTTTAACCTCTAGAGAGGATGAAACAACTACTCCCCAAAACCAGCCTTCATGTTGGAGAAACAAGTTTAGGATAACTGGAGACATCACTGTGGAGGTTTTCTGGGTGTTGTTTTGTGGTTTGTTTTGAGGTTTTTCTGTGGGTTTTAATGGGTTTCATGGGGGGTTTCCTGTTTGTTTGGGGTTTTTTTTGTGGGGGTTGTTTTGGGGGTTTTTTTGTAGGTTTTCTTGGGAGTTTTCTGGGGGTTTTTTTGAGGGCTTTGTGATTTTATGAGGCTTTGAGGTTTTTGTTTTGGTTTTGATTTGGTTGTTTTTTTTTTTTGTGGCTTGTTTTGGGGTTTTTTTGTGATTTTGCAGGGGTTTTTTAAGGGTTTTGTGGTTTTATGAGGCTTTGGGGTTTTTTTGGTGGCTTTCCCAGATACATGCAGTGTAAAACATGGGAATTATGAACCTCTTGAAAGTGAGGTTCATAATGACAACCAAGCAACCCTTAACTGCGACACAGAGAAGCTCATCTGTGGTCCCCACCCTGACCCAGGTTGCCCAGAGAAGCTGTGGCTGCCCCTGGATCCCTGGAAGTGTTCAAGGCCAGGTTGGATGGGGCTTGAAGTAACCTGGGATAGTGGAAGGTGTCCCTGCCCACGGCAGGGGATGGAACTGGATGATCTTGAAGATCCCTTCCAACCAAACCTTTCTATGATTCTATATCTCCAACCCAGAAAACCTTCCAATAAGGATCAGTGATGGACAACCAGCAGAGAGCTTCAAAAGAGAGAAAACTCTCCATTTCCTCTACCCTCTGCCTCAGGATTTCACATAAGCTTCATATAACCTTTTCACATAAGCTTCCCACCTCTGCTGCTTCATTTTCCTTGCCAGTCTCTTCATTCCCTTGACCAACCATCTATGCACAAACAGTCTTATTCTCTTCTTGATGTTTCTACACACTTGGAAACCCCCAGAGGGACTGGGGACAGGCGAGCACAGAGATTTTCTTTAGCCTCTCAGTGCTGTCAGCAGATAAAAATCAAAGCTATTAGGCTGCACAGCTCTTTCAGAGCTCTGTTTGATAGACACAGAGTTCTCCTGTCCTTCCCAACTCCTTCTTGCAGATGAGCTGTTAAACCCTGCCCCTAAAACAGCCAGGCACTTTTAATGGAAACAAATAGGCCCTTGCCCCAGTGGCAGCTGTGCCTTTTTAGTTTAGTGGGTTTTGTTGCACCCTGTCCCTGAAAAAGGGGGAATTGTCCTCACTTTACAGCAATAGGTTATACCAGAGGAATGCTTTCCAAGCAGGACAAGTTTGTAGGATGAAGGGGATTGGGTTGTCCCCAGGCCTGAACTCCCACAGGCGAGGTGAGATCCTTCCACACAAGCAGAAATTCGAGTTTTCAGTCCTGCTGGACAAAGAAAAACGATTGCAGGCAGAAAATAAGAAGAAAAAGTAAAAATTAAAGCCAGTTCATTAAAGGTAGACATGCATTGTGACCCCCTTCCTTCCCCAACAGTCTGAGTTTTGTCCTGAGTTTATCAACATCCAGCAGCTCAGAGGAGCTAAAGGATGCTCTGGGAATTCTGTTTTGTTTCCCAAGCTTGGGACTGCTTGTCTAACAACAGGAGATGCTCAAATTTCTGTCCCTTTGGTGGACAGTTTGAAGAGCATCTCTCAATCTCATATTTTCTTTTAAAAAGGGTGAAAATTAGTTGTCCTCACTCACCATTTTTGCCACTGAAATTGTGAAGCTTCCCAGGATTTCAATGGTCTCTTATAATAAAGACAAGTTATTCCCATTGATTTCTTAAGCAGGGACAGTTGCTGCAGAGAGATCTCCCAGATTCCAGCTCATTAATGGGTTATTAATGTTTATCCATTTTTATTTATCCAAATTCTGATCTCTACAGGACTATTCTGCCTCAGATCCTTAATTTTCAGTGTTCTGGTGGTGAGTTCCTGCTCCCCTCCCACCCCTGCAGCTTTCCCAGCTAAACTGCTACCACAGGTATTTGGAGCATAACACCTGATCCTTTAATTCCTTTCTGGGGAACGGTTTATTTGGAAAAGATTATTCTTATTGCTCCAGAACCAGCTCAGCATTTCTAAGTTCAGGTGCACAACTTGCAAATTACCAGCTTTCTACTTTCCCTCTGATGTGCTGAGTCTAAAAACAGCTCATTGCAACCTGTCAGTGCTCCATGAACTGAATTCAGGGGACCAGGATCTCCCCATGGAAGTTTCAGTTCAGTCCTTGTAGTGATTCTCCAATGTGGGGGAGAATTTCCCCAGGAAAATGAATAAGGTGGTTATTTATTTTTTAATCCTCGAGCTTTCTAAATGGCATTTTTGGAGATGCATTTGCAAGCAAAGGCAGAGAGAAATACCTAAAAAAACTAAACTTCTTGGATCTTAACACTTTAAAGTGATTTTTAATTAATTAAAAAAAAATCATTACCTAGACATTTAGAAGTCTTAACTGCTGTTATTCAGATTAGAAACCAGTCTCTAGGTATTAGAGAATACAGATACCTAATACAAAGCCCTGGCTTTTGTAGGATGCTTTCACTTTTTATGAAGCATCTGGCTCGACCTGACAGCAGAAATAGGAGATAGAGAGGGGTGGATATTAGGTTTTATTAAGTCTGTCAATTCCTAAGTAATTAAGGGAGCATTTGATATGAACAGAACTTCTAAATCATGCTTTAATCTCGCTTATTTTTGCCCAAATGGTTTCTTAGTGAGTCTTTATGCTTAAAAGCACCCCTGGGCATTTGCTCCCCATCTGTGTGATGATGGGGTGGCTGGTGGCCTTTGGTTCTGCTTTTTGACTGTTTCCATCTCTTCACTCAAAGAATAAACCTTCTGATAAATGGCAGTGCCAATAAAACAGGTTAATATTTTTAAAAGCAAGATAGATCTTTATTTAGCTGCCATTTTGTGCAGTTATGTTAGGAGGGGTTTGCCAGTTGACTAATTGGTCTCTGAGCTATCCCTTCAAAGAAGAGCCATGCATCAACTTCTGCTCGACAAATTGTACAAAAAATAAGCTAAAAAAGCCAAAAACAAAGCCAAGGAAATGGAGAAGTTAACACTAAGCTGTGACTAAATGCTCTGGTGAAATGGAATTTTACTGAGATCAAACCTATTACGAGTCACGGGAAAATTAATTCTTTGAGTTTTTTTATAAAAGGATTATGATTTCTGCAGAAAACAAACATGATTTTGGGGAAATTGTTCAGCCAGGCTGTTTTCTCATTTAAAAAAAAAAATCAGTTTTGATGATTTTTAATAGGGTACTCTGAATTTAAATTTAGGAATTCAGAAGAGGTCAAATAGTGGGAACTACCAGTGATGGTCTCACTGATACTACAGGCATTTAAATACAGAATCACTCTCCATATTTGCCTGTAGAAGAATGTTTGGGATTCTCGTGAGCTGAGGAACAAGTAATGGAAAATTGCAACATGTACAGTAATGAATAAAAAAAAAAGGAATTAAAAAAATTTGAAAGGGAACAACATTGATGATGATCATAAAATCAAGGAGTGGTTTGGGTTGGAAGAGACCTTAAAGATCATCTTGTTCCAACCCCCTGCCATGGGCAGGGACACCTTCCACTATCCCAGGTTTCTCCAAGCCCCCTCCAACCTGGCCTTGGACACTTCCAGGGATGGGGCAGCTGCAACTTCACTGGGAAACCTGTTCCAATGCTTCCCTCCCCAGTGGCAAGGATATAATGAATTCTTTAGCTTTAATTATCTCCTAGACCTTTTAATACCTGGAATTACAGATGAAAATCCCTCTTGTGCTGTTTTTCTCATTCTGACACTGCACTTGGGGCAGTGGAGGATGTGACTTGGTTTTGGTTTCACGGATTTCTTCTGCGGCTGGTGATCAGAGCTGGGGATTTGGAAGATCAGCCCTCTGCTCAAAGCCTTGTTGACATGTTCCTTTTTGCATTCCCCCTGGTTTCTTTACTGTATAAGCATCACCATGTTCCAGGACATCTCTCCAGTATTTTGTAGGTAATGAAAAGCTGTGGCTGCCCCATCCCTGGAAGTGTTCAAGGCCAAGCTGGAGCTTGGAGCAACCTGGGATAGTGGAAGGTGTCCCTACACATGGTAGGGGGTTGGAACAAGATGGTTTTTAAGGTCCCTTCCAATCCAGGCCATTCTAGGATTCCATGAAGTCAGTAAGAGAGGACTGGGAGCTTTTCTAAAGTCCTGATACCTGCTATAATCAGATGGGGGTTCAATTAGTTGATCTCAGCTTGGTAAACACCTCTTTCACCACCAGTCAACATCCTCCTCTTTCTCAGAGTTTCCAGTCTCACAGATGCTCTAAATCTGTAACACTCTCCAAAACAGCAAAGAATTCAGATTTATGCACTAATATTTGAGGGTGCTGGAATTGTCATGGAATCATAGAATCATTTAGGTTGGAAAAGACCTCCAAGGTCATTGAGTCCAACCACTAACCCAGCACCGCCAGGGCCAACACTAAGCCATGTCCCCGAGTGCCATGCCTTTTGAACACTTCCAGGGGTGGTGATTCCACCACCTTGGACAACCTGTTCCACCTCCTGACCACCCTTTAAGTGAGGGTGGTCATTTCCCTGTGAATTGTCTCAAAAGCCTATTTACAAAAACTCTAATATAAAACCTCAGGGAAAAAAAAAAAAAAAAAGAAAGAGGACCTTAATGCAGCAAACTAATTGCTGGAATGTTTATGCATCAGCAGAAAACAAAACACATTTGGGGCAGTGATAAACTTCATCTCCAATGTCTGTGTGGCTCATCCAGAAGAGGCAATTCATACTTGTCTTGCAAATATGGCAATTACTGTCACAGTCCCATTACAGGCCTGGTCTCTGGGTCAGGCAACTTGTCTCCTGAAATCTGCATCCTGATGGAGAAAATGTAGTTTAAAGCTGAGCCAGACAAAACCCTTCTGCAATAATAATAATAATAATAATAAAAACTTTTCGCTTCACATAAGGCCTGTGTGCTTAGCTAAGCTCTTTGCAGCACAGGCTGCCAATTATGGTCGAAACTATTTGGTGGCTATTTATAAATTCATGGGATTGGAAGCTAAAAGACACCAGTGTGATTGTCTAATGTGATCTGCATAACTCAGGTCACAGAACTCCTTGGGGAGACGTCTGCTCTGAGCCCACAGCTCAGCAATATTTCGTATCTTTTAGGAGAACAAACCATGAGCCAAATGTTTCCAGGGATTCAGCACAAGCCTTTCTAAATATCCGCCATTAGCCAGGCAATCCCCCCAGTCCTGGAGCTTCACAACATCCTGGTGAGCTGCAAATTTGGTCTAACCTTTGCTGTGGGACGGGGAAAAAAGAGTGTCCCAGATATATCCCACGTCTCATGTAGGTTTTCCTCATTAACAATAGTCCTGGATGGGGTTTATATTCCTTTTAGAGATGCTTTGGCTACATGAAGCAAATTGGACATTAAATAAATGGTCTCTGGCCAGGGAGGGACTTAAGCTGTGCTTCCACCTGGCTGGTCTTCTCTCCTTCCCAGACTTTTTCTCTTTACAAAGGTATAAATAAGACCTTCAAAGGGGGAAGGATGGTTGAAGGTGCTGATTCGGGGAGCAATGGCTGAAATGAGAAATAAAACAAGTATAAAACATCACTTTTCCTTCACTGCCCTTGGAACAAATACCCATAAAATCAGTGTGTCCTTTGGAAAAGATAAAGGACATGTTCCTAAAACATGAGCCAAAAAGGTCATGTTGTAAGTCCTGGTGTTAAAGCAGGAGATGCACAGGTCTCCTCAGGTAAAATCCCAGGCAGCTGGAAGGAAGCTCTCCTCCTCACCTATTATTTTGATGAGATCTGAAGCTGTCCTCTGGCTTGATTATACATTCCTGATCTCCTGCTCTCCATAAATGCTGAGAAAACCTCTCTCCTGATTGTGAGGGCGAGGGCCTTTCTCAGAGCCTGCCGTTGGGTTAATAAACCAGGGGCAGGGATTGCTGTTCTGGGAAGAGGCAGGGCTGTAATCCTTGGGAAGCAGAGGGGAAATTGCTCCTTCAGGACATGCTGCACACGTGTGGGTAGGTAAGAGACAGACAGACAGATGCCACAGATCAGTAAGAGACGGGGGAAAGCTGTAGTTATAATTTTACGGTTCACCGGTGTGAAATGGGAGCTGATAAATAAAAGAAATGTTCCCCACAGCCCCTTTCTGAGCAGCATAAACCTGCCAGGGCTTACAAATGCCATCAGCTGGCTGCCAGGGCTGCGTGTGAGCACACACAGGAGCACACACACACACACAGAGCTGAGGAGGAGTTGCTGCTGGATCATCCACACCTCTGGTCCTCCTTGCTGATCCCGTGGGTGCTACGAGCCTGTTGTGGCTGGAAGGAGCCTGGATCCACTACACAGACCTCAAGAGAAGGGATATAAGCTCCCTCAGATTCTCTCCACTGATGCCATTCTGTGCATCAGAGGGTTTTTAAACCAAGTTATGTGTGGTCACAGCAGTACTGAAATAGTGGCCAGATTGCTTAAATAAAACCAGCATCAATTCTCATGCCAATAAAAGGATGAGTATGTTTGACCTTCAGCCAGCCACGTCAGTGCCTGACTTTCTTCTCATCCCTGATGCTTTTTGTTCCCCATCCCCTTCCTGAATGGTTCTGAGGACTGCAGGTGAAAAGCACAGGCCCTTTTGTGAGTGTGTTTGTGTTAACTGGAGAAAAAGATGAGTAAAGAGGAGCAATGAGAAGGTCACTCCTGCTACTGAGACGGGGAACTTGAGTGCCCTGAGCTCTGCAGAGACTCCAAACTCTGTGAAACCACTGGCTTCTTTTTGGGATGATGGTGAGAAGTGGACAAAAGGGTCCAGGATGGTCAGCAGTGTCCTGCCAAGGGGCACAAGTGTCCCTTTCAGTGCTGGCAGAGTGTGTGTGAGCCAGTCCTGCTGCCCCAGGGGAGAGGCAGCTTCACTGTCCCAGCTGCTGGATGTGGACAGGAGAGAGTCCTTTGAGTTTCCCATCATGGCTCGTGTTTCAGAGGTGCTCTCCAAGCACCTGGCACTGCTCCTTTCTCTCTTTTCTGTCCCCTTGCTTTACATGCCAAACACAGCTCCCTTCTTTGTGGCTGGGGACAAAAGGGTATTTTGGGCTTGGTATCCTTTATTTTTTTTGTTTTGCAGGGAGTGGGGAGCACCGTGAAATGCACCTGAGCAAATCCCCCAGCCCGAATCCATCCTTTTGTGAGGGATGCCCCCAAGGGAGTCAGGTGTAATTAGAGCCCTGGAGCCAGTGTGCCTTTGATCTTTGAGGTGGAGGCTCCTTTAAGGTGCTTCAGTGGGTTAATCCAACTCTGTTTCAGGATGCCAGTTTGGGAACTACCTGGGTGGAGTTGGCAAAGGCTTTGTGGGGTCTCTTGGGTCTCAGTCCTTTATACACAGGCCAGCTGGCAGTGTTCATCTTGCAATCATCCAAGGACATCATCCCCCCCCCAGCCCCTGTCCTTGCCCCCCTGGACAGTGTTCCTGCTCAGCTTTTGTGAACTCAGGGCCTGGCAAAAAAGGAGCTGAAATGAGATCTCCCTGTTTCATACAGCGCCAGAGCAGTACCTTAAATCAAATTTGAATAGTTATCTACAGGGACAAAAGTTCTGTTTTTCTACAGATCCTCATGCCAGCTGTTTTTCCCCAAGAAATCTGGGAGCTGTGTGTGTGTCATTCCATAAAAAGAAAGGTGCAGTGGGAGTCTCGGCTTTCTGCTTTGGCTGGAGAAAAATGTGAGCAGAAATTACAGGAGTACAAATGAAAGAGGAACTAATTGGAGAAATAAGAACCTTGTGTGCTCCTGCACAAGCTTAGGGACCCATTCAAAGGCCTGGATTCAGAGTTATCACCAGGAGTCAGGAGATCCCGACAACTCCAAAGGTGTCCAGTGCCCAGACCGATCCTGCCTAACCTTGGGCTGTTCACCAAGGCATTTTAGCCAGGTTTAAATCTACAATATACAGGCACTGGGTCTTCTGAGGATGACTTTGCACACCTGAGACTTGAAATATCCTACATAAAATATACTGGGGAATATATTCATAATTTAGGTGCTTCTAGTCCCCCCTTCTAGTGATTCGTGGTGGCTAGAAAAGGGTAATATTAAGTAATAAAGCCCCTGGATAAATTTGAAGCTCATGGGCCAAATGGCAATTTTTATGAAAAATATTTTTCAATCTTTGAGGAAGTAGGTGATCCCTTCTTTAAGGAAGTCATGAAGTTTTAGTGTGTGGATGCCCTGTCTTTACCTTTCCATACAGCACTTGGGACAACACCACAATCTGTTCCTGTTAAAAAAAACCACAAAAACCCAAACACCCAAAACCTAAAAATAGCATGAGGATATCTCTGAATTGGCTTAAAATTGGCAGGTCTCAAAGAGCCTGAGGGTTTTCCTAGTAGTGTTCTCCAGGGATCAATACTGGGCCCAAATCTACTGAAAATTTTCATGAATGAGTGGGAGGTTGATATTAAATCCCGGGGATAAAATATTCAGTGGAACAATGATTAGCTCAGCATTAACAACCACGAGGGCAGAGCATTTGGGTGACTTTGGCTCCCTCAAACAAAACAAATGCAAACTTTGCTGTCTCACAGGGAGGAATGTAGGTCAGGCTGGGAAGTGGGAGATGTGTCCTAGAAAGCAGTGAGTGAAATGAATGAGTGGCTCATTCCTTTACATCCTTGAAAAGGGTTTTTCTGAGTCTTGCTTGTAGTAGGAACAGGCTGACACCATCCTGCATTCTTGGAGGAGTGCAGGAGAGTGGGAGAGTTGTAGTCATGCTCTGTGGTCAGATAGGAAAAGCAGCACAAAAGAACCACAGAAATTATTTACAGGGAGTGGGAAGGTGTGATTCCCTCACAGAGTTTGAAAGCATCTTCAAGTATTAATTTATCAGGAGGAAGATCAAGGAATGACTCCAGTAGGATCTCTGAGCATCTTCACGGGGTGAAAACAGCAGGTTAAAGGGCTCTTCAAGCTAGAAAAGAAAAACAAAATAAGAATCAGTGTTTGGCAGCCAAAAGCTGATGAATTCACATGAAAAGTGAGGCATGTACAAGATTTTTATGGTGTGAGTGATGAACTGCTGGAACAAACTGCCCATGAAATGGAGGATTGTCCATTTCTTGGTATCTTCACATCAAAAGGGGAGGTCTTCCTAGGCAACATGCTTTAGTTAAACCCAGACTATTTGTTTAAGTATGAGACTCGATGGGTAGTGGCTGTGATGCACAGCAGGTGAGAACAGATGATGTAGTGGTCCCTTCTGACCTTAAATGTTATGCATTTATATGATCCCTGAATTAGATATCCTTGAACTTTCCGTTTCATGGCAAGATGAATGTCTGAGGAAGCTGGGAAAACACGTGTAGTGCTTGCTGCACTAGGCTGTGCACTTAATCCATTGAAATATGGGCTCTGGGGACTGGGATGGAACAACCCTCACTGCACTCAGTAGGAATTCTGCATTTCGAGCCCGGTGTGAATTAAAACCCTGCAGAGAGGGAGCTGGGCTTTGCTGGGAAGTTTCCTCTCTTATTCCACAGCACAACAAAGAGCAGAGATGTCTCAAGACAAATAGATGAACCCTGAAAGAGTTGCCTGAATCTCTGCCTGGTCGTTGTCTTTTTGGCAGCACTAATTACCACCCGAACCTTGAGAGCTCCCCCAGGCGCCAGCTGAGCTGTGAGTGCTGTCTGCTTGTCTCTCCTTTAATAAACTCAGACATAAATTTAAGGGCTTGGGAAGAGGCTGCTTCACATTTTTTTCCCTGGTTCTTGCTCAGCTCTTGACTGAAACCCTCGGTAACGCTGTTGGTGGTGAGCGGTCTGGAGAGGCAGAGGTGCAACATCCCTGAAAGCCCCAAATTTGTGTTTCTGGGCTGGGTTCGTGTGTGTTTGCTGCAGCTCAGGTTTTCATGGCTCTCCCTGCCTCAGATCTGCAGCTTTTGGGCTGCAGATGAAGCAGTGTGACCTCATAACTCTTCAGCTGATGTTATCACTCCAATGGATGCTGTGGAGCTCCTGTCGGAGAGATTTGAGGGCCCTGCCTGGAGAATGGCTTGGAAAAAGAGAGGAGGGCAGAGATAAATTTGAAGTGGGGTATGCCTGAGGGTATCTGGGAACAAACCAAATGCCCCTTTTCAGGGCAAGGAGGAGAGTGCCCTCTGAGGAGCTGAAGATCACTATCACTGTACACTCACACTGCTAAAGGCAATCAAGCTTTTCCGAGTTCCCTGCCTGTGATGAAACACAGTCTTAATCACACTTTAATCTGATGTGTTTTCTTTCTCATCTGGGATGAGCCTGAAGGATGTACAGGGTTGTGGACCTCAAGCTGAGAGGTGGCACCCTGCTAAAGGCAGTCACTTAATAGTTTTTGTTGATGTGATCAGTGCCTGAGAGTCCAGGGAGGATACAAGGCTATAAAGAGATGATCTGGGTCATCTCCTTTCCCCAGCATTTGGCTAATAAGAGTACATAAATGGTCAAAAGAGAAAAGGAATCAGGGAGAGAACAAGTCTTATGAGGACAAGTCCTGTGAAGTGCAGCTGAGGGAGCTGGGGGGGCTCAGCCTGGAGAAAAGGAGGCTCAGGGGGGACCTTTTGGCTCTGCAACTCCCTGACAGGAGGAGGGAGCCAGGGAGGATCAGGCTCTGTTCCCAGGGGACAAGGGACAGGAGAAGAGGAAACAGCCTCAAGTTGTACCAGAGGAGGTTTAGTTTGGATATTAGGGAAAAATTCTTCACAGAAAGGGTTGCCCAGGGGAGTGGTGGAATCACCATCCCTGGAAGTGTTCAAAAGGAATATGGATGTGGCACCTGGGGACAGGGTTTAGTGGTGGCCTTGGCAGTGCTGAGTTAATGGTTGGACTCAAAGACCTGAAAGGTCTTTTCCAAACTTAATTATTCTATAACCAGAGGTATAGAGTGGTTTCCAAGTGGGAGGTGACTGAAGAAGCAGGAATTCCTCAGCCTGGGAGGAGGTGAGATGGGGTATGTGGAGAGATTGGCAAATTTATGGATGGTATAAAGGGATGGATGAGAAATGACTGTTCACCACCTGTGCAAATACAAAAATTACAGGCCATGAAATTAAACTTTCGAAAAACCAAGTCCTGAACAAATGAAAGGAGGTGATTCCTTCAAGCAGTGGGCCCTGGACCTGTGAAATTCCCTGGCAGAGCAGAGTGTGGATGCAAAAAGTCAATCCAATTGCAAGATAAACCAAAAAAACTAAAGAAAGATCCTTCTTGGGTTATGGCAGAGAGCCAGATAAGATGCAGAAGTTCCCCTGAATGAAAATAGCCAAAATCTAGGCAACTACTTGGGACATATGTATTTATCCTGTTCTTATGCTTTTCTTATCTGGGACCTGTGGAGTGTTGGTCCCAGCCAGCACAGCTGGTTTTGTTTGGTATTATGGGGGATTTTAGGTCTGATCACATCTGAAAAAAGGGCATTTTTCAGACTGCCACAATTTCTTTGATAATGCCTGCAGAAGGGAGTTTGATCAACTCAATCCTTCATAAACTGCCTGAGTCAGCAAGTGGAGGTGGAGCCAGAAACCTGGGAGAGGGTGAGGGTGGCTGGGGAGAGAGATGAGGCAAAGCTCCTCCAGGCAATTGGATGAGGATTTCATAGTCCAGGGAGATATTAGAAGTGTAAAGATGGAATTTGTAGTGGTGGTAGGATTGAATTGGTGGGAATGGACAAGGAGGTACAATAGGACACACGAGAGGGCTGCTGAGGAGAATTAATCTGTAGGAAGATGCTCCTTGATAACTCAGGGTAAAGATCCCTTCCTATCATGAGGATGTTGGGACTAGATGATCTTTTAGGTCCCTTCCAACCCAAATCTTTCTCTGATTCTGTGATGGGGAACATCTGAAAGGAAGGTGGAACAACACAATGGAAAGCAGCCACCCCCAGCAGAAACAACTATTCTCCCTGGGTGTTTGGACTGTTCTCTCTTCTCCACCACGAGCCTTCAAGGGATGCTGGACTTCGAGAAAGGCCATTGCAGTGACATAAATTCCTTTAGAGGTCCCAATTAAATCTATATACAGCCTTTCTAGAGGCTGGGTAATGATCTCTGCCTTACTCAGCAGCCACGCTCCAGTGGCCACACAGGCACTGGCTCTCATTAAGCCTGGCCTGGCCCTGCATTAATTGTGACATGAGGCTCTTATTTCGAAGGCTTTTGAACACAAATGTGCAGCCAAACCTCATTTGTTTTACAGTTTACCAACTGAAGCACTTGACCAGGGGATAAAGATTTAGTGTAAACAGGGCAGGGGGGACTGAAGGTACCTGGAGCAAGTGGGGAAAAACATGGATTGAATGCCACAGGCAGAGGGAGCTGGTCAGAGCCGATGGTTTGCAGGGTGGATAAGGTGGTATCTGGTTTCATCAGGCTTGGGTCAAACCACTTGAATATCCCTTCACACCTCTGAGCTGGTATATTGAAAGGATTCCTAATAATTTTCCTGCTTTATGCCTGTGGGATGCACCGTTGCTATCCCAGCTCAAGGAAGAGTTTTGCACCCTTGGCAGGGGAAAAACAAGAGTAAATTCAGAGGAAAACTGAGTGAGATTCAGCTCTGAAGCCTCTCAGTGTGTGAAACACACTCTTTAGTCTCCAAGTTGCCAACCATATTCACAGCAGGGTGGTGTGGCCCTTGCTCCTCCTCGAGTCCTGATGTTTTTGGGGAGGAGAGTCACTATGGAGTGGTGGAATTCTTTGAAGAAGGGACAGCACAGTTGAGCTGATGTGAAGGGGGAACCTGGGAAGCTGCCAAGCCTTCAAGAAAAGGGCTGAGATAACCTTTGTTGTCCAAGAGTCTGTTCCTTTGGAAATAGAGCCAGAACAGAGAGCAAGGGATGAGCTTGGTGTGAGGGTTGTGTTGACAGAGCAGATGGTGAAAGGCACTTGTTCAAACACAATCCCTGTCATCACACCAGGTCTTTTGAGTTATGGAATGGTTTTCTAGCTGTGTATTTCCTCTACCACTCTTCCAGACACGAAATAAAAATCACTGCATGTTGTGGCCGCTTATTCTGGTGCCACAACTGGGAAGAGGGGAGGCCTTACCATTTTTTGGGATTGTTCTCAATGGCAAGATTTGAGGAAAAATAGAAAATTGTGTGGCACTGATGTGGGATTCACCTCACCTTGTGACCATGGTGTGTATGGTAAATGTTTCTGCCTGACCTTTCTATTCAGTGGACTCCTTTATATTCAGTGGATAGACACAGGCACATCCAGGGGGGGATTTATCTCATCTAAAACTGAGAGCAGACAAATCCTGCGTTGGAAAAGGTCTTCCCTTCAACAAAGCCTGGGTTTCTGGCTTAGAATTAGACTCTGATGTTGCAGACAGACTTTGGTGAGAAGGCAAACCCCTCACTTTTCATACTTGCCATGACAGAGCTGTTCCCCACAAGCTACAAGACTGACAGTCTTGATGGATCAGAAATGGAGCCCAGCACGGTCTACACAGAAAACAAGGCATTTGGATTTTCTGAGCCAGCTGCCAATCAAGGGAGGCATGAAGAGGAGAATTGCACTGCAAGGTGTGCAAAGAGAAGTTCACTGCTGTGGGAGCATCAACAGCAATCTCACCATGAGAGCATCTGGTGGGAACTGCCATCTCTCAGTCTTACCCCAGAGGTTTCTGCTGTCACAGAGGCTGTGGGCATCAAATCTTCCTATTTCTCTTCTTGCTTTACCTCTGTTGGTGTAAGTGGAGTGTGATTGTGGCTGGGGACTTGCTCTGGCAATCCAAAGTCCTCTCTCAGCAAAGATGTGTAAGACAGCTCAGGGAAGAGGAGAGGAGAGGTTCGGAGAAGAGAAGAGAAGAGAAGAGAAGAGAAGAGAAGAGAAGAGAAGAGAAGAGAAGAGAAGAGAAGAGAAGAGAAGAGAAGAGAAGAGAAGAGAGAGAAGAGAAGAGAAGAGAAGAGAAGAGAAGAGAAGAGAAGAGAAGAGAAGAGAAGAGAAGAGAAGAGAAGAGAAGAGAAGAGAAGAGAAGAGAAGAGAAGAAAAGAAAAGAAAAGAAAAGAAAAGAAAAGAAAAGAAAAGAAAAGAAAAGAAAAGAAAAGAAAAGAAAAGAAAAGAAAAGAAGAGAAGAGAAGAGAAGAGAAGAGAAGAGAAGAGAAGAGAAGAGAAGAGAAGAGAAGAGAAGAGAAGAGAAGAGAAGAGAAGAGAAGAGAAGAGAAGAGAAGAGAAGAGAAGAGAAGAGAAGAGAAGAGAAGAGAAGAGAAGAGAAGAGAAGAGAAGAGAAGAGAAGAGAAGAGAAGAGAGCAGCACACACACAACTGTTGGTAGAGAGCCTTTGATGAACAAGTATATTTGAACAGGTAATTTATCCTGCCACCCAGCAGGGCATTGACCCCCAGTTTAATTATTGTGTCATTTGTCCTTGACAGCTACTGCTGCTCCCAATTAACGCTCTTAATTAAAGCCCCCAGTTTTCCAGGTGTGTAAGCATGGATTTCCTGGGAAGAGTGCTATGATGAAGAGGCAAAGCTTGGGGGTGTCTGATGAGAAATGACATTCTCTGTCCCAGTGGGACTGGGAAGTTATTTACTTATCATGCTGGAGTGGCAGGCTGGGATGAAACCCAGGTCCTCATCTCCAACCCCACAGGATCATTTCCTCTCCCACCAGTTTTACATCCACATGTGTGGGAGTCCTGTTTCTTACCAGTGTCAATCACATGGGCTTCAGATCCCCTGGGCTTTGCTTTTCTATGTTCCTGCTTTTCACTGAGTTTGTAGGTCAGACAGTAAGGCACAGGGTATCAAACAGAGGAATTTTAAGTCCCTTTGTCCATAATTCAGGCCAAAATAAAACTGACATCTTGGGGTACTGTGCAGGTGACAGAACATCCTCACTGACTCTGTTCAGGGTGCAGAAATGGTTCCTCCAGTAGTCTCTCAGGTTGCTCTTGCCTTGCTCTGTTTAATAGACTGTATTATCATGAACACTCTTTGCAAGGCTTTGAAATCAAATAAGCTCAATTCTTAATCTTCCTGCATTTTTGGGGGGCACTGGCTGAGTCTCGAAAGATAGCAGCATTCCCAGAACCCACATGGCTTGTTCAGTGTTTTGGAAATGTATCTTTTGACTGTTGGGAAGGAAATTGGCTACTTAAGATGCCTTTTTGTACATTTAAATTAACTTAGTCCATCAGACTGAATAAATCCTGCCTCTGTATTAACATCCAATTATAACAGCAGAGATTGAGCAATGATTCAGGTTTTGACCAGAATGTTGGCAGTTTAAGGGGAGAAAGAAGCAATGTATATTGAAATAAAAGAGTCAGAAACGGGAACCAGAAAATTACGACTGAGCACACAGCAGGAGCTTTTGTGAATATATAATGGCAGAAGTGGGAGCCAAATTTCTAACAGGATTAGCTGCTACTGTCCATCAGATCCAAAACACTCAATCATTTTGTTTTAAATGACTTTCTGTAACTCATTCATACTAGAAATGGAGGGTAGAAGGGAAGCTGGGAGCTGGAGAAGCTGCAGTTTGCAAGTTAGGCTGGATCAGAGGTGAGATGATGTCTCCTAAAGTAGTAGGTGAGCTCTGAACTGTGCAGCAGTTTGTGGATTTTGCCAGATTTTTCAAGGTGTCCTTGTGAGCCAGAAAGTCATGAATGATTTCTTTGGGATCCAGTGAATGGACGTGTTGATGAAGTGAAATATCTCTTCAAATCCTGCTGCAGAAATGGCAGCTGGAGCTGCTCATTGTTTTCTTGCTGCCCTTGAGAAGGACATTGGAATCACTCACCCCTTGTCCACCCCTGGCTCTGGGATCTCACCTCACTCTGGATAGAAAGAGTGACAGAATGATAGAAAGGTTTGAGTGGGAAGGGACTTTAAAGTCCATCCAGCCCCAACCCCTGCCATGGGCAGGGACATCTTCCACTATCCCAGGTTGTTCCAAGCCCTTTCAACCTGGCCTTGGACACTTCCAGGGATCCAGGGGCTTCCAGAACTTCCCTGGGCAACCAGTTCCAGTGTCCCACCTCCCCAGCTGTGAGTTGGGAACAGTCTGGAAGGTGAAGCTGCCTGAGGGATTCAGGTCCTGAGCCTTTGGTCTCCCCTGTTCAAGCAAGGTGCTGGTGGTGGGGCTCCTGGGTCTTTCACACACTCCAATGATCTTGGAAATCATTGTGGGGCGATGGTTGCTCTGGAAATGCCAACCTAGGGGATGATCAGAGATCATCTGTCCCTCTGGTTTGCTACAGTCACAGCCTTGGAAGCACAGCAGCTCCTAGATGTCCATCAGGTGTGTGCACAGGCTTCTACAGGAACCTTACTTTTATACCTTCAATATTCCAAAGAACCCAAAGTCTAAATACGTCATACTTAATAGCTTAGTGTTCAATATTCAGGTCTCCCCTGAACTTCTTGCATGAACTTAGATGTCACAAGCCCACATCTTCAAAGACATTTAGGAAGCTCCCGCTTCAGCTGCATGAGACCTCACTTCCAGCTCCAGCTCCCGCTGATAAAATGTGCTTCATCACATATGGAATCACAGAATATCCTGAGTTGGAAGGGATCCACAGGGATCATCCAGTCCAACTCCTGGCCCTGCACAGCACACCCCAACAATCTCACCCTGTTCCTGAAAGCATTGTCCAAACACTCCTTGAGCTCTGGCAGCCTTGGTGCTGTGCCCACTGCCCTGGGGAGCCTGTTCAGTGTCCAACCACCCTCTGGGGGAAGAACCTTTTCCTAGTATCATATATTTTCCTAAGGTATGGGATATAAGTCCTTAAAACAACAGGCATCTCTGTTACATCCATATATTGCTCTGGCACAGTGAGGCCAAAATATCAGTCAAGCCGGGACCACTTCCAGAATTTAAATTACTCTAAACTGGCTCACAGTGCCCCAAAATTAAAGACACTTTGCTTTTGTTCATCCTCTGTCTGCTGAAACCCTTTTTGTGTTTGGACAACACTCTCAGGCACATGCTGGGATTCTTGGGGTTGTCCTGTGCAGGGCCAGGAGTTGGACTTGATGATCCTGATGGGTCCCTTCCAGCTCAGGATATTCTGTGCTTCTGTGACATTTGCTGCAAAACCTTGAATCCAAGTTCCACCTCAATGAAAGACCCTCACTGATGTTAGGAAATAACCTTGAGAAGTCTGTCAGGCTTTCCAAGGATGGAGAAGAGGTGGCAGGAGTAATCACATCCTGGTTTACCACGGAGCTTTCAACCTTCAGCACTGTCTGGTCCCTTCATTGCAGTGAATAATGTCAAGGCTTTGTAATTGGGAGGCTGTGTGGACTTTGCCTTTTCCAGATATTTTAGCAGCAGCACAAAAAGCTGACTGTTCCCTGGAGGGCCACGGTCAGTTCTCAAAACTTTCAGCTCGGAAAGCTGAGCGGAATTAATTAGAGTTTATGTTCCAAAAAGGAAAATAAGACCTCAGATGTGCCTTATTTGCTTGATGTTCTTTCTCTTTTCAGCAGACGACCCTTAGGTGGCTTCCCTTTCAGTTGCAGCTCCTTTGTTTTTTGTAGTTTCTTTCTGTATTAATTAGAAGGTCTGACACTTACAGCCCGAGACATTTACCAGCGTGGGGCAGTTTTAATTAATCTCGCAATAAAGCTGCTTGAGGTGAACTCATAAAGGGTCTCAGACAGCAGGAATAACATGTCACAATGCAAACACACTCTGGTGGGACTGACAGGCTGTGGAAGCTCTTACCACACATCTGTGGTCTCTGGGACAGCAACACAAGCAAGGTGTGCTCCTAAACAACATATATCCCACAAACTACCCTAAATTCACTGAAAGGAAAACATTTCTGCAAAGATGAAGATCTGGATTCCCAGTAGGTTCCTCTCAACTCTGAAAGGAGCTTGGATATCCTTTGATGGCTAATTAAATAATAATAATAATAATAAAACCTACAGAGACCACTTTTTATCTACTCTTTTTGCAGCAATTTGCAAACAAATAGCAAATTTCAGTCCTCTAGGACCTCTCTCTTGTACATATATCATAGCCACAAGTGGCTTATGAGCCAGAACATTCAAACCCAACATCATCAGACGTTTGAAAAGTGCATGTTCTGATCTAAACTTCTTAATCAGGGCTCAGTTCTATAAGACAGATGTAAATGAGCTCAGAGATGAGAAAAACTACCTCCAGCTAATGAGGACAAATCAAGCAGCAGCGTATCTTAAAATGAGGGTAGTTTGGGGAGGAACTGCAGAGCCAATCCCAACCGTGTCCACAAATTTCTAATTCCAAGGGGGAGATTACAGAACCAGTTACATCTGGATCGAGGAATGGCAGGTTGACAGTCTTTCATAACTTAATTATCTGCCTCTTCTTGGAGTACTCTGGTGGTCAAGCCAGGTGTGATCCAGGAAAAGTAACGCACAATATATTTTTCTTAGGTGGAAGAAAGAGGTGGGAATGGCTGACATAATAAATTATAAGGTCTGCAACTCTTGATATATTCTTGTAAAAAAATTCTATGTATTTTTGGAAGTTGGATGCAACACGGACTGTTGGGCTCAACAAGTCTAATTTGGTGTAATCTTGCAGCATAACATTTATATTTGATGAGCATTTTGATACCTTCTTGACCTGAAGCTTAAGGAAGCTGGAACAACTGCATTGATGGCCAAACCATCTCACCTTTGAAATTCTTGATAGAGTCATAGGTTCATGTAGGTTGGAAGAGACCTTTAAGATCATCTAATCCAACCATTAACTTCTCACTGCCAAGTCCACCATAATTACAGAAGCTTGAATGACTCCATCCCTCTCTTGATCCTCTCACTTTTGCTGCTCTCTCTGTCCTGATTATTTTCTTATGCTCATGGCAATAGATTCAGTTTGAGAAAAGTGGTTTTGTGTTGGGTTTTGGTTGTTTGGTTTTTTTTCTCCCCAATCTCACATTTTTCATTAAAAGCTTTCAGTTGGTTTCTGTGGGTGACTTGGCACAGGCAATGGTGCAACGATAAATAAACCTCCTGATATTTCTACCTGAGGTTTTCTAAAGCTGCTGCCACTTGTCAAAGGCAAAGCTCCACATTTTCAGCTTTTGTTCACAGACTATCAACTACCACGTGGGACTTGTGTATAGGGGTGGGAAAGACAATTTCTGATCCAAATAGAAAAGGTCTCCATACACAGCTGGAATTTTGCGTGATATAAATTTATATTTAAAATTTAAAAAAAAAAAAAAGCCGGTTCTTGGTTCATTCACAGGTGGAATCAGGATGGATCTTAATCTGTCACTTCACAGCTCAAACTCTGCTGAATGTTGTGCCAAGTGAAAAACTGTCACCGGGATCCAGGTGTATCCCCTTGTCATTTGTCACGAGTAACTGTTCTGCAGTTTACAGCTGGCAGTTCTCAGTGGTGTTTCATCAGGATAATACCACACTATATCATCTGAAGGAATAAACTCTCCCTGCTGACAGGAGCTGGGGTGAAGACACCAGCAATTGACTGGATATTAGAGAAGCTCTCTGAAGTTTATTCAGTGGAAAAGAGACTTATCAGGTCATCGGGCCCAAACTGTGTGTTTGGCTTCAAAAGATCTAAGGGGCTTGCAAAACCTAAGAGGAATCAAAAGGCACTGGTCTGTGAGACAGGAGGTCAGGCTGGGCAGTCCCTTCTGCCTTTGAAATCTCTCACTGAAATACTTTAATTAAAAAGGAAAAAATGAAAGAAAAATAGATAATAAAATGCAGCGTTTTGGCAGTAGATGGGTGTTTCAGGTCCACATCTGATGCCTTCTGAGCTGCAAAGGCAGGGTGACAGCAAGGAAATAGCCAGCCTGGTAGGCTTGGTCCTTTTCCTGCAGGGAGCAACGTCTCCAGGACTGGTAGAACTGATGGTTGGGAAGATGCACAATGGAGAGAGGCACTGGAGAGTGGAGCTAACACTCTTCTGGGACCAGGAGTGGTGGTGGCAGTGGGGAGTGGTGGTGCAGGAGGTCATGGGAGGGAGGCAAAGACATCACAAGACCTCAGTTCTCCCAGGAAGCCAGAAAGCAACAGGACCCACAACCAAAGTGGGAGAGAGCACTGAGATCCAGTGGGCTGAACTTGCTGCAGAAGATCACACCTTGTTAAGTTGTCCCGAGGTACCAGGTCCCCACAGCCTGCCTGATGTGCTGATTCCCTGGGAAACTGTGCAAGTGAGCTCATTTGGCAATGAAGGGTGGAAGGCCATGGGGAAGAGGGGAAGGCCAGAGGGGATGAGATGGTCTGGACAGGGATTGCACCAGGCTGAGCTCTGGAGCAAACTGCATCCACATCCCCCAGGCCTGCTGAGCTCTGCATAGATGTCCCTCTGGGAGGGCAGGCACCAGGGGAAGAGGACAGGGAGGGCTGCACCTCCACCAAGTCATTATGGGCTGTGAAAAGCCTGACAGGTTGTCCCCTTTCCTCCTGCAGCTCACCCGGGTGCCCGTGGAGTCGTGCAGCCAGTACGAGACCTGCAGCGAGTGCTTGGGCTCAGGAGACCCTCACTGTGGATGGTGTGTCCTTCACAACACGTAAGTACCTGCTGGTGCTGGTCACCAGCCCAGCCCTGCTTTTCCACCCACCATCTCCCCTCAGTGCCTGTGGTAACACAGGGTAGAGATGAAAAATGATGTCTCACCTGAGCCAGGTGAGCTGAGGAGTCCCTCAGGTACCTCCAGCAAGGTCTCTGGGGCTTTCTGGGGAGGGCTTGGTTTAACTGGGAAGGATTTTTTCGGAAGGCAAGGGGAAAGAAGGATGGTAGAGACCGGACAGACCTCCTCCATCACGTGATCCGTGGTGTGCTGACTGCACCAGGAAGGCACCTGTCCAGCCTGAATCAAACCCTCCAGCAGCCCTTCAACATTTACCTTGTTTCCATTCCTTAAGGCAATTTGGCTCTGACTGGGTGCCCTTGTCTCAGCACCTTAGCTTTCCACTGCTGACCTGAACCTCTCCCCTTATGGATTTGTCATGATCTCCACTGCTCTTAGGGAGGAATCAGATCCCTGTAAGCATCGTGGGCTCCACTCTAAGTTAATTTTCAAGGGGACCTTATGGTTTGCGTGTTCACTGTGGGAAAGTGTTGGCCCTGAAGTTGAGGGTTTGTCCTGTGGTCAACACAACTGGGCCAAATGAGCACAAAGGGGTCAAACTGCTCATTTGTCTTATCTGGACAGGATGAGGAGAAAATGTGTCTCTGCCCATATTCTTGGGCTTCTTTATAGAAGGGACCTAATTTCACTATTTCATTATTGTGTTGTACTGGCTTATGCTCCTCTCAAGGAGCACTGGAGCCAGGTGTCCTCAGGACCGGGACATTGGCTCACTGGCATTGTTTTCTTAAGGAATTTTAACGATGTTATTGATCTTGAAGTTTCCTCTCTTCAGCCTTTCCCTGCCAGCGCTCTCCTCCTGCAGAGAGGCCTCTGGCAGAGCCGTGGAGAGGGAGGTGTCAGGTTGGCTGAGCTCCTGGTATGAGTGGCAGGGTGGTCTCATCTGCCAAGAACCTCTCGGCAGAGACAGTGGCTGCAAAGTGCATTGGATCTGTCCGCCCAGACGTCTCCAGCTGAGCGTGGCTCTGCAGGGGGCTGTCACTCCAAGCCTCACGGTGTCCTTGGCAGCCTTGGAGGGTTTTTCTGATGGACACTGCTGTTGCAGTGTGTTTGTCTTCTCCTGCTGAGTTCACCTCCGAGTCCTTCCTGTTGCATCGCAAACTCTCCTGGAAGAGGCAGTGATCCAAGTTGAAGTGATGCTCTTGCAACCTCTCCTTTCTAGAGCAGAAGGGAACAAACCTGTGCCATATTGCAACCTTCTGTTAATCCTCGTCAGCTTGTGTGACCCTCACCCAAAACCATGACAGTCTGTTTAATTTCAGATCAGCTCTTAGGGGATACATCCCAAAACATGCCCAAAAACGTGACTCATGCTCTGGAATTGTCCAAGGGATCCTTGGCAAACCAATCCTGAGTTGTGGCCTGGTCAGTACGAGCCCATGAAACTTTCATGCTGCTGACCTGAGGATATTTCCATTTGATGTACAGCTCTATAGGATGTCTCCATCCCATCTTACCCTGCATCCTTCCTGCAGAACCCCATGTATTTGCCCTCAGTGGAGGACAAGCAGCGTAGGAAAGGGTGAATTTGG
This sequence comes from Manacus vitellinus, assembly GCF_001715985.3. Lineage (NCBI taxonomy): Eukaryota > Metazoa > Chordata > Aves > Passeriformes > Pipridae > Manacus > Manacus vitellinus. Next base: position 1,070,515 of record NW_021940724.1, read on the forward strand.
CCATTGATTGTACCACAGCAATGCTGGATATTTCATCTCCTTCCATCCAGGGTCACTGGCAGGGAGCAATCAATACCTCCAGCAATAAATCCCCAAAAGGAGAGAAAAGGGGCACAGAGAACTGCAGGGTGTGCAGCAGCTCACTGTGAAGGAGTATTAAAAATTAAATGGCTGGTGATGAGTGGGATTGGCAGCATTGACTTGGTGAAAACAACCAAAAAATCATCTTATAGACTCAATCCTTCAGGGAGAAGTTTGGCCTCACAGTGTGGACCTGGCTGATGGTGCATCCCTGTGCCCTCCTCCCTCTGGCCACTTAACCTCTGTTTCCTTATCTGGAAAAGAGAAACACCTCCTATTTATGTGCTTTTCAGGAGGGTCGCTGAGATTAATTCCCTGTGGGGTTTTTTGAAGCAGTTTGAAGGCAAATGTTATCAAATCCCACCTCAGTCTTTTCCTTTGCTCTAGTTGCCATTGCAGTTAAGCAATCTGATTTTCAATCCTAGTTTGGAAGGGGTTTTCAGTCCAGCCTCAGGTGCCTCAGGCTTTCTGGATCTCAGTTTTCTCATTCTTTCAGGTAGTCCAGAGAGTCAAGAAGACAATTACACCCCCTTCAACAAGTTTTGGCTGCACAGTATATTCAGGGTAAATTAGAATTTTTTGAACATCAGAACATCTAAATATTGTTTAATAGACTTTTTCTCAAGTGGAATGTATCACCAATGACTCCTGCACGAGGATCCATGGGGAAACATTTCCCCTCCTGACTGTTAACCCTTCCTTCTTCCCTCCCAGTCACATCCCAGGGATCCAGTGCATGGCTGAATCCAGCCAGGCTGATGTGGGAGCTTGTGGAAGGAATGGAGGAGGCAGCTGGGCTGGAGGAACCCATTTGTTAATTGGAGAATGATTCATTTAGATTTCAGAAGCTCTTCTTTTGGGGTTTTATTTCAGTATTTAGTAAAGGCTTGGGGTAGAGAAGGACTGGGAACCAGACTATGGGCAAAGCCATGCTGTTCACTCATCTTTTCCGTCCTCTATAAACCATCCTCCAGTATAAACCTTCCTCCAGCAAAAACCCAGTTGGGCTGGGGGAACCCATTTAGTAATTGGAGAATGAGTCATTTAGATTTCAGAAGTTCTTGTTTTGGGGTTTTATTTAAGTTTTTGGTAAAGATCTGTGGTAGAGAAGGACTGGGAACCAGACTGTGGCCAAAGCCATGCTGTTCACTCATCTTTTCCCTCCTCTATAAACCATCCTCCAGTATAAACCTTCCTCCAGCAAAAAACCAGTTGGGCTGGGGGAACCCATTTAGTAATTGGAAAATTATTCGTTTAGATTTCAAAAGTTCTGGTTTTGGGGTTTTATTTCAGTTTTTAGTGAAGGCTTGAGGTAGAGAAGGACTGGGAACCAGACTGTGGCCAAAGCCATGCTGTTCACTCATCTTTTCCCTCCTCTGTAAACCATCCTCCAGTATAAACCTTCCTCCAGCAAGAACTCAGTTGGGCTGGGGGAAGCCATTTAGTAATTGGAAAATGATTCATTTAAATTTCAGAAGTTCTTGTTTTGGGGTTTTATTTCAGTTTTTAGTGAAGACTTGAGGTAGAGAAGGACTGGGAACCAGGCTGTGGCCAAAGCCATGCTGTTCACTCATCTTTTCCCTCCAGTATAAACCATCCTCCAGTATAAACCTTCCTCCAGCAAGAACTCAGTTGGGCTGGAGGAACCCATTTAGTAATTGGAAAATTATTCGTTTAGATTTCAGAAGTTCTGGTTTTGGGGTTTTATTTCAGTTTTTAGTGAAGGCTTGAGGTAGAGAAGGACTGGGAACCAGGCTGTGGGCAAAGCCATGCTGTTCACTCATCTTTTCCCTCTGGTATAAACCATCAAGAGGAACAGTGTGCACTGGGAGACAGGGGAAATCTACTTTTGGGGTTTTTTTATTTCTCCCACACCCATCTCTCTTATTTTGGGATTTTTGCTTCAGGGGTGACCCAGCCGCCTTTCCCAGACCCCCATTTCCAATCTCCCTCCTCCTGAGAGGTCTGAGATGCCCGGGGAAGGCTCCTCATCCCTCCTCTCCCGGCCGAGCCAGGGCTGTGTGTGCGGGGAGGGCGTCGTGCCAGGGCTCGGGAATCGATTTCCACGGCTCTGCTGTCCTAACCTTACACCGGGAAACTCGAGTCCGCCGAGAGAGAAGGAGACAGACAGACCCACAGACAGGAGAGGGGAGGGGGGAGGATTGATCGGCTGCTGCCCCGAGAAGAGCCGATGCAGAGAGCAGGTCACCGGAGCTTTTCATCTCCGTATCTTCGCCCCGATCTTGTCCCCCCCTCTCCCTCTCCCCGCCGCAGCTCCGCTCCCCTCCCGGGCTCTGCTCGGGGCTCTTTAGGCGGCGATGAATCATTTAGTTGGTGTAAATTGAAAATGTGGCTGCTGCAGGGGCCTCCCGGGGAGGGCGAGGGGCTGGGCTGGGCTGGGCTGGGAGCAGGAGAGGAGGAACCAGAGCTGAGAGATGGATGGCACCGAGGTGCCTGGCTGCAAGGTCGCAGCAATGTCACCGGCCCCAACAGGGGCTGCAGAGGGGGGTGAGAGCAGGGAAAAGTTTTCTGCAAGCCTGGACTGAATTCAGCTGCTTATAAGTCAGATCAGCAGCACTATTCAAAGATGCCATCCAGTATCTGACCATGCCTGAGAACCCCCCTGGCAAGTTGCTTCTGCCTCCATCCATATGCAGAGTACACCCTTCTCTTCCTCCTTTCCCACCCACGTGCAGAGGGGCAGCAATAGCTCAGGGTCTTTACCCCCAGAGGAGGGATGAACCCTTCAGGAGCTGAATGAGCCCTGGGCTAGGTCTAGATTGGATACTAGGAAGAAATTCTTTTCTGTGAGGGTGGTGAGACGCTGGCACAGGTTGCCCAGAGAAATTGTGGATGTTCCATCCCTGGAAGTGTCCAGGGCCGGGTTGGAGCAGTCTGGTCCAGGGGAAGGTGTCCCTGCCCATGGCAGGGGGTGGAACTGGATGATCTTTAAGGTGCCTTCTGACCCAAACCACTCTGTTATTCCATGCACATGCACTGCTCCAGGTGCACGTGGTCACCACGAAGGTTTTCAGCCCTGAATGGTGTCTCTGCTTGTGTTTAACCCCCCATCTGCCAACAGAATGGAAATCTAGGGCAGAAGAGCAGCATCATTTTATTTATCACTTAGAGACAGGCAACATTTTATTGCAGGAAATACACTGACCTTGCTGGGTGCAGAAGGGACCTGTCCCAGGCTCTTTTGTGTTAGTGCCACTCGTAGATTTTGGCTGTGCTGTCTCATTTCATCCTTTTTGCAGCGTCCATTTAATTCTGAGAGGAACAACTGAACATACTCAAGCTGTCCTTAAGGGAGGATGCACCCCCAGGCACCAGCCTCCTTCTGCTCTGGAATCTGCCCTTGCTGGTCTGGGGACTCCTTGGCTGGCAGGTCATTAATTGCAATCAGAGAGGAAAACAGTCTCATTTTCTGGGAGAACTTGTGATATTTCAAAACTTCTTTTTTTTTTTTCTTCCCCCGGCTCGTAGTGGACAATTATATTTTTAATAAGAAATGTTCCTGAAAGCTGTTTGGAAGGCACTGATTCCATTTAGTAATTGGAGAATGATTCATTTAGATTTCGGAAGTTCTCATTTTTGGGGTTTTATTTGAGTTTTTAGTAAATTGCTTCAGATTTCAAAATAAAAAGTCATTCTGAAATGAAGCATTACTTTTTTTTTTTTTCTTCATTAAAAAGGAACATTTGGGCATCTGTGATTTCTTTCTTCCCCAGAAGCCTTTACCAGCTCTGGAGACTGAGCAAAGCAGGACGTCAACAAGCCCTGTTGGTTTAGGAGGAACTGACATTTGCTGCACAGGGAAGAGGGTTTGTTTGAGCATCTCCAGTCTGTCCTACTGCAGAGTTATTGGAGCCAGGAGTTGGCTCTGCTCTCTGCACTCCTCTGCTCATCTCTGAGGAGCTGCTCATGTCCTTTGGGTGTCCTTCTGGCGCCCAAGAACCTCGCCAAGGTTGGCTTTGCATCCCAGTTCCAGAGGATGTGCCAGCAGCACTCCCCTACCCCTGAACCATGGGAACAGGATGCAGTGGCCTCCTCTGGGCATCCTCACCCCATGAATGAAGCAATGATACAAGAGTCTTAGATATGGACCATACCAGTCACCTTCCTGGATCCCTTTGGCTCTGGGTTAGTCCAGGGATGACCAAAATCTCCTACACACAATTCCTCAGGCTGAGCTGACCTGGATGGTGTTTCATATATGAGAGAGCTCAGAAGCCATAGGAGAGTTTTTTGGATTCCCCACAAAAGGGTAGCCCTGTTCAGAAGGGGTTTATGCCATCATCTGGCAGCAGACACCTCCCTCAGTGTCTGGGAAGTGACCCTCCACATCCCCCTGCTCTCCACCCCTTCCCACCTGCCTTGTAGCCACAGGATACTCGCACACCCAGAAATTACAATTCCCCTTTATAACATGATATGGAGGGGAAAAAGGCACTTAAACAAGCTGTTTTCTAGGGAGTGAGGGATTAGTGTGGAGGGGGAGGGAGGTTTGTTATCCATACTCAGACTCACTGCCAGACCAGGAATAAAAAAAAAAGGGAAAAGTTCCAAAGTGCAACTCCCGCTGTCTGGTCTCAGCAGGAAACCCGATAGGATGCTGCTTGCAGAGGCTCATTGATTGCCCCTGGCTTTAACTTTCTTGGTCAAAGTCTTCTGAATCACTAGAGAGTCTCAGGTAACCCAAGCTGCCCACAGATGCTGCAATAAGACCTTTATTTGAAGGGTCTTTTTCTTGCTTGACTTTCTGCTGTCTGAAAGCCTGTGACTGTCTTTCAGGCTGAGGGGTTTTTTTTCTTTCTTTTCCCCTTCACCTCATCTCTTTTCCTTCCAGTGATTTAGTCCAGTGCTGTGTGGGGAAGGGGCACTGGGAAAGGCTGTAAAGGTCAGGCTTCAGGGACTCAGCAGGGCAGAAGGTTGGAATATCACATCCAGTCTTGTGCCACTCTGGGCTCTAACAGACAGTGAGAAAAGTGTGATTTAGTGACTCTTGCAGGGGCTTCTGGTCCTGCAAACCCTCAGCTTCCCTTTGTACTTCCCATGTTGGTTTGTCCAAAGGTGCAAAGTGGAGTCCCTCCAGTAAGGCAGCAATTTGCAGGTGTTTTGCACTTGCCTGACATGATGAATAACCCAGAGAATCACAGAATATCCTGAGTTGGAAGGGACCCACAAGGATCATCGAGTCCAACTCCTGGCCCTGCACAGGACAGCCCCAAAAATCCCACCATGTGCCCGAGGGTGTTGTTCAAACACTTGTTGAGCTCTCTCAGGCTTGGTGCCATCACCACTTCCCTGGGGAGCCTGTTCCAGCACCCAGCCACCCTCTGGGTCTCAAAATCATGGCTGGGACAATTTTTTTTACAGAAAAGTCTTTCTGTATTCTTTTCTGCCTTCACATTTGCTTGCTATGGGTCAGCTCTGGGTGCCTTCATATACCTGGGAGACCCTCTACTTGCCAAAGGCACATGATAATTGTCTCCTAATCTTCCTAAAGATGGATCAGCCACATGAAGAACAAATGGCTTCCAGCTCAAAACCCTGCATTTCCTTGGAAATCTGTAGCCAGCTGGGCTGTGCTTCCCCACCAGAAGGGAGGCTCAGAGCCTCTTCAGTTCCTAAGTTCAACACCCCCGTGTGTCTGAGGGATCTGGGGTTGTTTCTCATTGCAACAGGAGATTTCCAGTTACACGAGGGGGAGGAAAACATAAATGCTGCGAGGGAAAGTAACTGCAGGAAATCTGAAGTCTTGGATTTGGTTTGGATCAGTTGTTTGTCAGTGCTAGTGCTGCCCATCAATGGTCACAGCTGGCCTGGGAACCCTTTCCATCTGAAAGCAAGGGAAAGTGGAGTCACCTTCCCTCAGCTGGCCTTGGCAGGGAGTAATTCCCACTTTTCCCAGGCAGTTATCGAAACTGGAGATGGGGCCTTTGAGGCTCTGCACAGAGGGAAGCGCAGCAGGGGGGCTCCGTGGAGGGACATCGGCCCTTTCTGCACTGAGCCCAGATTATCTTTAATCTGTCTGCTGAGGTAGAGCTAAAGTGCCCATCATTTCACACCTCAGCACTGCCTCCCCTTTGGGGCAGAGGAGCTGGCCCCAAGTGTGACAGCTCTGCAATGGCCTTTTGAAATGGGATCGGGGCTCTTAGTCCAGAGAGGAGGAGGGAATTCTTGGAACTGAGAGCAGGGCTATTCACGGTGATAAAGGAGGCTCCTGGGAATCCCATTTCACTCCAGATGGGTGATGACACCGAATAAACCTCCCTGAACCAGCCCTGTACCTCAGAGCAGAACATCCCACCACTAGTCCTGGAGAGCTGACCCATGGCTGTGTCCGGCACCGCTGATGTCCTTACATTCCTTAAATGCCATGGTGTCCCTTGTGGGAGCACTTTTCCAGCTCTGGTCTGCAGAGCAGTGCAGGGCAGAGCTCTGCCCTTCACAGGTTGATTATCTCTGTGGCTGTACCTGCCTGAGGCGACTCTGGGACAGCACTGGGCACTGTGGGCCACGAGAGGCAGGCGTGTGGTAAATGTGTTTTGATAGCAACCTCCTTCCTTGATTAGCTCATTTTGCTAGAGGGCAGCAGGGAGGGGGGGGGGAAGATAATTAGTTTGTGCAGTGGGTTCCAGCAGAAGCTTTCTCCTGATGCAGCCCTGTGAGTGAGGTGTCCTACTTGGGATTTGTCCTCATCAAAGAAACACTGGCAGCTCAAGGTTTTAGCACTGCAGAAAGTTCAGCCTTCGCAGAGAAAGATCTCCGAGGTTTCTTCTTCTTCTCTGATGTGAAGCACAGAACACAACCTGACGTGGGCTGGGAGGTGTCTCATGTGCTTGGACAGGCAGTGAGAGAGGGATAAAGGTACTCAGTGGTGCTTGAGGGGCTTCTAGAGGATCTCCTGTGTGCCGGTTCCCTGGCAGGGGACACGCCTGGGTCACCTCAGCATGGCACTGCACACCAGTGGGTGTCACATCTAGATATCCCACAGCAGATATCTAGGAAGGGAAAGGGGGCAGGGGAAAGCTGTATGACCACCCTGGTCAGCTTAAAAGGCTTGTCAGGTGTGCACTGGAGCTGAGAAGCAAAGTTATAGGGAAGAGGTGTACCCTGACCGAGGTTTTAAAATTGATGTTGACAGAGCCAGCAAAGAGATTTAGATATGGAGTAGCAACATAAGGCCTTGATTCAGGTGCCTAAACACAGATGTGTGGAGAACATGAGTAGACTTTGAAATATGGGTGGTTTTATTTATACAAGGAGCTCAATTCAGCTGCCCATCCCTGCTGTCTGCTGCAACTGGAGCACCTGGGTTACCTGAAGTGTTCTCCTGGGGCTAACAAATAGGACACAGAGTCTGTTGGAGACCCATTTCTTTTGGAGGATAAGGACCAGCTGGGGGCCTGAGGAGATGCCAAGTGACTTTAGACTTCTGTAGGTTGGCAGAAAAATCCCAGCTTGGGATGTCCTGCCCCCACAGATTCTCAGAAAGGACAATATTCTACAGGTTTTGCAAACTGACCAGTCTTATTCCTTCTGTGAATGTTAAGGTCTTCCAGAGTCCTAATTTGCAATAAAGCAGGGCTGGGCTTTCCTGCACGGTTGTGCCACTCACTGAGAGTGATGAGAGGTGGATGGTTCAGGAAACTACCTCATTTTCTGGGCTGTTTGGAGGGAATTACTCTGCCTTGCTGTCAGATGCTCCTCTGCAGCCAATGATCCGCCAGTGAGGGAAAATGGCACCGCAAACGAGCTCTCCCCGGGGTGGGGGAACATCAGCCTTCCCCTTCCACTGCTGCTTCTGTGACATTTCATCATCCTTCACCTGTGACAGGTCTCAGAAGGGAGGGGAGGGTGGGAGGATCGGGAAGAGATTCCTCCGCAAGAGAAGCACAGCAAAGCTTCTAAGTTTGTCTTTATCCAAACTCAGTTTGTCTGTGGATCTGCACACACACACACACACACACACACTCTCTCCTACCCAGAAACACAGGCCATCATGGGGTCATAAAATCATAGAATGTCTTGGATTGGAAAGGACCTTAAGGATCATCTCATTTCAACTCTCTGCCATGGGCAGGGACACCTTCCACTATCCCAGGTACTCCAAGCCCCATCCAACCTGGCCTTGGACTCTTCCAGGGATCCAGGGGCAGCCACAGCTTCTCTGGGCAACCTGTGCCAGGGCCTCCCCACCCTCACAGGGAATAATGTCTTCCCTATATCTTCTGTTCCACACTCCCACATTCAGTGACCTGCCAACAAGTCTTCCCATGTGCCACCAGCACCTCTGTCTCCAGCCCCTAATGCTCCCTATTGCTCCCACATCTGCACTCCATCCCCCAGCAGAGCTGCAGATCCTTTTTTCATGTGGCTTCTGTACCAGGGAGATTTTCTTTTTTTAATTTTTAGATACATTTGGATACAAGAATTGGGTATTTTTGGAACAGGTTTCCCAGGGGAGCCATGGCCCCAAGCCATGAGTTGAAGAAGCATTTGGACAATGGTCTCAGGCATATAGTGGGATTTTGGGGGCTGTCCTGTGCTGGGCCAGGAGCTGGACTCAGTGATCTTTGTGGGTCCCTTCCAACTCAGGACATTCTATGATTCTTATTCTATGATTCTATGATTCCATCTCCCTTCCCAGCTGTACTGTGGTCCTGGAGGCAGGTTGTGAGAGTTCACAGGAGCTTCTGAGCTTGAAGCTGATTATCTCATCCTGCTGTTGGGGCTTTGTTGCTGGGGTTAGGAGGAAGAGACCGTGCTCATAGCGTAAGCAAGGAAAATCCTCCAAAAAATAAACATATTTCTTTTCTTTGGTGAGTGGATCTGAGCAAGTCATTGTCCTGTCTTCTTGAACATCTTGTCTTCCATCATTTCCCACTTCAGATATGTCCTTCAGCAGCTTTTGAATAGTGTCCTATCAATTTATAGCAGGCACCATCTACCAAGGCAGACACAGATGTTTCAGTTCCATGAACTACAGGAGCCAGACAACAGCCTGATCTCATGCACTACACAACATTCAAATAAAACATTATGCAAGATGAGAGGCAACGTTTCTTCCCTCCTGTTCTGATGCCAAATAGATTAGACCAAAATAATTTCTTCCATTGGGCATTGGGTGCATTTTTAATAGAGTCTCATCCCTGGAGCCAGAGCTAGACTGGAGTGGCTAAGACAGCTGGATGCAAGGAACCAGGATGTTCAAAGAAAACATGTTTTCTTGCCATCCTGCCACAGAGGAGGCTGAAATCACAGTGAAGAACAGATGTGTTGGCTGTGAATTTCTCCTGGCTATGGGCTTCTTTGTGGGCAGCAGGACATGGGGCAGCCCCACGTGTAATAATCCACCAGCCCCTGCTAATGGAAGGAAGGGCAGGTTTCTTATTATTTCCCTCCACCATTTGCTTCCCTAGCCAGGAAGCTGCACCAGCAATTAATTGGTCTTTTTTTTTTGGTTGTTTCATGGCAAAAAATAAAGTTGAGGGCAGAGAAATACTTTGAGGAGGAGGAGAAAAGCTGAAGGGTCTGCTGGGACAGAGTGGAGGAGCTGGAGGATGATTCTGCCTAACCTGGATTTGAGAGGTTGTGAGGAAGTGGGAATTGGAGTGGGCTGAAGGACTGAAACACTGTTGTAGAGACAAGATCTGGGACAGTTTCTGACCAGAGAAAACAAGTTCTGGACCCCTTGGTACATTTAGAAAGGGATGTCAGCATGATCCACTGGGCACAGAATTTTCCTTAGGCAAGAGAGAGCAGAATTAATTTCCCTGCTGTGCTGTAGATACTTTGCATGATTTTGGACAAGTTACTTAGGATGGGCTTTATCTCACCCACTACCAGCTTTCTTGATTCAGTGATGAGTGAAGAGAGGCACTTTTTCCTAAACACATTCCTTGTAACCCTGAATTGCCCTCTGGAAGTACCAGTTTCTTTTAGTACCTATTTATTGATGAAACCTAAACGACCGTATCAAACAGTGCCCAGCTTAAAATGACTCCAATCCTTCACTTGCCTTTGTTTTAGCCCCTTGTTTGTAGGAGAGGAGTAGCAGCTTCTCACTTCACAGGTGGATGTGAGATCCTAAACCTTAAAGCCCTTGGGATGATGAGTGGCTTGCAGGAGTCCTGTAAGGAGCTGGATGTGCTGACTGCAGGCTCCCAGACAGAAAATATATATACATATAGCATATAGAAAGCATGAAAATAATAATTTCATCTCACCAGTGGCTGAGTAAGCTTTGAGTTTGTTCAATTAAAGCAGAAGGAGCTTTGGCAGACATGGTGCAGTTCCTTGCTTGACCCAATGAACACCCTGTGCCCCTCCTGTTAGAGCAGAGGTGGCACCACAAGGGTTAAGGCAGACAGGAATGAAGCAAAGGCCCCTGTGTCTTGCTGGTCCCTCCCATATCTCATTCCCAGTGCCTCCTGCCCCTCTGCCCCAGGCTGTAAAGGAGATCTACATTTTAATTGAGACATGTTAAAATAATCTCAATCTAACTCACCAGTGCCTGGAAGGCTTCTCTCCCTGGTTACCTTGGTGCAGATGCTGAATGCACATTTTGGGGGGGTGGGTGTGTGTGTTCTGTCTCTCTTTTTTTCCATCCTTGCTTGATTCCTGCATCTGGTGGGAGGGCAGAAGGCTGGAGCTGTCATGAAAATGTAGAGCAGAAAGGGCAGGACCTCATTTAGGTCTCATTTAAAAACGGGAGTGGCTTGGAAAATCCAGCCAAGTGTGCACCAGGAGGTGCTGGTGCCTGGCAGTACTGGGCACCTGGGGACCTTGGGAACCCAGAATTCACAAGTGGGTGTCCTCTGGGTGCAGTTGCATCCTCTCTTCCCTCCCTCCTTGTTGTCAAGAGTAGAAAGGAGGCCAAATGCTTCTGGTGTTTGAAAAACATCCTTGCCTGCAGCTGGAAGGAGAAGGAAAGGGGGTAAAGTGAGGCTTTTTTAGTCTGTCACTTGTATTAATCAAAGTATTATAGACTAGTTTGAGTTGGAAGTCACCTTTTAAAGGTCATCTCATCCAGCCCCCCTGCAAGGAGCAGGGACACCTTCAACCAGAGCAGGTTGCTCAGAACCACATCCAACCTGACCTTGGAGGTTTCCAGGGCTGGACCATCCACCACCTCTCTGGGCAACCTGTGCCAGTGCCTCACCACCCTCACTGTAAACACTTCTCTCACATCTGATCTAAATCAACCCTCTTTCAGTTTAAAACTATTATTAATGATATGGGGCTCATGGCTCAGAGCTGAGGTGGAGTCATGACCACAACAACCCTAAAGTCCTTTTGTCTTTTTGCAGACCCAAACCTCCACCACGAAGGGGTGTAAGTTTTGTCTGCAGACTTTCTCAGCTGCAGCAGAGAAGCAGGAGACCCCCTGATCTGTCCTTTCCCTTGGCACCCCAGGAGCTGGGAATAGGCAGCCAGACACTGCTCCCAACCCCAGTTTGGAAGGGATGCCAGCCAGCCCTGCCAAGGAGCACTGAATTATTTTGTGCAGGGCAAAAGGGCAGGATTTCAGTTCAGATAACACTGGCCTGTTTTGTCTGTTCCTCATCTCTCAGAGCTTGCCTGGCCTGATAAGGTGTTATCAGAGCAGAGCATCTCTGTCAGAGCCACCACTGAGATGTGGCAGGGCCAGAGGTGGCTTTTCTTCAGGCTGCCCTGGCCCTTTTCCACCCAGCCCCTCTAAAGAGCCAGCCAGTTAATAATGGTAGGAGAATGATGTTGGGATCCTTGCCAAGAGCTTTAGCTCTGTGCTTTTCTCAGGGAGAAGAGAAAATGCAAACATGGATGAGAGTGAATCAACCTGATCCCCTCCTTGTTCTCACCCAGCCCCAATCCTGCAAACAAGGTCACAAATAACTTTCAGTGTATGAGTAACCCAGAAAGCAGAATGATTTTTTTCCCATCTTGAGGGTATTGCCTCATAAAATTTATTTTCAGAAATGGCTCTGGATATATATTTAATATCCAATATATCTAGACATTAAAGTGATTTTCTGTGTAGTAGGGAGTTAATTCTTACCAGCACTGTTAGAGCAATAGTGGGTCTCTGCTCTCTGTTCCTCTCTCTGCTCTCAAGGACCAAAGGCAAAAAGCTGACCTGGAGAATTCCCTCCCAGCTTCATCCGATGGAGGATCATGGAATCATAGAATCCTAGGATGGTTTGGGTTGAAAGGGATCTTAAAGACCATCTCATTCCATCCCCCTGCCATGGGCAGGGACACCTTCCACTAGACCAGGTTGGTCCAAGTCCCATCCTGCCTGGCCTTGGACACTTCCAGGGATGGAATTATGATCTGGAAAGGTTGGTGAGAAAGGAAGGAGAGAGGACCCATTGCATAAACTCATCTGGCCAATTGACAAAATATTATTTGATGGTCTCTTGAGCTGTTCAGGAACACATCAGTCCTGCTGTTGAGTGTTGCACTTAATCAGCTATTGATTGGGGTGAGTTAGTGAGGTCAGCCTTCCCCACTACCCCCATTCCCAAATTAAAAACTAAGAGGAGAAGTAAATGCTTTGACTTTTTCATTCTGCCTGGATGTTTAGGGAATTTACCATTGATAAAAACCCCAAACCCTTAAGAGTGACAAGATGCATGGAATGAATTATAGCAAAATCAATTAATACTAACACTATCTATTAAATATTGCACTCTGGAGCTTTGCAGGAGTACATTTGTGCTCTGATATGATCGGGACATCATTAACATAATATAAAGAATCAAAAAATCAATAGCTTGCTGAAGCCCAAAATTAAGGCCAAGCAGTGTTATACCGTATCTTCAAATATCTCAAATAGCGACTTGTCTCTGTCATGTACAACCTATTTGCAGATGAAACATCTCTCACAAAGGAGATGGGAAGTGGTTGGCCTGCCTCTCCCCCCTGCAGCTGCTCCCTTGGGATACTTGGTGTGAAGGTTGGCTCAGTTTTTCCAACAGTGTGGACACAAATGGAGCAGAAAAGCTGGTCAGGGTTACATTGGCATAACCCTGGAGGGACTCCAGAGCAGGCACAGGGTCACTGCATTGCTGGACAGACTGATGGATCTCTGTAGGATGGGAACATGGACATGGTGTCTTCTCCTGATGGCTTGATTTAAATTTGGTGGTGTTAATGTTGTGGAGTTTCTTTAGCCTGAGGTACCAGGGTAAGACACTGCAACTCTTCTTCCTGCACTGCAGAAATAAGAAATGGAGCAGGAGAGGCTTTCTGAAGGGCTAGGAGGGATATTTGGGCAAGAAGAGACTGGCAGGGGTCTCTCAGAATCACAGAATGGCTTGGGTTGGAAGGGACCTTAAGGATCATCTTGTTCCAACCCCCTGCCACGGACAGGAACACCTTCACTAGTGTGAGTCTAGAAAGCAAAGGTGGTCACAGGTAGGACTTTTTGTGTGGATTTAGGGATTAAATGCCTACAAAAGAGAAAGGCTGTTTAAGATGTGGATAATCTTGGCCCAGAAGGGAGTGAAAATAAAGTAGGCATTTGTTGTGCAAGGTGAGAGAAAGTTTCTGGCTGGGAGGAGAATATGTCTGAAGTAATCTTACAGTGAGATTAGTGGATACTAAAAATACAGCTGGTTTTGGGATAAAGCTTGAGAACAGTTCTGTGTAAGCAGCTGTGGAAGGGTTGCCTGCAAATCACTGAGGGAATTGGGTGATCCCTTCCACCTCTGTGTTTTTGTGTCCCTTTTCAGCTCTGCTTAGGACTCTGACTCATGCCATGTCTGTGCATGCACATGATCCCTTTTCTAAGGATCTCAAAAGTCAGCTCACACACCTAAAGACTGACACATAAATTGAGGGGCCTCAATCCACCACCTTAATCCAACCCCTCTTATTCTGGAGCTCAGATTTTCCAGCTGATATCACAATCCTAGTGCTCCTTTGGTTTGCCAAGTCTGGAGTAAAGTGGGGCTTTGGGTCGTGGCACAGAACATCAGCTTTGGCCTCAAGGGCAGGGGTTGTGTAGGTGCAAATGGTATTGGCAGCCCATGGTCCTTAGGGGGAAGTGTTGGGTTTTGGGATTAAGGTGATCAGACAGGAAGGACTTGGGGTGACAGGGACATGATGGAGTTTGTAGCAACATGATAGAGCAATCCCTCCATCAGGGTAGAGAGAGGGATGTTTTTTATGGCAAGTTTAAGAGGAAGGGACGCCTTGTAAGGTGCTGGAGAAAGGGTGAAGAACCATATAAATAAGATGTCCCCCTGGATCATATCCATGCCTTGGATAAAGCAAGGATGGACCAAGGATGTGTCTTTAGGGGCACAGATTACAGGTGACAGAGAGAAACAAGGAGGTTTCATAGAATCGTAGAATGGTTTGGGTTGGAAGGGACCTTAAAAATCATCAGGTTCCAAACCCCAGCCATGGGCAGGGACACCTTCCACTATTCCAGGTTGCTCCAAGACCTGCCCAACCTGGCCTTGGATGCTTCCAGGGATCCAGGGGCAGCCACAGCTTCTCTGGGCAACCTGTGCCAGGGCCTCACCACCCTCATAGCCAAGAATTTTTTCCTAATATGCAGTCTAAACCTACTCTCTTTCAATATGAAACCATAATTTGACAGCAAGTAAATATGTAGGTGTGTTTCTGAGGACAAAGGGGCATCCAGACAGACTCCAATGGGAAGAATCCCGTGGTCCTGGTCCATATAACATATATTTACAGTAGTAATTAAGAAAACTCCAAGGAATGTTTTTAGGCACTGGAAGACAACTATCTAGGATACAAATTTATTAGAATATGGTGTGGCTTAGGCCTGCTGTCTCTCCTTCAAACAATTCCTGGACATGTTTGGGAATTAAATGGGTCAAGGAGTGTTTCCACTTGGTGTTTTGGAAGTTAATAGAGTTAATAGAGATCAGACCATGTCATTTGGCCCCAGGATTAGGGAATGTTTCCTGGTATTGTTCAATACACTAATGGGATGTTGCCACAGCTCCCAATTGCAAGGAGACAGTAGGAGGAAAGACACAAACTGTGGAGATAACAGGCTAAAAATCAACACTTTTATGGAAGCATTTTCTCAAAGGCAAAGCCAGGAACAGATCAAGTGCATTAGTTAAGAAAACAGAGCATGAAAAGTTCCTAAGGAATAAGGAAACCTTTTCAAAGAGTGGGAGCCGACACAGGAAGGAACGTGTTTGTTGCCAGTTAAATAAAAATTAGGCAAGAAAGGTTTTGAAGGTTGAAACTCATTGTCTAGAGGTGAAGTCATAACATGCCTTTATCCTTGAAGAGCTATTGGATTGGAACTTGATAAAATTCAGGTTAAACCATCAAAAATCAATCCCAGTGAATGTCCCTTTTAATCAAGGCACATGAAAATAGGCAATCAGACAGAATTAAATATATACTTGCCTCTGTGCACATGCTAACAGTCTGCTTTAAATGAAGATGCTAATGGGACACACAGCCTGAGACCTTGATAAAAGGAAGCTCATTTATGGAATAAATCACACAGGAACAATAGAGGAGGCCAAAATGATGAAGAAAGGGCTTTTATGTTACAGAAAATGTAAAATCAAAGGAAGAAAATAGGGTCAATGTGTGCACAAGTGACAAGGGGTCCCCAGGGAAGGGCACAGTGTTAAGTCTGGTTTATTGACCACTTGAGGGGGGTGACAGTGACTGTGACATGAGGAGAGAAATCCAAAGGGTTGGGAGGGCAGAAAAGGTGGTAATGAGAGACTCCAAGTGGCCTTGCAAATGTCACAACACTTGGAGCTCAGACCTGCAAACCCACTAAAAGAGAAGCAAATCTGGATTTACTCCTGATTTACACCCAGGATGTGCTGCCATCAGGGCATTGCTCTGTAAGAGCAACCACACAGTGCTTAAATTCAGTGTCCTGCATAAGCAGAACAAAATAAATAAATCAAAATTACAGTGAAGTTCAACTTCAGAGTGGAGACAACATAAAAATGAGGCAGCCTGTTAAAAGGAGCAGACACAAGGGCAAAGTGATTCATGGTATCTTGCATAAAGGCATCACATAAGAGGCTTGTTGTTATATGAACTGTGAAAAAAAACCCTGAAAGATGGTAAAAGTGAGTTAAACAAATAAGTTTAAAATGCCTGCTTAAACGACAAGGTAAAGAGACTCTACTCAAAACTGGAAGCTGTACTCAAAGGAATTAAAAATAAAAATATCAGTAACTCTGGGGTGTGAATGGCAAAACAATCATCAGACAGCCCACATAGGAAACACATTGGTAACCTCAGAAAAATAAATGATTAAATGTAATGAGGTCCCCCCAGAAGTTTATTTTCCAAAGGGCACAAGTGTCTGAGGGTTCAGTAAAAAATGCTTTTAGAGCAGAAAAGTGATTTCACTGAAAGATCTTGGGAAGCTCTGCTATGAAATCACCACATTATTAAATCTGCTTTACACCTCCTGACTTACACTGACCTTGTTACTGGGGGAATGAAAGGTGGAAAACATGTATTTTTTTAAAGTCAAATTCCTGAAGGATCTGAGAACAGGAATTTGAGTCAGGAAATTTGAATCCAGGTGGTGACTGTCCCATCCCTGGAAGTGTTCAAGGCCAGGCTGGAGCAACCTGGTCTAGTGGAAGGTGCCCCTGGCAGAGGGATTGGAATTAGATGATCTTAAAGATCCCTTCCAACCCAAACCAGAGCAAAAGTCTGGGATTCTATTGAATTTTATTTTTTCCCCCATTAATTTGGTCGAGCCATGATTAAGAATAGATTAATAAAAAAGCATCTGACACGCTGGGGGAGGGCAGTGGGTGTCACAAGTCAATTATTGTTCTTTAAATAAACCAAAGTCCGTGTGATACGGATGATGTCGTTGATACAAGGGAATTTATACTTTTCCCATAGTTGGGAATTTAAACCACAGTGTGTCATGGGACAGGAAGATGAGTCTTTTGATAGATTAGCAAGCAGTTCAAAGATGGGAAATGAAGAGCATGAATAAAGGGTTGTGATGGAGGGAGGGGATACCTGGGAGGGTCCCATGGGAATGTCTGCTGAGGGTGTTTGGGGTATTGATAAATGAGCTAAAAATGGGTGAAGAATGAAGCAGAAAATGCAATTGGTGATGGAGAGTTTTTCAGGGTTGTCAGAAGGACACAAGGAGAGATTGTGTGACTTGGCAATTTTCATCTTAAAAGAGAGATGACTGAGAGGGCAACAATACATCCAGACAATCATGAGGGTAATGAAGAAAGTGAAGAGGGGATGATTACTCCCCATTTCTCATAACACAAGATCCAGGGAACTT
This sequence comes from Manacus vitellinus, assembly GCF_001715985.3. Taxonomy (NCBI): domain Eukaryota; kingdom Metazoa; phylum Chordata; class Aves; order Passeriformes; family Pipridae; genus Manacus; species Manacus vitellinus. The sequence continues at coordinate 1,087,880 of NW_021940724.1, forward strand.
TATATGAGATTATCAAGCGGGATATTAAAACAAACAGAAGAAAGGACATTTTCATATGGCGTGTCATTCATCTGGGCAACATTGTGAGGCCAGAAACACAACTGTCTGGAAAGCAATTAGACAAATTAATGAAAGAAAGAGCTGTTGAGAGCTGTTCAATACAATGACATCAGTGCAGGCTCCAGGTCAGGCTCTCTCCTTGCTGGAAGCTGGGAGTTTAAACCAGGAGAATTTTCACTTTGTTATCTTGATTTTGTCATTTTTTTTCTGCCCAAGTATCTGCTCTTGGAGTCTGAGACAGAATGAATGGCTCTGTGGATACTTGGGCTGTGCTGTCGCAACCATTTCTGGGTTTCAAGAGCCTCTCAAGCATCAGTTTGTGCATCTTTTAAATACCCCCCACCCTGATCTGTGGCCTTACAAGTCCAGCACCCAGTACTGACCCAGAGCAGCTGATGTGGAGTGTGGAAAGAGCCTCTTGCCATGCCCACCCAGCCAGGAGGAGTCTGGAAGCCCTTTGCAGACTTGCAGCCACCAAACTGCCCTTCACCCTGCCCAGCATGCCTTGTGGGTGCCTTTGGCTCTGACTTTGGCATGGTTGGCTGCTCTGGCTCTTTGGGATGAGGTTTGGCCGTTTTCCCACGTTGCCTGGAGCAGGAGCTTCTCTTCCATTCAGCCACCCCGAGGTCCTGCTCACAAACTCCATCTCCCTCTCACCAGCTGTGGCTTCTGTTGGGCCACAGTCCACGCTGGGCTGAATTGTGTTTGATTAGCTCAGTAAATCCAGGAAGGGGAAGCCAAGATCATCACAGAAGCCTTTCAGCAGCAGCAGCAGCAGTGGGGAGTCCAAATCCCCATTAAAATGTGTGCTCAGCTCATCTCCAGCCACTCATTTTTGCCGTCTCCCTCCATCTCCTCCTTTGTTTTCCTGCCTTTGATTGCAGTTGAAGTTTACATCAGTGTTGTCATGGTGAGTCTGCTATGAAGTGGTCTTTTCCCTGCAGACCAGGCGTCAGCATTCCTGGTTTTCCATTTAAAACTCTGCTGCTGAGGCTTGATGGGCAAGCGATGTTTCTCCTGCAGATCTCGGGTCCTACATTCTGAAAAAAAAAGAGGTGGCTCAAAAGTTTTGTTTCCCCCAGGGGAGGACATGTGCTGGATTTATGGATTTCCTCTGGATGTGTGAGGGGGGTTGCTCTGAGGATGGATTTTGAGTGACAACTTTATCCGCTCATCTAAACGATTCCAGCGTGAGGTGTGTCAATGTCACAGCCACCAGCTGGTCTCAAATCCAACCTGCCACTCATTGTGACAAGGTCGTGAGAGATAGGGAGGTGCAGAAATCCCTGAGCTGAGCCACAGGCAGCCTTCAGGGAATTACTGTATGGATCCTCTGGACCTGAGACTTATTTCCTCCTAGATTAGAGAAAGGTCTGAATATGGATGTTAGTGCTTCTCCCCTTGTCACGTGAGAGGTGTGCCCACTGTGAGCTCAGGGATGAGTTGGTAGGCATCTATTCTGGTCAGACTGGGAACAGAGGAAGAGTTATTTTAACAGGATAAATTCCCTGTGCCAAAGAGGGGTCTGACTTGCTGCTGCTTCTGGCTCCTCTTTCACAGCTACGTCCAGACTCCTCACTGCTGAGGATCCTCTTTTGTTGCATGTGATAATTGCTAATGATCCAAGTGTGAGAGTAAGGAAGGAAATCCATAAGGCAAACGTGAACTGAGATTGAGCTGTGTTTGAAGTGGTGGAGGAAAGCTGGAAGGGAAAAAAAAACAACCCAGTAGCAGGATGGAAATAGTCCCGGACTGCATCACCCCAGTCCTTCTAACTTGTAGCACAGACTTTCATCCTGTGTTCCAAGAAAAACTCCTTAGCTGGAGCTTCTCAAGATGCACCATGAATATTGCTCCAAAGGAATTAAGTTAAATATCTTTGGCACTGTCACTCATCTGATGCACTGATTCCTTCTCTAAATGCTGTGTCTTGTGCCTAGGGAAAGAATTAGGGCTCCCTGTGTCTGGTTGAGCATTCCAGTTTATCCATGTCCTCCTTGGTGAGGCCACGGGCAGAAATCCCTAATTCTTTCCTTTAAACATCAGTGAAATCAGAGGGAACAATTCAAGGTTATGACAGAAACACAGGAAATGCAATTTGTTTTTCAGGGGTTGTTTGCAGACCAGAGAGCAGGATATTGCTGGGTGGGAACAGGGATTTGCTTCTCCCAGGGTGCTGGTCCAACTGATGCTTCTTCACCAATCACTCCATGGGTGCTGCACATGCTTTAATTAGATATTGAGTCATTGAGGAGAAATGATGCCCCCACACATATCTGAGGTCAGCATCCCCCACCTGCTGTGCCTGAGCTGGCAGTGGAGGCAGAAGGTTTGTACCTGCCTGTGACCTTCCTCTAATTATTTGGAATCCATATTATGGACTTTGCAGCACAAGGCAGCCAATGCCAGGTGTTAAATTAATAAGCTGAACCAGGTTTTCTGATCAGTGCTCTGGGCTTTTTGCCATTCCTTTTTCTCCTCAACATCAGATAAAATAACCCAGGGCTTTGGTCAGAGGCATTTTGCATGTGTGATATTGAGAGCACTTTGGAGATGTTGGGTATTTTTTCCTACTGGGTAGGAATAAAAAAAAAAAAAAAAAAAAAAGAGGGAGAAAACTGATGAAGTCAGGGAAACAAGTATCAGAAAGCTGATGCTGGTGGAAGACAGTTTCTAAAGGTGATCACAAGCATTTTCTGCAGGTCTGATTTGTGGTTCAGGTGAACTGGAAATACAAGGAGATATAGTGCTGGGAAGATTTTAATCCATACTGGCAACTACTCAGCCATGGGATGAGTAAGAACAACTCCCCAACTACTAAGTATTTGCTCATGAGTCCTATTTAATAGCAGGCTGTGCATGCAGCAACATGTCATCATGATGGCAAAAATAGTTAAATCCATGCACTATAAAGCAATTAACAGGTTGGTGGAGGGAGGATCTGTGTGGGACAGGGATTGTGCAGTGTGGCTCCTTGGAAGTGAGCTGGCAACAACCTGTCACCTGAGACTGCCCCCAGGGAAATCCCTGACACGGGCACTCATTTGCTTGTGGAGTACTTTCCCTAATGGAAGAGGCAGAAACACATCAATAAGGCTCGAGAGGAATGGAAAACAGCCTGGAGGAGATGCCTGAAAAACACACATGGAGCAGAGGGAGCGACTTGGGATGTGTGTCCCAGTGTCAGATTTTCTGGTTGAATAACTAAGAAACATGGAGCTGTTACAGCCAAAACTCTTGGGTTGGATCTACTGTGTCACTAATTTGCTGGTTTTATGAGGAGACGTAGTGGGGAGACACACAGTTTGATGGGGCTGGAAGGGCTCTAAATGTCTTCAGAAGTGGTTGTTGGAACAGCTCGACCATCTCCTCCCTTCAGAAGAAGGTCCCAGTTGTTCTCATTCTACAGAATCTCCCATGGGGACTTTCCTTTTGGACTCGATGATCCTTGAGGGTCCCTTCCAAGTCAGGATATTCCATGATCCTATGATTTTATGCTGATTCTGGCAGCAACAGTTCAAGTTTGAACAGTTAAGGCAGAGCATCCTCCTGGTTCACCTCATTCTCTGCTACACAGTGACTTTTTATTCTTTGCTACACCGAGACTTTTTTTGCATCAGGGCAGGGGATAGAGGACAAAAATAATTCTCATCCCCACCTTGAGAAGATAATAGTTGATTGATGTCTCTAATTTTCATGGAGATCTCTGTTTCTTAAATTCAACAGCCTCCTTTTTAGGTCACTGTGCCTCCTACAGTTAAAAAGAGTGACCACAATGAAAACAGTTTTTGTGCTGGAACTGAGAGGGGGGAAAAGTTTCCAGACACAGTTGAAAGGCAGCAGGGAATGGACCAGATCTTCTGTCAGTCTGTCTGTCCATCCATCCCTCTATCCCATTAGCATCACACATGCATAATAACTCTGATTGTTGAAGGCATTTATCTCCAGGTATCTCTCCAGCCCTTTCCATCAGAACAGAAATTTATTCAGAGCACAGGGAGAGTTATTGGTGTTGTGTGGACGCTCTAATAGATTTTTTATTGCATTTTCCACAGAGATTGCAAAACCCCAGCCATCCCAACACTGTGTTTACTTCATCAATTCTTGTGCCTGCTGCTGCTGAGTCTGTACAGTGTGGCAGCCTCCATTAAGAATGGTTTGCCCCACGATATTAAGAGGCAGGAAAGCTTTGTGCTGATGGATAAAGCACGGTGTAAAACCTGATTGGAATCAATCAGAGTAATTGTCTGGATGTGTGGTGGTTAATAGGAAATGTCCTGCATATTATTGGCTGTTTATACAGCAAAAGGATGAGCTTGCTGCTGCTTTTTGTGGCTCACGTCCCCTCCTGAGCTGCTGCGGGAGGTGATGGATCTGTTGGGAGGCTCAGGAGACACTGTGTCTGTGAAACATGGAGCTTGGAGAAGAGCCCTGCAGTTTATATTTGTCTCAGGGACTGTTTTGGCTTCGTGTCCATTCCTACCAGCTGGACAAAGGGCAAACATCAGCCTGTTCCATCACAGAATCACAGACTCAAACGGGTTGGAAAAGACCTCTGAGATCGTCGAGTCCAACCTTTGACCCAACCCCACCCTGTCACCCAGCCCATGGCACTGATGCCACCTCCAGTCTGTCCTTAAACACCTCCAGGGACAATGACTCCACCACCTGCTGGGGCAGCTCATTCCAATTCCCAGTCACTCTCTCTGTAAAAGAAGTTCTTCCTAATGTCCAACCTAAACGTGGCTGATGCCAAGCCCAGACTTTTGGAGACAGCAGGAACCAGAGACCAGGAGCAAGACTGGAGCAGAAGGTCTCTGAGTCTCAAGAGTGCTGCAGACTCACACACTGGCAACTAAACACAGTCTTAAATCCATCCAGGCCAGCCTGGTATCCCCACAGCTAACCTGGCAGGTTGTTTTTGGAAGGAAGTCTGAAGAGAGACCCACCAAGAGCCTCAGGATCCAAATGCTGGCCTTGGTTTTCATGCAGAGGCAGCCTGGGAGGACTGAATGTGAGCTGTCAGACAGGGACCAGAAAAACCCACCCTAAAACAGGCTCCACAATAAACAGCAAGACATTCATCCCCCAGGAGGACCCAAACAGTGTCTGCCTGATGAGACACTCTCAGATCAAACAGCCTGGAGCTGAGCTAAAGCCTCTGTGGCTGCAGAAAGCAAGTGGATCACAGCAATTGGAACATTTACACAGGAACTAGGAGCAGCCTTGTTTTCCAGCATCCTGGGAGAGGCCTGAAGCACCTAAGCTTCCCCATGGAAGCATCTTCCCAGTCACCAACTGCCTGGCAGCTGTGGGAGCATCCTCTGACCTACAGCTGTACCCCCAAGCGCTGCTGAGGGTGTCCTTGGAGAGGGTCAGTGACTCAGTGAGGGGTGGGCTGGCTCAGGGCAGGTTTTCCTGGGCAGCCTCTGGTTGTGAGGACTCTCAGTTTTCCCCCTGCCACAAGGATTGGGTGTTTTTTCTCTTGTTTTTTGTGCATTTGTTGTCAGTAAGGTAAATAAATCCCCACAAAGCACAGAGGTACCACTTGCATTTCACGAGCGAGGGGCTCACTCTTGCCTGAGGTCACAGGTAGTGCCTTTAATTTAAATTCAGCGCTGGAAACTTCTGAATCCCTGGGAAGAGACCTTTCTTGCCAACAGAACTGCTGGCTGTCAGGGAGGGAAGAGAGGGAGAGCAGGATTTTGGGCAGGAGAGGCCGGTTCCCCTCGATGGCCGGAGCCCTGGGCACCACGTGAGGTGCAGCAGGCTGGGATCGAAGGAAAGGGCTTTCTAAGCACTCGTTTCTCCCCTCTGTGAGTCGAATACTATTAACCTTTAAGGCAAAATTATATTTGGTGCCTCTGGGAAGCAGTAACATTTCACCAACCTGCGCTGGGGAATCAGGTAAACAGTTGTTAACCCTCTCCAGCCCCGTTCCAAGGCCTTTCCAGGGCAGCCGCGTGTGCAGACCCTGCCAAGCAGCTGAGAAGGGCTCTGTGCCCAGAAACCCCTGAGATGGAGGGGGTCAGCTGGAGAGCTGATGTCCCCTGCTGCCATTCAGCCTCGTGTCCCGACTTCTTGCCCATTAACTGGTGTTCAGTTGGACCCATGGTCCTGGCACAGAGTCACAGAGTGGTTTGGGTTGGAAGGGGCTCTAAAGCCCATCTAGTTCCAACCCCCTTGCCACGGGAGGTTGGAATCTGCCACTAGGCCAGGTTGCATCTTGGGACTAAAAGCTCTGTACTGCTGTTTTGCCATTTCCAAGGTCCATAAAGTTGTTGGGAAACAGGTCTGGCTTTTGGATGACTGAGGACATGGTTTGACACAAAAAACCATTTATGAACCTGCAGTCTGACAACTGGGGACAAAGCTTCTCTGTCTATCACTGAGGAGACAAGCCCTGATGTCTCTGAATTGAATATCCAACTGTGCCTGGAAGCTGCTTCACCCAACAGCTTTGACAGTCTAGAGGCTTTGACCAAATCCTGCCCTTGGACAGTATGGGGGATCACAATACACCCAAGAGACATGAACATTTTGAACCTATTGAGTGCTGGGATCCATTCTTGTGAAAAAAAAAAAAAAAAGAAAGAAAACTAAAAAGTGAGCTCCTTCCTTCCTTTCCTCCTTTTATTTCCCATCCTTTCCTTTCCCCATGTCTCTCCCCCAGGGTGTTACTGCAGCTCTACCCTCCCTTCTATCCAGTGCTCTCCACTGGACCTGCCCAACGCCAGGCATTGCAGGTTGGGTGACCAGGGGTAGTGAGGGAGCTCTGAGCTGCTCCAACCTTGGCAGGGAGAAAGCAGGAACCACAATTCCAGGACAAAGTCAACACCTTGGGTGGAAAATTAAATCAGTGAAGCAGCAGGAGCCAGAAAGCAAACGATGCAACGGCAGCAAAGCTGGGCTTCCAAATTGAAATGTGTTTGCTGGGGATTGTCCATGGGCTTGGGGAGTTATTATTTCCATCTCTCTAGTTATGAATTAATTTCTGGAGAACTTAATCACACCCCCCCCTTCTCCCCTCCACAACCTTCTCTTCCCCTGTCCTTCTAATTTTCCACTTGACTGGGGATTCTCTGACAGTGAAAATTCAGGCTTAGAGGAGGTCCATGCAAGCTGCTCCATTAGACTGGATAATCTCATTGGAACCAGTGGTGTGAATAATAACACCTGCACCTCATGCACAGCACCTGATTCAAATGACACTTAACACCCCGGGCTGTGGGGAGGGATACACAGGGAAAGGGGCAGGGGAAGGGGAAAGGGTGGGTCAGAGCCTGCACCAAGCACCCTTTGTGTCCTGGATCTGCCAGTCCAGCTCCCGAGGACATATCTGCAGTATAAACTCTGGTCCAAGGCTTCTCCAATGCTGGGACATCATAGAATCATTAAGGCTGGAAAATACCTCCAAGATCATCAAATCCAACCTTTGACTGAATACCCCCATGCCCACTAAGCCATAAAGCCAAGGGCCACACCCACTCATTTTTTGAACAGTTCCAGGGGTGGTGCCCCCACCAGTTCCCTGGAAAGCCTGTTCCAATGCTTAACCACACTTTCAGTGAAGAAATTTTTCCTAATATTGAGCCTGAAACTCTCCTGGTTATACTTGAGGCCATTTCTTCTTGTCCTATCACCTGTTATCTGGGAGAAGAGACTAAAAAGTGGGAGATGCAACTAAAAACCCAAGGCCTGTCACCAACCCATTAGATGGATAATTTGAATCCAGGATTCTGGCTAGGATATTGATCCTGAAAGACCTCAAATCTAGCAGGACTCATTAGCCCTTCAGGGGTGTAGTTGGACTCCTGTCCATCACAAATTACCTTGTTGGGAGAAAATACCTTATATGGGTGGATTGTGCATGAAAGACAACATCACGAAGCTGGACTTGAATTCTTTCCTCCTTCCCAGCCTTTTCCAACCACCTTCCCACACTGGATCCATGCTATCCCAGCCTGTGTTGTAGCACTGCTAGAAGGAATAACACCTTCCCAAAGTCGCTCCCATCACATCCACCAGTGCTATTTGGCTCCCCCAGCATTCCCAGAAGTTTCCAGGGAGCAGCACCATGCAGGCTTTCTCCAGAAATTATGTGCTTTTAAAGGGAAGGAAACTAGAAAATGAGTATGGGAGACGGACACCTGGAATGTATAATGGATGGCTCTGGTGCTGTGCCTCTGACAGCCTGGCCTGCTGGAGGTCACTCACACAGCACAGCAATTTTTCAGTGTTTAACTCATCCCTTCCAGCCATGCACAGATGAGAGGAAATTCATACATCACATGCCAATGGCATTTTCCTTGCAGCTGGAATGTTAGCTGGGATCCCTGGTGAAGCCTGGGGTCAGGGAGTGCTTTCCAGAGCAAGGGGCAGGCTCAGCAGGGTGTCCTAAACCAGACTAGGAGCTGAGGAATAATTCCTAAGGGTCTTTTGGCTGTATGTTTAAAGTACCAGAGGGATGGAGAAAGGATCATTTTTAGGGTTTTCTGACTCCTGGTCCTTCTGTTTCTCGTGGGTTGGCTCTGGGTGGATCCTCCCTCAGCTCCAGATCTCTCTGCAGAGCCAGCTTGCTCTCCTTGGTGGCTCAGCAACCACTGTGAGGGAGCTCAGGCTGCCTAATGTAGCCTTTAGTCTTCAGCAGAGAGAAGAGGCTTAAGAAGAGAGGAACTCAACTTGTTCTCTGAATTTTTAGCTTGGGCAGAGACTAAAATTGAAATCCTTCTTGCTCTATTTTTCCTCTTGTTATTCTGTTTCCCAATTTCCTTTTCCTAGAAGGCTGAGCTGTTAAAATCTGGATGAGGGATACTTTGAGCAGCTTTTTTTATCGTTATTTTTGTCAGAGTTGGGGTGAAATGCTGACTTAAGTGGTTGGGAGGCTCTAGCTCTGACCTGTGCATCCACCATGTGAGGGTCTGAAAACCACCATGTCAACACATTTTCTCCTTTACTTCTCATCTCTGAGACAGTTCACCTGTTGAAGGCTGCACATCCAGCTCAGCCCAAACTTTTCCCTTGCTTTCCATGCTTCCACCTTAGAGATGGATTAGGAGCTTCAGACTCCTGAGGGAGGGGAGCTGATGGAATTCCATGGGTGCCTGCCTTCTTCAGGCAGCAAATCCCACCTCACAGAGAAAGCCAAGCCTGGGCTAAGAGGTTCCTTGGCTTATTTTTCCCAGTGAGACTTAGTTTGCTACCCAGAGTCTCTCCTCTTAAACCAGAGCTGCGGGGCAGCTGGAGACCTCCCTTTCCAGGTCTGCATGTAATGGGGACTTAATGTAATTCTCTCTGTGCTATCCTGTGGTTTTTCTGGCTGCCAATTGTGCTGCTGCAGAGCACGGGGAAAGTTTGGAGCTGGAGGGAGGAACTGTCTCTGCCAGCAACAAATAACCAGAGTCACAGCACATGTTGTTTCTGCTGCTGGGGGACATGGGCAGATGGATGGAGGCACGTGGGCAGGAGGAGGAGGAAAGGGAAAGAGCTGAACAGTGACATGAAAAAGGAGACATTGATGAAGGTCAAAAGTTGGGAGAGTGTGGTTTGAGAAACTCTGTGGGGTTCTCTATGCCCTGCACCTTTCTGGGTAAAACTGCTTGGGGCAAGGGTTTTCTAGAGGTGAGGGATCAAGATTTGGATCAAGATCTGTCTGTCCTGTGGAAATGTTTTCTCTGTTTCTTGCTGTGCTTCCCCAAGTCAGGACAGCAGCTGCCAGCAGCAAAAGAGCAATTAATGACATGCTGGCTGAGCCTGGCAGTGATTCAGGATCTGTAGAAGTGGGGGACCCCTTACAGTGTATTCCCATGGCTCCCTAACCTCCCAGCTAACCTCTTTGGACATGGATGTTGTGCTCCTTGTGTGCAGTTTTCCTGCCCTGTTTGACCTTTAAGAGACAAGGATGAAGTGGCACCAAACTCTCCCTTGTCATTGGACTTCCAGGTCTCACTGCAGCCTTGGCAGTGATCCCTGAGGCGGCCTCAGGACCACTGGCTGGGATTAGCCCTGATTTCTGAGCAGCACACTCCGAATTTCACCTCTCTGAAGGCATGGGCACCTCCCATCATCTTTCCCAACAGATATTTGGCATTTAGGCTGCAGCGACAGGGAAATAACCAAATTAATTTCTTAGGAGTTACTCTAGAGAAGCTCCCACGAAGAATTCAGGGCTGATGTTCTGAATCAGGCCATGGACAAAGAACTTCAGCCCCTTTGAACAAATGCTTTGCCTCAGCCCTTGCAGAGGAGAGCATGTAGGAGCACGGCAGAGCGTAGGTGTTATCAGCCCAGGTTCTGGGGAAGACACTCACAAATATTATTAGCATGAATAGGAAGCACCATGATAGGATGCTCTCTGGGAAAAGTAATTTTGTTCATTAATTACTTGCCTTATCTGGCAACTTTGTTCCCTTTCTCTCGCTTTCTTCTTTTTTAATTTTCTTTCAAATGGCTGTAAGTGAATTCAGCGTGGGGAAAGTTATTTTCCTGCCTCCTCGGGGACAGAAGCTTGTATTACTCAGGTAGCCTTCAGCTGAGTCTTCAGGGGTTTTTCCATCTTCATTTGAAGCTCAGTCTTTTATAGGCAAGTGGCAGAAAGCAGATTCCAGGCAGATTCCTGTGATTTCTTTCTCATGGACCACCTCAGTGCTCTGCACCAGCTGCCTTTGGCTGCAGTTCTTCCTCCTGCTTGTGATTTTGTGCTCTGAGTTTCTCCTCCTGCTTTAAGCTACCAGGCTCATATTGTGCCTGGTTAGTTTGGCAGCAAAAGGCCTTGGAGGGCTGTGATTTAAGGGACAGCAAAGCAGAGGCCCTGCAGCTTCAGAGACATTCTTTCCTCATGTCTTTGACCCCTGCAGGAGGTTGAAAAAGGTCAGTGGATGGAGGCAGGTGATACCCGTCCTCCCACATGTCAAACTGGCAGGATGGCTTTTTTTCAAGTTGCTTCTATAACAGGGAATGATTTAGGATTAGATATTAGGAAGAAATTCTTGACTGTGAGAGTGGTGAGGCCCTGGCACAGGTTTCCCACAGAAGCTCTGGCTGCTCCATCCCTGGAAGTGTTCAAGGTCAGGTTGGACAGGGCTTGGAGCAACCTGGGGTAGTGGAAGGTGTCCCTGCCCACGACAGGGGTTTTGGAACAGGATAATTTTTAAAGTTCCTTCCAATTCAAGCCTTTCCTGGAGGAACATGACCTGTCTGTCATGCTGAACACACCCAGCTGAGGGGTGTATTTCAACATCACCTTCCACAGACCCCCTCCCTCATTTCCACACTCTCCTCCCCTTGAGCCAGCAAACGATTTCCAGTTCTTCATTGGACAGGGGCTCCAGGTTTCCAGGGATTTGCATGCGAAATGCTCCCGTTCATCTCAGGCTTGAATGAGCCATCAAAACAGCTCATCAGGGATCCATCCACCAGCGGAGGCACAAGGGTGTGTCCACACAAACCGCTTGTCCGTGGCTGCACCCCAACCATGCACGAGCCGGGCTGGTCCTTGGGGCCACCTCTGACCCTTTGTTCACACGCTGGGGCTGAGGAGCAGGTTGCATTTGATGCACCAACCCAGCCTCCCCCAGGCAAGATTAGCACGGCCAGCAGCTCTGGAAAACTTGGGGAGGGGGGCGAGGGGAAGGGGAAGGGGCGTGAAATCCCCCAAAGCGGGGTGTGTGTGTGTGTGGGGGGGATGCTGTTTATGGAGTGTTTGGCTTTGTAGGGCGGGAGTTGGAGAAGTAAATCCCTTGCACCCACGCCCAGTGGGGCTCTAAGGGTGGGCTCAGACAATTGTGGGGATGGAAGGAGGAGCCCACCTGGGGACAGAGATAAGGGAGGGATGGGGGGGAATTGTCATTCTGCTGCATAAACCAGGAGGGTTATCAGGGCAGAAACTCGGCTTCTATTACCATGCATTAGAATAGATTAGCAGGCAGAGCAATTAGCAGCCTCCCTCTGCTTTGCCAAGTGACAGGGTGGTGGTGGGAGCAGGAGGCAAGTGGGAAGAGGCAGCTTTGGCAGGGAAACGTTTCCCTCCCTGAACTGCAGCCCAAGAACAAGGATGGACTTCTGGTCTTTTCTCCCCAGTGCTGCCCTGCTGGGATATTGGGGGTGAGCTTTGGTTAATGGTCTGAAACTTTCTGTGGCTTGAAAAATTGCCCTGGAGAGATGTAAAGCTCCAAAGAGTGAATTTCAGCTTTCTTGAGTTACCTCTTCCATGTCTCTTTGGAAGAATCCCCAGATCTCTTGGTTTACAAATGCCACCCATTAAAAACCCCACTGCTTCTACTTCCCCCTTTCCCCGGCTCATCTTTGATGTCCAAAGAGCAGGTTTTTGGGAGATGAGCCTGTTTGTAGTTAGAGACAAAGATGAAAACAAGGATCCAACTCCTTCCTCAGGACCATATGAATTTACTGAAAAAACTTTCCTCCTCTCACTGCCAGCGCAGGTTTCCCAGGAATGATCCTGTGCATTATCTCGGCTCAAATTTGTACCTTTTCCTGTAGCATCTCCTGCCCTTCTGTCCAGAATGGAGTATCTTGGGCAGTGGGTAAAATTTAACTCCCTGATGCCAGGGAAAGCGAAATTCCAGCTGTGCTCTGGGCAACCTGGAGACCGGAAGGAGAAGACAGGGAGGGAGTGGGGTATTCTCCACATGACCAGATAAAGTTTAAGGTCAATTATGTCTGAGTCTCGACATTTATGGCATTCCTATTCTTAGGACCCCGGGGGAGCCTGGAAATGTCAAAACATTGCTAAAACTGACCTTAAACTTTACATGTGAGTGGGACTGAATCTTCTCCCTTTTCCTGGCTCTGGCCAGAAAATTGCTTTGGCTCCAGCAGAGGGAAAGGCAAATTTCAGCTGCTCCCTCCTTCCCCAGCCTTGCTCCCCCCTGGTGATAAAGCCATCTCAGGAGACACAAAGCTGGCTCTGCATGTTGGCCAGACTTTGGCAAAACAAGCCTCTTATTCCATCCCCAGATTCCTTTAATTGCTCTGTTCTTGTCTCACCCTTCTTTCCAACTGGGAAATCAAATGCTTTTCCCCAATAAAAAATGAAGCTGTCATGTTGGATCTCATCCTGAAAGAAGGACCAGACTAATGAGACTGATTCAGAGCATCAAAACCAGATGACTCAGATCTCTAGAGCCTCCCAGAGCCACGGATCTCTGTGTCCTGCAGTCCCTTTCCCGAACTCCTGTCCCCAGTCCTGGATAAAAATGCCATTTAAGGATTTGCTCTTGGCTTCCACCGAGCTCCCTCTGCTGATCACCTCGCAAAAGGCATCTCAGACCTACCTGGTCTTCAAGGAAACACATCCCCTCCTGCCTCCGAGCAGGGACAGGGACTCTTGGGTGATGGATGTGAAGGTGGATTGGGACACTGGTGGGATATCAGCTCACTGCTGTTTGGGAAATGGGACCCACTGCCGTAAACTCCTGGCTTTGTGTAGAGAGAGGGAAACCCACGTTGCTGCAGTGATGCCACAAGTCTCCCTTTCACCAGGCTCTGAGCCTGCTCAAGCTTTTCCCAGGACAAAAATGCTGGTGTGGTACAAGATCAAAGGCTTTGAGGAACAGCCGTTCTTTCTGTTAATTCGTTTTGTCGGAATTGTGGAATGGCCTGGGTTGGAAGGGACCTTAAGGATCATCAGGTTCCAATCCCCTGCCATGGGCAGGGACACCTTCCACTATCCCAGGTTGCTCCAAGCCCCCTCCAACCTGGCCTTGGACACTTCCAGAGATGAGGCAGCCACAAGTCATCCTTCCCTTTGGGGACAAGGAAAGCTGCTGCTGGGCTGTGCCTGCACCCTGTGCTAGATTTCAGATCCCCAGTTTGTTGGTCTGGACTGAGCTGGGGATGCAGGACCCTGTTCAGTTTGACTCTTGCCAGGCACCTGCTGGAACAGCCACCTCACTGTGGGCTCTGGCTGGGTTGGGAAATCTCAGATTTCCCCTTGGAGATAAAGAGATGGAAGAAATGGAAAATCATTTTGTCTTAGCCTGTCTTGATCCACAACAGATAGGACCATTTGGGCTAGTCAGGGTCCTCAAACTGACACCTAAATCAGATTTCTCTGAGAGTTTCCTGTCATCCTCTCTATCTTCCTCCTGAATTTTCTTCTTGGATTTATCTATCCAATATACCGGGATAAGGAGACCATTGGAGGTGGTGATAAGAGTGAAGGAGGCAGACAGATAATTTGAGGAGAAGAGAAGGTCACAGGGTGAATTTTAAGGGGAAGAGCTAGAGAGAGGTGAGAAAAAAATGGGAATTGTGTCTGAGCTAAAAACACACAACTGGGAAGAGATGAGAAGTGGGATGAGGCAACATGTCCATCTTGCAGAAGCTGAGGAACCCAGTGAGAGTGACCCTACACCACAAAATGCCTAGGAATGAATAGGTTGGGGATGAAAATGGGGATGCCATCCCATCAAAATATCCCATCCTGCCCCAGAGACCTCCCCTTGCTGCTGTGAATCCCACCTGCCACTCCCAGCACTGGAGGGAAGGTGGAAGGAAGGGGTGACTGGAGTGATTCAATCCAAGGGTGAGAGAATTTATCCCCCGAGGGAAATGTCACCGTTTGGAATCAGAAAGGGAAGCTGAAATGTCAAACCCTTTTGCAAAACAGCGATGCTGGAAAATTACCTGTTTAGGGGAGGTGGAAGGGTGTCACCCAAACCACTGGGCTGTCTCTCAGCTTTGCCATCAAGCACAGGTGCTCCGTGTCCCTCTTCTTCCCTACAAACCCACCCGAGTGGCCACGGTGAGCCTTGAAATGCAAAAGCAGCCAAAAGAAAATTGCTGTGCATCAGATGGGGAGGCTTCTCCAAAAGGGGTTAATTTCTTTGGAATTTAGTTCTAGAAATTTATTTTTTATGGTATTACTTCCTGCATTAAAATTTTTCGTAGTGTGCTAATTGCCATTTGGGAAAAAAAAAACCCAACCCCAAATGCTCTGTTCTGAGCAGGAATTTCTAGTCAGATCCAATCACCACTCTTTTGTCTTGAAATTTGTTATTAATTAGCAAACTTGCAGATAAGACCTTTTCCATTGCCAGAAAACTGACTTTTTTTTTTTTTTTTGTCTCTCATATTAAAAATTTCAGATATTTTAGTCTACTTCTGGGGAAATTATGGGAAAGAAAAAGGAAAGAGAATCCAAGTCTCCTTTTTCAACAGTTATGAACAAGAAAGGCTCAATCAGGACTATGTGCTGGTTTTCTGACTGCATTATTTCCACCAAAAAAAAAGGAAAATAAAATACAAAAAAGAGACAGGAAAACTCCCCCCTTGGCTTTCTCCTCCAGGATTATCACAAGTGGCTGCCTCACTGGCAGGTGTGAGAAAGGGAAAAGCCCAAGGCTCATGGGACTGGAGAGTAGTTTGGGTAATGAATGGTTTCAGAGATTTGGTCTCCAGAGCCCTCTGTGCAGCATCTCTCCATCCTGGTGTGAGAAATGGGGCCTGCAGGGATGCTCTGGCTCAGGTCTGAAGAGCAGCTCTGCCAACCCTCCTCTGGTTCCCTTCTGCTAAGAAATCAGGAGCCACCCAAAGCAAACTCAGGCATTTCAGGTAGTGATGGAGAGATGGCCTAGAAGTGTGAGAGGCAGAGAAATATCCCCCTTGGAGGCACTTGTGCCACCTCACTGCTCCCATGGGGGATGATCTGACCTGTGGAGTCAGGCTGGGAGAGCTGGGGGGGTTCACCTGGAGAAGAGAATGCTCCAGGGAGACCTGAGAGCCCCTTCCAGGGCCTAAAGGGGTTCCAGGAGAGCCAGAGAGGGACTGGGGACAAGGCCTGGAGTGACAGGACAAGGGGGAATAGCCTTAAACTGAAGGAGAGTAGATTTAGATGAGATTAGAAAGAAATTCTTGTCTGTGAGGGTGGGGAGGTCCTGGCACAGGTTGCCCAGAGAAGCTGTGGCTGCCCCTGGATCCCTGGAAGTGTCCAAGGCCAGGTTGGATGGGGCTTGGAGCAACCTGGGATAGTGGAAAGTGTCCCTGCCCATGGCAGGGGGGTGGAATGAGATGATCTTTCAGGTCCCTTCCAGCCCAAACCATTGTGTGATTCTGTGACCTCAATCAGCACTTGCAACTTCTCTGCTCCCTTCTTCATGCAAACAGCACCTGTCCCCCAATTTTCTCCCTGTTCCTGCCTTCTGCATAGTCAGAAGACATCTTCCTTCCACCTTCAGCTTCCTGACCCAGTCTCCACCCCCTGCAGATGTTTTGTTCCCAGCCACTTTACCCCCATTAGCCCAGAGCCCAGGTGGTGAGGGGGCAGCAAGGATCAGGGCCCCACTAGGTTGGGGCCAAAAGATTCAACCAAAAAGAGGTCAGATTGAAAAATGAAAGTCATATTTTTGGGTGTTACGGGGCTTTATGTGTGGGAGCTCAGGGTGTTGATTTAGGTTTTTTTCTCCTACAACAAGATGATGGAGATGTGTCTTCACTGAGAGGCAAAGGCAGGTGAAAGAATGTCTGTGGCCTTAGAATCACAGAAAGGTTTGGGTTGGAAGAGACCCTGAAGACCATTCAGTTCCAACCCCCTGCCATGGGCAGAGACACCTTCCACTAGACCAGGTTGCCCAGAGCCCCAGCTGGCAGCCCTGCAGTGGGATGATCCATTTTCCATACTGTTTATCGGGAAAGCAAAGATCTTGCACATGGAGATGTACCCCACCCAATCCTTCTTGTACCTGGTCTATCCAGGTGCACGGAGCTCTTGTGTCTGTGTTGAGCCTCTCCAAAGATTTCTGGGCTCCAGATTAACCCTTCTAACTTTGGACATTTAGGGACAAATCCTGGAGGTGGTGGAGTGAGTCAGGACTTGCCTTGACCAAGCCCTGACAAGGCAGAAGAACCATCTCACTGCAAAGGTAGAACAGCAGCAGGTTCCTCTTCGGGCCTGTGTTTGCTCCTGCAAGTTGCTTTAGGTCCTTGGGATTAAGCCATGATCTCTTGGGCACCAAACCAGGACCTTCATCTCATCCTCAGGAGACCTGGGAATTGCTCTGCTCCCCAGCACAGCCACGTCTGTGCCTCACTTTCCTGTCTCTGCCTGGTAATATTCCAACCTCACTGAGGTATCATGAAGTTTAATTAGCTCCAGGCAAAGCCCTTGGAGATCCTCGGATGAGAGACCCTGTAGAAGCACAAAGCATTAATTTAACATTATTAAAATAATTGGGTAGTGGCTGGTGAACAGAGGGTTAGTGTTAGTAGGATTTATTCTTAATGGGAGATGAGGAGGAAATAACATTCCTCATGGTTCAGTGGTAGGACCAGCTTCTTAGTGTTCATACTAATAGTTTTGGACAAAGCAGGACACTTGGAATTGTGAGAGAAGCAGCTGGTAATGAAATAGCAGCTGCTATTAAGACACACAGAGAAGTGCAGTATCTGCACCATAATCTTATTCAAATAAGTTCAGGAGTGGGAAATGCTCTTTTAGGTGCCTTAAGTGTAATGTGATGCCACTGGGTGGGAGTTACACATCAGGTAATTATAGCATGAATAGCAGGGAATTAGGGTGTATGGCACAGGAAGTGATCTCTGCACGTTGACATCCCCAGCATGTTGCAGTTAGGGGGGATTTTATTAAAGCAAAACAGTTATTGGCAGTACAAGGTATTTTTTTCTTCATGAACCATGGTAGACACACCAGATGAGAGCAGAGCAGAGTCACAGGAATCTCCCAGAGCCCAAAATACACCCTGACCCTCCACAGAGACAACAGGACTGATGAGCTGGGGTCGGGATATTTCATTGCCCCTCTCACAGTCTGAGTGCTGGCAGCTCAGGTGACCACTTTCATGAGGGGGGCACTTGTGTCTGGAGGTATTTATTTATTAAAAGTCCCTTTTGCCTTTATTTACAGTTTGCTGAACTTGTGGGGCTGCAGTGTCCCCTCTGGGCAGTGCCTTCAGCAGTTGGGTGCTTTGTCACATTTGTTTCTGCATCTCAGCCTCCACCACTCAGGGATTTGGGATTGGTGCTGGAGGGCAGCACTTCGCTCTGCACACGCTGAAACAATTTTCTCTGCTTTCTCACCCCACTCTTGGGGGAGGGCAGAACATTTTTGGCAGCACAGAGGAAGGCTGGAAGCTTTATGACAGGTACCTTTTTGTGCTCCCCTGAATCACAGAATTATAGAATAGTTTGGATTGGAAGGGACCTTAAAGATCATCTCCTTCCACCCCACTGCCATGGGCAGGGACAACTTCCACTAGCCCAGGTGGCTCCAAGCCCCATCCAACCTGGCCTTGGATACTTCTAGGGATGGGCCAGCCACAGTTTCTCTGGACAGCCTGTGCCAGGGCCTCACTATCCTCACAGGGAAGAATTTCTTCCCAGTATCTTTTGTTGCACAGGGGGCAGGAGAGTGTGGAAGTGAGGGAGGGGGTCTGTGGAAGGTGATGTTGAAATACACCCCTCAGCTGGGTGTGTTCAGCATGACAGACAGGCCGTGTTCTTCCAGAAATCACAGATTCATGGAAAGGCTAAAGATCATCCTGTTCCAACCCCTGCCATGGGAAGGGACACCTTCCACTATCTCAGGTTGCTTCAAACCCTGTCCAACCTGGCCTTGAACACTTCCAGGGAGGGGACATCAGCGATTTCCCTGAGCAACCTGTGCCAGTGCCCCACCACTCTCTGAGCAAAAAATGTCTTCCTAATACCCAGCCTAAATCCTCCCTCCTTCAGGGTAATCCACCACAGGGAGAATCCACCACGTTTTGCCTCTGAGGGACCTCAGCTGCAGGTACTGGGCAGCTTGGGAGAGTGTGGTGTGTCAACCCACAGGATGCTCCTTCTGCTCCAGCTCAGGATAGAGAAGGTGTTCAAGGAGGAGATGCAGAGACCACGGGGACAAGGCTCTGAAGAAGAGCCCTCATCCCTCTCTCCTGCATGGGCAAACCTGCAAAACCCACTGGCAGGCAGCTGCATTCCTTTAGTCTTGATTTCAGCAGCAGCTGGGATCAGTTCCCTGGGGGAATTATGTTACTGTGATGTTGACCCCAGAGCCTGAACCCTGCTGGTGACCCAGAGCCAGCTGGGCAGAACTCCTCCATCATCAGACTCAAGCACAGGCACAGTTGGGTGTTTTGGGGTTTTTTAAATTGAGAAATACCATTGAAAAAGTCACAAGAGTTGAAGTCAAAAGTTGGGAAGTGGAAGAATTGAGGTCACTGTGGAAGAAAGGAATAATAACCTGTGATCCTCTAATTAAAGTCCAGCTTTCAGTGTGGGAGTGCAGGGAGAAGAATTGGAAGTGCAGAAGCTCCTTTCAGTCTGGCTGTCCCTAATTCCTGAGACCCTGACACTGCAACTTTAACATTTTATTAAAACCAGGCTTAGTTTGGTTTTTCATAATTGCATTATTATTTGGATGGGAAAATATTAAGGCTTCAAGATATTAAGGCTTCAAGACACATCAATCAAATATAGAGTGAATTCTTGGTCTCAAAAGTTACATGTCTTAAATGTGTATAACCTGTAAACAGCAAGATAAGATGTGGATTATTATATTCCTGCTCAGTGATGGGATTAGGAATACAAACCTTATTCCTACATGATTAATCTACATCCATAGACTTGAATTGAGTCTGGGTATCTGCCCATTAAATTTTAGAAAATCCAGATATTTCTGTCGTGCTACAGGTGGAGGAAATGAAAGGGAGGTAGAAGGACATCTTGAACAATTTGGGTGCTTGTGTGTTCACAAGACCAAAAAGGGTTTTCCTTCCAGGCTGCTCTCAGGAGAAGAATTCCCACACCCTGCAGAGCTTTCATGGGATTGCTGTGGCTGTTTGTTTTATGGAAGTGCTTAGAAAAATCTCAGGTCAGCATTTTGCCACTTGGCTTTCATGCCCCCGTAGGGGACTCACAATTTTGGGGGGCAGTTAATCAGATATTGGTCCAACCCTCTGGAGAATGCCCGCTTAAAATTCCTGATCCAGCATGTGGAGGCACTACAGGAGAGTTAATGGGATGGAGGCTCCTGGGGAACAGAGAGCAGGAGCTGCAATGCTGCTCTTGCTCTCTCAGACCTGCAGAGCAAACCCAGAGTGTGCTGAGAATGGCAGAGATCTCCTTTCATGACTCCTGCCTCTGGAAATGCACAGCTTTCCTCTACCAGAAAGATGGAGAAATTGGAGTTTGAAGTTGGGGTGTTCATTTTATCTGGTGCCAGACACCAGAGAGAAGCCAAGCCCTAAAGTTTTAGGTCACCCCAAGATTTTTAATATTATGGTTACCCATATATTGAGGGTTTTTTTGCACGTGTTTCCATGGGTCCTTATCTGCAAATCCCCAGGTAGGTGCAGGGAACAAAGACATTGAGGGGTGATCTTGGAGCTACAGCTCCAGCAGCCCCTATGTGCTCTCACAACTAAAACTCAGAAGTCTGGGAGCAGATGAATAATTTAACAGCCACACTTAGTCTTTATAGCTGATTTTAATGGGGGGTAATAGCATTGCTAATAACAAAATCCATTGAAGACACCCTCTGCAAGTCCATAACATTAACTTAATGGCAAAAGGTAATTGGCATGCAGTTGGAGCTGTCCTTTTGGATTAACCCCACGGATTTCCAGGCAGACACCTCCCTTGGAGCAATGGCCTTGGGCAGTGCATGTGGGGTGAAATACAGATGTGGTTCACTTTAAGCAAACACAGAGCTGGATGGAAACAGGGCAAAAAGCTACTAATTCACATTTCTGGGCTTGTGTTTACACCAGAGAGGTGAGAAGAGAGGCAGTGAGAGGACTGAAAGCACCAGCAGTGAGTTGGTGGTATGAGCTCTGAGGGTCTTTGCAGCCCAGGTGTGTGCACCCACCTCTCTTGCTGAACTGCCACTAATTGGGAACACCAGAAGTTTTCAGTTTCAACCCTCAGCACTTCTAGTCAGGCATTTTCAAACCAGATACCAAAAGCTCCTTAGTCTGCAGGGACTATTTAGCAGCTGCTGGGCAATGGCTTGGAGTGTGGCCCCATCCCCTCAACAGAGGGACCAGCAGCCCAGAGGTACCACAGGAGCGGAGCATTCTCAGCAGGGCCAAAAAGCAGCTTCTCTACAAGGACATCCCTGCCTAAGATGTCCCACTGCCCTTCAACAAGAGAGTTTTCAGGGCTGTGGGTTTGGCCAAGGGAAGGTTATGCTGTAGCTGCTGGGGCTTTCACCCATCACTCTCCCTCTTTTCACGGTGTCCTTGCAACTCCCCAGCCTGCTGAGCAATCCCATGCCTGCTGGCACAGGAGTCAGCACTCTCAGGGACATGGTGAGATTCTTGGGGTCGTCCTTTTGAAAGGCCAGGAGTCGGATTTGATGATCCTTGTGGGTCTCTTCCAACTCAGGATTTCCTTTGACTATGATTCTATGAATTGGAGCGCTCCAGGACATGAGTTGCCCATCTAGTGCAGTCCCAAAGAGTACAGAGCTGACTTTCCACCCAAAGCTGTTGCTCCTCCCATGTCCCAGGGTTGTCCTCACCCTCCCAGCCTGACTCTGTGTTAACCCTGTGTTATGATCCAGTTATTAAAACTATTAGAAATGCCTCTGCCTGAATTAAGGTACAAATGAGACCAAATGCCAAAGTCAGTACTATGGGGTTTTATTTAATGGTAAATGTGAGACAGAGAAAGAGAGATGGAAAAAAATAAGAACAAGGGGCAAGGGGGAGAAGAAAGGGAATGACAGAGACAGAGATTTAAATAGAAAATATATCAACACTCCATGTAACCCGGTGGCATCCTGTGAGTCTGGTTCTTCTGGTCTTCTTGGTGCTGATGGTCCCAAAAAACAGAGTCCACTGGATTAATATCCCCCTGGTGGGGGGGGTGAAGCTTTGCAGTCTCTTGTGACAGGCAGTCCTCTGGTGGTGGGAGGCCTCAAGAATGAGTCTGGGGGGCACTTTGGGGGTCTTTGATGGTTTGTGACCCTACTCAGCTGCCTCTCAGGTGAATGTCCCATGTGTACGTGGCCTTTCTGGAGCAAGGGGTTACTCCTTTGGTTTGGTGTGGAGGGATTTCACCATCACACCCCCAAAACCCTTCTCCTCCACCACCCCCTGGGCCTTGTTTACTTCACCTCAGACCTGAGATGATTAGAGTTTCGATGGTCGCATTTGCTTCCTTGCAGCTTGACAAAAAAGCCTTTCTACGATTTTGACACCGTGTAAGACATTCCCAACCCTTCAGGCCGTCACCCCCTGTCCCTCTCTGTCCCCGTTTCCCCAGGTGCACGAGGAAGGAGCGGTGCGAGCGCTCCAGCGAGCCGCGGAGATTCGCCTCGGAGATGAAGCAGTGCGTCCGGCTCACCGTGCATCCCAACAACATCTCCGTGTCCCAGTACAACGTTTTGGTGAGGAATGCTAATCCCTGCCCCCTCCCCCTCGAGTCTAATCTGCCCACCCAGGTGTGTGCCACCTGGATCTCCAGGGAAGGACCGGCAGCTTGATGCAAGAGGTTCTCCAGAGCCCAGTAACTTCCTTTCTGGCACTGAGAAAGATTTGCCATGGGAGGCTTTGGTTATCCCCTGTCTAGAAGTCTAGGAAGGGACTAGAAATAGTCTTCCCTGTTTGCTGTGAGCAGCTGAGGGCAGGTCTGAAGAGATTCTGTGCCCTGCAGGTGTTGTGTGCAGCCAGTGTTGCTTTTTCCTTCCCTGGAACAGTTTATGCCTTTAGCCCAAGGAACATTATCATGGTTGGAAATTGCATCCTAGAAGAAAGACAAATGAGGGGTACCAGTGAGCTCCAGGTTCCCATCATCTTGGTTGGAAACATCTCCTTCTAAGCCACTAAAACCTCCACCCTGCTGCAGCTCCAGCACAGTATGGACAGCAGAGCAGAGAGGCAGGATGCTGTGCAGAGGAACCAAAGACTTCCAAGGTTTGTGCTGTCTCTTGTGACTGTCCACAGCACAAGGTTTCACCCTTAAGGCCTTGAGTTACTTGGTCAGCACCCAACGAAGGCACACACTGAGTGCTGGCAGAAGAGCAGATGATCCTGATCATTTCCTGGGCTTAAGGCAGGAAATCTCCTGCTGAAGGTCTGACCAGGTTGTGGTTTCTCTCCTGACTTGTGGCAGCAGTACTTTATGTGGTGAGATCCCAAGATGCTCCAAGAAGGAGGCAGAGACCCATTTCATTCAGCCTGCCAGAGCTCTGTGGTTTTGGCCATACTAGCTTGGGCTGGAATTAAGTTGATAATCCAGGCCCTCAAAGCTCCATCTCTGGGTGAGTTTGTCATTAACCCCACACCCTGAAAGGTCCAAATGGAATTGCTCAGGCAGCACCTGCCAGACACCTTCCAGGTGGAAGATTTTGGAGTGCTGGGACTATTTCAGTGACAATGAAATCAGCCTTTCAAAGCCTGCATGCCCAATCATTGCTGCTTTGTTTCAGCCTCTTAACTTTGCTGTGACTTTACTTTCCTAGGCTTCAAACAAAACTGATCTGAGACATCTTAACTTCTTTGTTCTTCTGGGAGTTCAAGGTTTCTTTTTCTTATTCTCTCAGTAGTTGCTGAATTCTTTCATGTTGGAATAAATCCTGGGGGACTAGCTGGCTCAGGGAGACTGGAAATGATAACAGAATAAAAGGCCTTTACCTCTGGGTTACTCCCAGGGTGAGACAGCCCAGAGCTGCTGGGATCAGAAGTTGCCAAAATCTATTTGTTGCCCAGAAATGTGCATGAATATTGTGGTGGGAGTCTCAGCCCAGTCTCAGATAAACTGGTGACTCAGCTCATCCAGTCACCAC
Source organism: Manacus vitellinus (assembly GCF_001715985.3). Lineage (NCBI taxonomy): Eukaryota > Metazoa > Chordata > Aves > Passeriformes > Pipridae > Manacus > Manacus vitellinus. Next base: position 1,111,704 of record NW_021940724.1, read on the forward strand.
AGAGAGTTTCTTGGCAAACCAGGAGGGAACACCAGCAAACAGATGGCTGGTGGTATCCTTATGGAATCTCACTTGGCTTCTGGCAAAGGGTCAGTGATACTGAGGCAGAGAATTACGTGGTCAGCCAATCTTTTAAATTTTGGGCACTAACAGGGGCTTGGAAAATTTTACCCGAGTCTGTTTCAGTGCAGTGCTGCTGCTCTGGGATTTCTGAGAAGGGCTCCTTGCTGGGGCCAGGATCCATGCTTTCCTCACTGGAGAAGGTCCAGAGCAGGAGTGCGGGATGTAGGACTCCTTGTGTGTTCAGAGTGTGTGCTGGCTCATGGAATTTGTGGCCAAGCACTTCTGGTCTGTCCACTGGTGTCATCTGCTGCATGGCACACCTTCATTCTGCATCATCCATGCTCAGAAAGCAACTTGCTGAGCAGAACAGTTTTCCCTTCTCCATTGCCCAGTTTTCCCTTCTCCATTGCCAGCAGGGTGTCAGTGAGCTGGGAGAATGGACTCAGCCTGTGTGCTAAATCCATCCAGATATCCAAAGCTTCTTCCTACTCCCCACCCAAGACAAAAAATTCACCTTTCCCATTGCCCCAAAATGATCATTGTCTATAAAACCAAGAAAACCTACTCTCACAAAGACTTAATGTCAGCCAGGGCTAAGGCCTGTCTGCTCAGTCTTTCTCCCTGGTGTTGCCTGGTGTGAAGAAACAGCTCCAACCTTTCCCTAGGTGAGGAAAACACAGTGTGTGGGAGCAGTAAGGGTTATGTTGCCTTCTCATCCTCTCCTGCTTTGTCACCTGGACTGACCTCTGTTCTTTGTGCTGGTAGAAACAACACTTCAGCATGCATCTGTGTCTCCTCTCAGTGGCTGTCACCTCAGATGGGGCCTCAGGTAGCTTGTGGAGGAGGCAAGTGTGGAGAGCATCTTTGTCTAGTGGTTGGCTCTAGTGTTTGGTCACAGAAATGCTAAATTTATACTAATTACTGGGGCATCAGCAGGTGCTGAAGTCCCCTGGGATGCCTTCCTGTGTTCAGGCATGATCTGGTGAGTGGAGCAGGACCCTCAGTGATGGAGGGCTGTGGTGCAGGACAGTGGCTGGTCTGGGAAGTCAGCACCATGGCGGTACTTCTCCAAAGCGTGGACATGCTGGAGACAAGCCACGAGATTCCTTCTCCCACAACCATGAGCAATGGCACAGCAATGCCAGAGGCTGTGAACTCTAAAAACATGGTCAGTCCCTCCTTCAAGGCTTTTTTACATATGGCAGGTCCCCTAGAGCCAACTGCTCCTTCGGTGGGATGGGCAGGAGAGGTTTGCTGTGCCTCTAGAGACAGCGGTGGTTTTGTGGTGGACTGAAGGCTGTAACTAGACTCTCCTCACACAGGAACTTGGTGACAGAGTGCTCCCCACCTGCTGATGCTGGGAGAGCAGCCCGTAGAGAGTTAGACTGGAGCGCTCCAGTTTCTCTGGAGTCTGCAGAGAGCCTCTTGTGAGTAGCAGTTCACCTTCCTCAGAAACCGCGGGCCCTGGGGCCACCACCGCCCCGGGCTTCACTGCTGGCTCCAAAGACTCCCTGCCTAACCTGACACTTGCATGACAGATAGTGAGCACTCCCCCACCCCTCCACTGACCCAGCCAGCACTGGGATGCAGTGCAGCTGTCCCTGCACAGCCACAAACCACTTGTGTCGGCATCAGCATCGGCCTCTCATCCCCTTCCCCTCCACTGATTCCCCTCTCCTGAATCGCTGCTTTCTGTTGAAGGAGGATGCTCTCTCTAGCAAGAGGCTCTTTGTCTGACCTCTCCAGTGTAATTCTCTCCTGCTGACCCAGCTCTGTTGTTTGGCTTAGTGTTCTCTCTTCTTTTTTTTCTCTCTATCTTTTGTTCTCTCGCTCCGTCTTTGCTTGCAGCTGGTCTTGGAGACCTACAACGTCCCTGAGCTGTCAGCAGGAGTCAACTGCACCTTCGAGGACCTTTCAGAGATGGATGGCCTGGTGGTGGGCAGTCAGATCCAGTGCATCTCACCAGCTGCCAAAGAGGTGCCCCAGATCATCACAGAGAACGGTGAGTATCCCACAGCTCCCCTGCCTGCACCACTTCTCCCTCCCTGAGTGTTTGAAGGTCCTCACCCCACACCCTTGTGCCTTTCTTACTTTCTCACCAAGCAGGATTTGGCTCATGGCAGCCTGAGGGCAGGATCTGGAAAGCACTGGGATTGGTGGGATGCTGGTGGAGCTGCCCAGCAGCACATTGAGGCATGAGCTGTGTGAATTTGCCTGTGTTTCTGTGTGCACACAAATGCAAGTGTTGAGCTGCAACACCAGGACCTGCCCTAAGGTGCTTGTGTGTGTGACACGAGGTGTTTTCAGACTGCCACCGAGTGGCAGTTACATATATTTAGCAAAGACAAGACATGAATGTGGGATATTCCCTCACCCTTTGTCCAGGCTGCTGTTACACAACCTGGGGAACGAGGCTGTACATGTTCTCAACACGTCCCATCCCGTGTAGCAGCCAGAAAGTCCTGCACACCAGAGTGATCCTGTCTGTAAATTCATCCTGTTCCTCCCAGATTTAGGTCTTTGTGCTCAGTTCCCTACTCCTGGCCTTTACTGCCTCCAGCTGGTCCAGACTTGCTGCTGGCTCCCTCTCCTAAAGTGGTTCAGCACAGAAAAATACCTTGTCTCCAAGGATACTTCCCCCATCCACCATTTCCTGCACTTCTTTGTTCCCCCTTTTTTCAATAACACCCGTGGCTCTTTGCAAGGACTTACTATAAAAACCTCGTCCCTGTTGATCACCCAGTGAGACACAGAGGATGCTGTCAATCTTGTCCTTGGCTTCTTGTGAAAATTTACTGTAAGTTTGCCTCTGAGCATCCTCAGACCACAGAAAATAAAGTGACATGAGCTGTCAGCATCATCTCTGCTGTATGTGCTCTCCTTTTTGTCCCAAAACAAGCCCCCAGAAGGTTGTTACCATTTTCAGGTCCTGCTGAGTTATCAGTCGTGTTTGTAGATGCCAGAAACTATTTCCTTGGTATGGACATCTCTCCCAGGCCAGGCTACAATCAACCAGCAAACAAAAATAGCAGTGGAAGCTGGAGGCAGGACAAGAGAGAGAGATTTATGTGTGCTGTGGTTTCAGAGAAGCAGCTTGGAGCAACTTCAGCAGCTGATGCTCCGCACCTTGCACAGAGCAAGTGCTCCATGCACAGAGCCAGGGGCTGGATTGGAACCAAAGGATGTGTGGCTCTGTCACATGTCTGATCCCTGGGGCCATCCAATCCTTGCTTCCTGCTTCAAAATACATGGAAGATGCTGTGGAGTTGTTAAATACGGTGTGTTGATGGCAGAGCTGGCGGAGCTGGCGGCACCAGATGGGCAGCAGAGCCCAGCTCTGGCAGGAAAATGTGTTTAGTGAAGTGTGTGGTCTGTGCAGTGTCTGTGTGTGTGTGTTTGAGTCTGTGTGTGCCTGAAGGTGGGTGAGTGCATGTGTGGCTGCACCCTGTGATGGACTGTCCAGTTTGCTTTGTCCTGGTTGATTCATGAGTCTTTAGGTGAGGGGCAAAATAATGGAATCATAGAATTATAGAATGGTTTGAATTGGAAGGGAGCTGAAAGATCATCTCGTTCCAACCCCCCTGCCATGGGCAGGGACACTTTCCACTATCCCAGGTTGCTCCAAGACTCATCCAACCTGGCCTTGGACACTTCCAGGGATGGGGCAGCCACAGCTTCTCTAGGCAACCTGTGCCAGGGCCTCCCCACCCTCACAGGGGAGAATTTCTTACTAATATCTAATCTAAACCTTCCCTATTTCAGCTTAAGGCCATTCCTTCTTGTCCTATCACTACACCCCCTTGTGTGAACAGCACAGAAAGGGCCACCCAAGTAAATCTCAAATTAACTGTGGCTCAGTTCCCCACCAAATTACTGCAATTACTGCACCCACTCATTACCCACGGTGATGGGCTCTGAATAGTGGTTTTGGTGTTGTGGGAAGAGGTAGCAACCGACTGTCCAGTTTGGGAGCAGTGGGAATGAGGAGATGGGGTGTAGGGGCTGAGGTTCCCATGGGTCTGCTATGGAAATGGATGGATCCTTCTGGAAGTGTGATGGATTGCACGTCCCTCACACTGAGATGGGTTCTTTGCAGCCAAAGACCAGGGGAATGGACCTTGGGGTTAATGGGGTGAGAGAATGTGGAAGAAATGTCCACAGGCCCTTTCCTTCTGGGAACACCAAATGAACCAGCAGCAAGGAAGAATTTTAAGGAGAATACTCTGTTTTAACAGTCTCTGAATTCCAGCCATCTGCACTCATTCTTTGGGCTTAGCTTTCCTATTTGATGGCTTCAGTCACCATATTTTTGAGATTAGTGAGGTATGATCTAGACCTGTTGTCATGGTCTAGCCCAGACTCTGCTCCCAGGTACAATAATTTCCAGTGGTGAACATGCACTCCATCATCCCAACACCAACAGAGAGGTCACTTTGTTGGAGAACTGGGCTCTAGAAGGATTTTATTGTGCTTTCCACATCTCTTGAGGACAGACCAGCCAAGGTACTGTGGGACAGCTCCAGGTTCAGGCTGGTGGCATGGCCAGCAGTGCTTAACTAGGCTGACAAAGCAGCCACACACTGATGTGTCTATTTTTCCCCCAGGAGACCATCACATTGTGCAGCTTCAGCTCAAGTCCAAGGAAACGGGTATGACCTTTGCCAGCACCAGCTTCGTCTTCTACAACTGCAGCGTCCACAACTCGTATGTTCCTTTCCTTTGATCCCTGCTTCCCATTCTGCCCTGGATCTGCCACAGAACCCCCTGGTGATGGGCATGTGTCCCTCAGGAAGCTGGTTAGGTGTGGAGGTGACATGAGGTCCGGGTCACTTGTGTGGTAGTCAGGATGATGGGGTCCTTCCCGAGGAGACCAAGAGTATGGGGACCATTTGTTCTGCAGGCAGAGTGTCACATTGGGGCAGTTTGGGGCAGTTTGGGGCAGTTTACCACAGAATTGAGTCAGGACTGGATCATGACCTCAGCACGTGGCCCCCTCATCATCCTGTTAATCAGGTGTTTGTGGATGGCTGGATCCTGCCCATAATATGCATCTCCAACCCTCACCCCTCCTGCCATTCCCACCAGCAGGAGCCTGCCCCAGCTGGTTAATATGGGATTGGTCTTTCCAGTCTGGAAGGTTGGTTCGTGCATGATGTGAACTGAGAAGGGAACACCCAGCTGATTCCCTCAAGACCATCTTTTCTGTGCTGTGAGCTCCTTTCCAGCCTCCCACCCCATTTTTCTGGGGTTTAGCTGCCACCCAGGGCTGCTCAGGAGCTGCCCCACCAGAGCAGATCTGCAGCTGCCCCACAGAAAGATGCTCTTCCAGTGGGATGATCCACCTCTGAGCAAGGCTGAGCAGCTCTGTCCCCACCACTGAGCCTGTTCAGAAGTGCCAAAAGCACATAATTACTGCAGCTCAGCAATTCACAAGGAAAGGCAATTCCTATTTCCATGTACCTGCTGCTTTGACAAACAGTGTCAGAAAGCAAGTGTTGGTGGGGAGAGCAGGAGAGATGGTGGTGTTAAATATTTATGGCATGTTTTGGTTCCTTACTTGACAAACTGTACTACACTATCCATTTTTAATTCGATGTATCAGAGCAAGCACTTGTTACCAATTTGAAGAATAAGTTGCTGTACCAGAGCTGAGGGTGGATTGGAGTTGAGCAGGATTTCCTGGAGACAGGGGAGAGGGTGTGTGGATGCCTCTTGGGCTCAGACAAGCTCTGCTGGAGGCAGTTTTTTCTCTCCTGCCCATTAAAAGCCCAGTAAAAGCCAGGAAAATTTACCCCCTTCAAGGTCCCTTCTGGTACTTTAGAGTCTGCAGCTTTATAGGATCTTAAAATCAATAAGGTTGGAAAAGACCTCTAAGATCTCCAAGTCCAACCATCAGCCAGCTCCACCACCATGTTCACCATCAAACCGTGTCCTCAAGTGCCACAGCCACACGTTTTTTTGAACAATTCCAGGGATGGGGACTCCACTGCTTCCCTGAGTAGCCTATGCCAGGGCTTTACAACCCTTTAAATGGAAAATAATTTCCTAATACAATATAAACCTCCCTATGGCACAACTTGAGTTCGTTTCCTCTTATCCTGTCCCTTGTTCCCCAGGAGCAGAGCCTGATTTCCCTTGGCTCCCCCCTTCTGTCAGGGACTTGCAGAGCCAGAAGGTCCCCCCTGAGCTTCCTTTTCTCCAGGCTGAGACCCCTCAACTCCCTCAGGAATTATCCAGACCCTTCCCAGCTCCCTTCCCTTCCCTGGACATGCTCCAGCCCCTCCATGCCTTGGATGTGAAGGTCTCCAGAGTGTGGGTGATCAGGATTGTGCAGAGAGTTTATGTCTCCTTTTGGTTGCTGGTGAGCAGACATATATTAAATTTAAAAAGAAGTGTGATGTAGGTGTAAGTCAGTGCTGTGACACAGCCAGGAGAGGTGTTTGCAGCTCCTACTCTGCAGAGCCCCTGGGGACAGGGGAGCAAAACCTTGTAAGGTGGAGAGAATGGTTCTTACCTACATCCTGAGCAGGTGATGTCCTAAATATGCCATCTGCTTCCCAGGTAGCTGCTCCAATGGTCTACACTTCTTGCTGAGGTGAAGAAAAGAAAAATACAGTTAATATATTTGTAGGAGCCTCCTCACCCTGGTCAGAACTCACACTAATAAACCTGTGGGACACAGGGGGAGAAAATTCCCTGCTCCATCCTTGACTTTTTGATTTTGGTGCATCCCACTTGGTTTCTGGCCTCTGTGTGGGAGGATTAACCCCATGGAACTGCTGGTGCCCAGGGTTTGCCTTCCATGGGCATCACTCCTCCCACCAGTCCCTCGTTTGGCCACCTTCTCCTGATGTCTTCACAGCTCCCAGGGCACTGGTGCAGCCCAGTGTGGAGGCAGCCAGGCTGCAGTATTTTCCACCCATCCACTGATCTCGTACTTTTTTATTTCCACCTATCCCCTGATCTCACATTTTCTTATTTCCACCCATCCCCTGATCTCAAATTTTTTGTTACATCCAGGATTTGGGCAAAAATGGGGATGCCTCTTGTGTGTGAAGAAGCCAAGAACTTGCTGATAGTCTGAATAAAAGTTGCAACAGGGCAATCAAAATGCAAGAAATATTTATTATTCCTCCAGTTGCAATGATATGAATGCAACCTAAACTAACTAATAAATATGAGATTCTTGTGATCCCAGCCACAACCAGCTCAGGCCGTGGCAAGTCCAGCACCATCCTGTAACCTGATGGTGTCGTGTCAAAAAAAACCCCAAAAAAACATGTTTGCCAGGCTGTGTTTCCCTCTGAGAAAGGCTCTCAGCCTCGAGGCCTGTCCTGTTGGCTGATGGGACCCTGCTGGCCAGGTGACTGCTCTTTCTCTCTGTTCCCAGGTGTCTGTCATGCGTGGAGAGCCCCTACAGGTGTCACTGGTGCAAGTACCGCCACGTGTGCACCCACGACCCCAGCTCCTGCTCCTTCCAGGAGGGACGAGTCAAGATGCCTGAGGTAGGCAGGGGCACAGGATGCATGTCAGGGGTTGATGTCACCAGTCAAACTAACAGCCCAGGAAGCCTTCTGCACCTCCAGTCCCACCCTCACCTTCCATGAAACCCTCACCTCTCTCTCTCTATGTGCAGCTCCTCTCCTCTCTGCTCTGCCAAAATCTCAGGGAGCTTCTCCCTCCCTCCCACACGCTACAGGGAGTGTGTTACCTTGGAAAATCATGACAAACTCTGGCACCAAGGGGCTGGGAGGGATGGAAAACAGTGGTAATACGTCTCCAGGAGAGATGGAGATACTCTACTCCTCTAAGCACCTCTCCCAGGCAGTTGAGATCTGGGAAGGATTTAGGGCTTTGTCCATGCCAGTAGATTTCAGCCACGCTTTGAACACCTTTGTGGCTTCATGGATTTGAAGCCTAATGGTCAGTGCCTCAAACTGCCTCCAGATGAGGCCAGGAGATGCCTCATTGCCAGTCACTGAGCTGAACTGGACCTTGGGGTTTAACACAGAGCTGCAAATGCTGCCTGGCAGGTACTGTGACTAACGAGCACTCGCAGACAAGTGGAGCTGGGGAGAATACAAATAGGAAGCTACTTAATTACTTCCTGACCAGGAACGGTCTGAAAGCATCCTGGGCTGTCTGGTAAATGACCTGAGAGGGCTGGTTGTTTGCCTGGCCCCAGGGACCAGTACCCATTAAGAGATCTGATACCTGCTGAGCCACCAGGGCACAAGTGGCTGCTGAAGACTCTGGCAACGTGTGCTGCATTCAGAGGGTGAAACCCTCGCTGTTCCCCGTGCTACCTGCTGGCTCTGGTGTCTCTAATGTCATCCCCCACCTACCACCAACCCCTGCCCCAGCCCAGTTGAACCAGAAGACCCACATGTAGTGTCTTCACATTCCCATAACACTCCTGTTCCCTCTCACCCCTTCCATAAGTGCTGCTTGAGATACCACATATGTGCTGGTTGAGGTGTCCTGCATCAGAACTTCTGACCTGCTGTGCCACTGGGACAATCCATAAATATTCATGAGTTCTCAGTCTGCCAGGATGCAGAATTTGTTATAAACTTGCTGGAAAACATGCTGAGGAGGTGGAGGGCTTGGCACCCTCTGCTTGGTGGTGAAGGGGTGAAGGAAGGCAGCTCAAAGTTCAGCCCTTCTGGAAGGTTATCCCAGCCAGAGAGGGACTATTCCCTCACATGGAACCTTGGCACAGTTTGTCCAGTCCTGCTGCCCAGATTTCTGTGCCTTCCACTTCAGGGGCTGGAAGGCTGGAGTGGAATCCCCTGGGACACTTTGTCTCAGCTTCCCACTGAAATACTGCTGCAAAACCATCACCACCACTGATCTTCTCTGGCTCCTCTGGGGTATCCCATGTACCAAGCACAGGACTCACCTTCCCAGTTCCCACCTCTTCTCTCCTCCAGCCCCCTGTCCAAAAACAAATGCCTACAAACCTTAGTGGATGTCCTGCTCCCTCAACCCCTATCACATCCCTGGTATTCAGGACACTGCTCTCATCAGAAAGGAGACCACAAGAATGATCCCACTTTCTTATTGAATGGACTGGGGATGGCACAGCCCCTGATCTTTATCCCCTTCAAGGCCTTGCTCTGCAGAACTGGGGAGGAAGACAGTGGACTCATCAAACTCTGCAGATCTGCCTGTTTTAGCTTCATCACCTCTCTGCTAGTTTGGTTTCTGAAAGGTGTCCTCTTCAGACCAGCAGACAGCTCCAGCCTGGGGGGCTTTGTCTGCCAGCAGTTTGCTCTTTCTCTCTTCTGTCCCCTTAAACAGAGAATTTCCTGCTAAGCTTCATAAACTCCCTCTCTGATCTTGCAAAACTGCTCTGTGGGATTTGCATGGCACAGGGAGAGGCACAAACCCGACCTTGGAAGACAACTACTGATCTCCAAGGCAATGACAGCATCATGTGAGACATGGATGTTACACCGGTCATTCCCAACGAGGGCCGTGGCAAAACCATCTCTGAGCACAAATGGGACCTCTTTCCCCTGGGATACAACATTTGGCACTCAGCTGCTCAGCTCAGGAGTTGGATTTCCTCTCTACTGGACAGAGGAAACACTTCCCAGCACTGGAACTACAAAATCTGGAAGGATAATGGCCTTCCAAACCCCCAAAACTTTCTGAGCTGCCTTTCTGCCTGGCAGCGTGAGAAATGCCCTGTAACTTCAGGGTCCCTCTCATTCCATTTGTGTGTTTGTGGCTGTCAAGGACACTTGGGCTGGGGAAGGATGGCATCACAAGTGCATTCTGACAAAGAGATTTACAATCCCTCTGCGGCCAGGAAGGTTTTTGTCAAATGGCACTTTGAGCAAACGCTGCGTCGTGTCTCCCACGCTTCTCTTGAAAAACCACCTTCCCACTGACTCATCCCTCTCACTGCAACTTCCACTGCCTGTTTTTCACTTTCACCTGCAATGCTATCATTTTCTGTCCTACACATTTGCCTGTTTCTTGAGTGGGTTCTTGGAGCAGTAGAAACCATTGGGTATCTTGAAGCCACATCTGGCTCCTCAATGCCCATCCAGACCTTCACCCAGCTCCTGGTGACTCACGAGGTTGCCAGGGCTGAGGTCCATTTCCAGACTTCCCAATGCCACCTTCAGCAGTGCTTGGAATGCACCATCATGTTGAGTGGCTCTGTTCTTACTGGCCTCTCATCTCCATGCTTCTTTTAAGTCCTTTCCTCTGGAAGCATTTAGATCCCTGGAGGATGAGGAGAGGGGAGTGTTTCCTACCATCCAGGCATGAGTACCTGCTAAATCAGTAAGTCTGAAGGAAGGACTGATGGGAAGCTGTACCACCAGTGTGGAGTGGATGGACCATCCCATTTGCAGTCTTTCCATGGGTTTACTGAGCAGATTAGCTTGGGCATCTTCCAGGATCTTGCACCAAGAGACTTCTTGCCAAGCAAACAAATATTGGTGTTGCTCTATCATATGGACCAGTGCCAGGAATGCCTTCCCTCTGTAATCATCACTGCTGGCCTGACAAGCCTTCTACCCTCCCCCTCACTCTGGCCTTCACCTTCTCTTGTAACACTCACCCTCAGGTGATTTTTGTTCTCTGTTTGCCTGTACAACATCTTGCCATCATGTGGAAAGAGACTTCCCACTCTCCAGATGGCCTGGGCTGCAAATGGACTCGCTGGGCTGGCACCCATCACCCCTGGACCAGTCTGGAGTGCTTTGAAGGGAGGTTTGTGCCCTTGTGTACTTTCTGACTCCATGATTTCCTTAGGACACCTCACAACTTTCTGGATTCCCATGGGCTCAGCCTTTCACTCAGGTCTTCCTGATGTTCTCTGAGAGGATCTGGGGTTTTTACTTTAATTTTAGTGTGAGTTGCTGGTTAATTTAGAATGCTGGATGAATTTGAGGCTGATCCAGTGGGACAGCAGAAAGGCTTTGGCCGTGACCCACATTGTCCAGAAGGCAAAATGCTGCTTGTGTCTGTGTAGCCTGTGATCTGCCATCCAAGGAGAGCCTCTGAATGGCATCATGGATAGCTGGGATCAGCCAGTCCCACCTGGCAGAACAACCAGAGATGGGGAAAGGACAGAAAAGGCACATCCCTCACTATCAACATGGAGATACGACTTTCTTTCCTGTCATTTGTCAGGTGGATCAGCTCTGCCTGGGATAAATCTGGATCAACTACTCTGGGAGCCTTGGGAAAGCCCATGTTTGCTCCAGTGAAGAACTCCAGCATGGTCATAAAGCAAGAGTATTTATGATTATGGCACTGATCTTAATCACACGGGGTTGACAAAGTCCCTGGGTGATTTGTGGCAGAAATGCTTCACCTTGGCGTGTAATTTCCCTTTACAGCAGGTTTTCAAAAACCAGGCCCACTGGCTTGAAATACACTGAGTGACTTCTTGCTTTATAAAGGGGAGCTGATGTTATCATTACTGAGGGCAGGAAGGGAAAGCATGAGGAAAAAAGGGCATTTTAATACTGAAGTGGACTGTTGTTGTTGCTGTTGTTGTTTTTCCCAAAGAACTGATGGCAAAAGTGGAGAGAATTAGATATAAAAGGGAGTGGGCTGAGTTTCTGGTTTTTTCTTGGCTGTCCTGTCTCTGCTTTTGACATTTGTTGCTGACCATAACTAAAGTCACAGTGCAGGCTTAGAGTTTGAGCACAAACCAGACTAACACACTGTGAAATCAACCCTGACTTACCTGGCACAATTACCAAGTAAGAGAGCTCAGTCATTTTCTTCTGTAAATGGGCACGACAGTCAGCAATTTTGGGGGGGAAACTGAGGCAAGGAGGTGGAAAACAATTGATCTGAGGGTCTTTAGCGAGACGGAAGCTGTAGAAACAGCTCCTGTCTCTCCTGATTTGCATTGTCCATCTCATCTTTGTACAGATCTGCTCTGATCCAAGGGGGTAATTTTTATTTCATCAGTGTTTCTGTCCAAGGATGGGGTGCTGGGGTATCCTACTTGAGTTGATGGGATAAAGGATTAAATCTTTTTGTTGTGCCTTTTTCTCTAAGATGAACACTATGTTGTTCCAGGCCTTGCAAGGATTTTAGCTTTGTGTAGGGAAAAAAGAGGAGAAAAAAATGGCAAAAGCCAAAAGCAAGCCTAGATAACAAATCTATTATTCACTGGCTTTAACAGATACATAATCATTTAATTACCTTGAAGGAGGTTTTCATCTCTCCCTTCTCAGCCGATTTGTGTGTGCATGTGTTTTCCTTCCTCCCCCAAACAGGCCTTTTTATTAAAAGGATTTTCATCTGCTGCCTAAAAAGGGAACAGAAGAAAAGATCTTGCACCAGAGTGTTTTATGTCGAGTTGTACGTGCTAATGACAGCAGAGCCCACATAAAAGAAACAACTGCTTCAAATATTAATTTGTCAAAAGAGATAGAAAGCCTTGTGAGCTGCATCCTGGAAGCAGCTGCTGAGGAGCAGAGCATGCTTTTCCCAGTGTTTGCCTGTGCCTTGTGCTGAACTAAAAGCTCTACCAGTGGCCTCTGCAGTGGTGTGCAGTGGTTTAGCTCTGCCCAGCTGCTTGTCCTTCTTGGGAACGGATCTTTTCGGAAAACATGGAAAAAGGAAGGGGAAAAAAGAAGGCAGAGAGTGATGATGACAACCCAGTATGAACTGACTGACTTCTAAGGAGCAGTTGGATAATGTCCTTAATAACAGGCTTTAAGTGTTGGTCAGGCTGAAGTGGTCAGGCAGGTGGACTGGGTGGTTGTTGTAGGTGCCCTTGGAGCTGAACATAGTCTGCTCCACTTCTATCCTATCCTATCCTATCCTATCCTATCCTATCCTATCCTATCCTATCCTATCCTATCCTATCCTATCCTATCCTATCCATCCTATCCTATCCTATCCTCATCCTATCTATCCTATCCTATCCTATCCTATCCTATCCTTATCTATCCTATTCCTATCCTATTCCTATCCTATCCTATCCTATCCTATCCTATCCTAATCCTATCCTATCCTATCCTACTTCTATCTTGTTCTACTTCTGTCCTATCTTATGCTAGCCTAGTCTAACCTAGCCTAGCCTATTTTACTTATATCCTATGCTACTTTTGTTCTACTTTATTCTAGTCTAGCCTAGTCTAGCCTATTCTATCCTACTGCTCTATCCTATCCCATCCTATCTTATCCCATCCTATCCTATCCTATCCTATCCTATCCTATCCTATCCTATCCTATCCTATCCTATCCTATCCTATCCTATCCTATCCTATCCTATCCCATCCTATTTCTATCCTATCCTATCCTATCCTATCCTACCCTCTTCTTTGTATTAATGCCCACATCTCCTCATCATGGACTTTGTCTGTAGTAAACCCAGCACTGCCCTTCCCCATCCTGCTGGTACATCCCTCTGTGACTCAGGAAGGACTTTGCCTCAAGGTCTCAAGAAACAGTCCAAAGGTCCTGTTTCGTCCTCTTCCTAAGGTGTAGAAGGAAGGCACAGTGGCCACCTCCTCCCAAAATGCTCCCCAGTGCTCTGGGTGGCTGCACTGGGGAGGGGGCAGAGGACCTGCTGGGTGAGCAGGGCCAACTCCTTGCTCCCTTTGCATCAACAAACCTCCTGGTGATGCATCTTCAGCTGTTGCTGTGGCAACTGCTCGGTTTCCATCCCTCTCCCGTTTCCAGCTTCACTTAACCCATCTAGAGAGGCTTCTGCTGGAAGCAGCAGCACGGGGAGAGGAGAAAACCCATCTCTGCTTCAATGAATGCCCCTCTCATTTCTCAGGGACTGCAGTGACAGCTGCAGCGAGGCCAGTTCCAGAGCTCCCAGTCCTTCCCAGCTTTCAATTATCCACTCACTTCTCCTGGCACCTGTCTGTCATCAAGGGGAGGGTGTGAGATGTGGTTTCCATGGCAACTGCGGGCAACCTGCTGCCTTCAAGTGCTGTGAGCAGGCAGGGGGACCAGCAGCCACCCCGTGCAGGTGGGATGTGGTGGAGGGATGTGCCACCTGCTTTTGAGCAGCACGAGGGGTTGGTGTTTATCATCTGTTTGGCTCTTAGAAGGGTTTCCAAGAGCGGGTGAAGGGGTTCAGTCTGGTTGGCATCCTGTCCAGGGGGAGGCAGGGGTAATCTGGGAGGAGGCTGGAGCTGACAGTGTGGATCCAGCTGTGCCTCAGGGCTCCTGGTGCTTTGGCATTTCAGCTCTGATCCACTGTCACAGCCCTTTCCCAGAAAAGATGTGTCCTGTAGTGGGTACATCCTCGTCAGAGGGGGTGCTTCAGATAATCATGAGAGGAAATTAAACACAGAAATTGGAGGCTGGGCAGAAAGCTTTCTCCTTGTTCACAGAGTCCTGTTGGAGCACGAAAATACTGCTCAGAGCCACTGATGAGCCACAGGTTTTATTTCAGCAGATGAGAGTTATATTTCTGATTGAATTACTTGGACGTGTTCACCTTTCTGTGCCCCTGATTCCCTCACACCTTCTGATTTGGGTAAACACTTTCAGTTAATAGGTGCTTGTACAATACTTAGTTCCTGGAGCCGGGATCTCTCAGTGGGGGCTGCTCATAAGAAGTCTTTGAGCATGTACAAACAAATTAGATAATTTGCTGTTGTTTGCAAGTCACGGTGACTTGCACCGAGGTGAAGAAAAAGGTGCGTGTGAAGTGGCTTCTTCTGTTATTTTTGGGTACCTTTTGTCATCTCTGAGCCATTTTGCCCTGCAGTCACCCAGCTGGCAAGGGAAAAGGCTGGTAACTTGTTCATTGTCTGTAGGATTTCATGGATTCATAGATGGTTTGGTTGGAAGGGACCTTAAAGATCACGTAGTTCCAACACCCTGCCACGGGCAGGGACAACTTCCATTAGCCCAGGTTGCTCCAAGCCTTGTCCAACCTGGCCTTGGACACTTCCAGGAACAGTCACAGCTTATGTGGGCAACCTGTGACAGGACCTCCCCACCCTCCCAGCCAGGAATTACTTGCTAATATCCAATCTGTCTCATCTATCTAATCTCTAATAGCTAATCTATTTCTGATTTTTACTGTGGTGGTTCTGCAGGAAATCTGTCCTGGTGCACAACTTCTCCTACCAAATCACAACAGGAACTGAGAAATGATGGGAAAAGGCCTCCCTGAGGGCAGTTCATCCTACCTTAATATACAGCTTGTTGTCTTAGAGCTTTGCCTCTCCAGCCACCTTGTGAGTGACTAATCAAGGACCTGTTCGTGTGATTTCCAGGAGCAACTCAGGGAGATTAATTGGAATGAAGATGTAAGAAGCATCTGACACTCAATACCATGTCCCAGCTAAATGTTTTTCATAACAGTTGGGCTGCTCATCTTTGTAATGCAAGATTATTTATCCCACAGGACAGAGGGATCTCAGAATGCAACAGGGTGATGCTCATCTGTCCCTGCCAACACGACATCCTTGGAAAAACATGGGGAAGAGCTTATGTTGTTTTGATAGCCCAGCTCAGTGCAATGCCACTGTCATGCCTCAAGTGGCTACAGGGGTTTCTGGCTCTTTGGACATCTGTCAGGACTGCTAAGATCAGTCTGGCACCCTGCAGTGTGAGGGAGGAAAGACAATTCCCCATTCAGACTTAGTCCAGGGACACGTCTTGGCTCTGAAGCCAAAAGATTTTGCTTTTCTCCGTTGTAGCATCAGCTGCATTCACTGCTTTGGGACATGTGAGCTTTTGGGGCCTGGCCAAGGAGAAACATTCTCAGGATGTTGAAGCTGCTGATAAGAGGTGAGGCCAGAATGTGTCTCCTGCCTTGCTTGGGGCATCTCCAGGAGGCTGAGCCCAGACCCTCCTTCCCTGCCTTGAGTCCATTTGCTTTGGCTTGGGTGTTATCTCCTGCTGTCATGGCTCTTGGTGAGGGGGGAGATGACAAGAGCCATGATATCATGGTCCTGACCTTCCCACCGTGGAAGCCAAAGTCTGATGACTCTCTGGGCTTCTGTCCTGGTTTCTGAAGGAAGTGGGTTTGCATCAACATGGTCTGTGTGTGCAACCTCCGGTCCAGCTGTTCCTCCATCTCTGCTGTTCACTTCTGAATTCATTGGGAATTCCTGGCCTAGTTGGGCCAAAGTCTGGAGCTCTCAGAGGCACCAAGTTCCTACTAACTTTGTAAAACTGGGCAGCTTTAGAGGAGGAATAGACTTTCTGTCCCCTCTTAGGACAAAAGCGCTGCAGCTTGGGCTCAACCCTTGTTAGACATCAGAAATCCCCATGTGAGAGTGTTGCCATGGGAATCCTTCTCACTTCTGAGCAAGTCTTAGCTGGATAATGTCCCTTACTCATGCAAAACCTATTTTTTGACACAGATGAATAGTAAACTGTGTTGAGGAGTGACATGTCCATGTCACTGGTACCTGCATGGATGAGCAGAAAGGGGTATTATGTCGATGCCCAAACTTTTCAGCTTCACTGGGCTGTTGGGGTGCCAGGCAGAGATGTGCAGTGATATCAAAGAATCACACAATGTTTTGGGTTGGAAGGGACCCTAGAGATCATCTAGTTCCAACCCCTCTACCATGGGCAGGGCCAATACACATGAAAGGGCTTGTCAGCTTCTGATGAAGTCCTTACAGAAATACAGAAGGCTGGCTATGAAGGGTGCAGATTTAAATAATCATAACTGGAGAAGAAGTTAATTACTGCTTTACAAGCTGCCTGTGCTTTCCACAGCTTTGCACAAGCCATTTCCCTATGTGTGTTATTCAGAAGGACTGTCTTACTTTACCAGTGTTTTCCTTTAAAAAATGACAGACTTTGTCCAAGTAAATACATGGTTATCTTGTCTCTTGAACACACACCACCTTCTTCGATGCACATGATTGTATTTCTTATGATTTCCAAACTCAGGAAACACCAGAACTGAGACTGTTCACATGTCTCCAGTAGCTCCTTTCTGGTGAGCAGATGGACTTCATGACAAAACCATCTACTATTTTTGTCACTAGTCCACTCCCCTCACCCAGTGACCAGAAGGCTCCTGCTCTCTGGATCATTACTTTTCCTTCTGAGAGTGTGTCAAAGCAGCAAAGGGCTGAAAAAAAGCTAATGTTGTGTCTCTATTTAAAAGGGATAAATGTGGCTCTTGGATAATTATGGCAGGCTGACCTTGATCCTTGTGAAATAATGGACCGGCTAAGAAAGACTCTATTAATAAAGAATTAAAGGAGGGCAAAATCATTAATGTTCATCAGCAGAGATGTGTGGACTGACTTCAGAGGCAGAATAGTCCTGAGTTGGATCAAGCTCTCAACAGACCTGGGTCATTTCCCAGCACTGTCTGCATGGCCTTGGGGGAGTCACTTTGCTCCCAGTCAGCAGGATTTGGCAGGGATCCATGGGAGAGCAGGTTGGTTATCTTCACTTAGCTCCTGCTTTAAAATACCCACTTCCAGGGTACCAGCACTGCTCATTGCTCTCCAGCCTTCACAGCACTGAGGCCAGGAACCCAAGAGGCTCTGGCAGCTGAGTTGATGCTCTGCTATCCATCAGTGGTGAGGCCCTGGCACAGGTGTCCCAGAGAATCTGTGGCTGCCCCATCCCTGGAAGTGTTCAAGGCCAGGTTGGACAGGGCTTGGAGCAATCTGGGCTAGTGGAAGGTGTCCCTGCCCATGGCAGGGGGTGGAATGATCTTTCAGCTCCCTTACAACCCAAATCATTCCATGATGTCCTGGACTCCCTCCCTCCAGCTATGATGTCTGTGCACTGATCTGGGCAAGCCAGCACTGAAATCACAGAATCACAGGATAGGCTGAGTTGGAAGGGACCCACAAACATCATCAGCTTCTTCATGAGAGGAAGAAGAGGGGCAGGCACTGATCTCTTCTCTGTGGGGACCAGGGACAGGACCCCAGAGAATGGCCTGAAGTTGTGTCAGGGCAGGTTTGATATTAAATAAAGAAACTTCCCCCAGAGGGTGGTTGGGCACTGACCAGGCTCCCCAGGGCAGTGGGCACAGCCCCAAGGCTGCCAGAGCCCAAGGAGTGTTTGGATGATCCTCTCAGGCCTATGGTGTGACCCTTGGGGATGGTCCTGTGCAGGGCTGAGGGTGTAACTACCAGAGTGCACAGAGCTCAAACAGGGCCTCATGTCTTGCCTAGACAGAGCACCAGCCACCTTTTCCCAGGCACAAGAATCCCTTGCAATATCCCTGAGAAAAGACAGCTGGAATTTGCTCCTGAGTGCTTGGAAGACTCTTAACTAGAAAGGAGCCACCAGAAGTGACAGAGATGCAAGGACTCAATTACTCCTTTGTTGTCTCTGCAGATGTTTACACTTCCCATAAATCCTGTTGCTTTCTCCTCATCAGCTGCCTTTAAAGTTCTGAGCATTTTCCTCATGTATTATTACTTTTGCTGTGCCAATAAATAAGCACACCATCAATCAAACTAACAACACTGCAAACTTAGGAAGTGCAGATAAAATATATGGTGCATTAAAAAATTCTTTGACCGGGTGAGCTTTTTTTTTTGGAGCTGGTTTGATTGCTGCTGGTGTCGATGTAAATTTGGGGGAAGTATATCCAGAAATTTATGGAGCTTGGAATCCTGCCTACAAGGCATTGACCTGATTCCACTTTATAACATAATAACGTTCCCTGGCACCGTTTGTGTAAATTTTAAATATAATTTTTATGATGTTAAGAATTAGTGGTGTAATAATGTAAACACAGCGTGGACTGTAAGTCACCCCTTCCCCTCCCTCACTGGGAGCGCTGAGCTCCTTGCTGCTTCCTTCTCCACATTATCCAGGGTCTGGGAAGCTGTGCAGGAGTTTAAAAGTGATTCATCAAAGGAACCAGCTTGTCAGCCCTGGAGCCTGAAGGCCTTCGTGTGCAGCAGAACGAGGGAGCTGCTGCACAAACCTTGGGTGGTGACCCCGAGTGACTGTGTGAAGGTGTGAGAGAGAAGTTCAGGCAACATATTCCAGGCAGTCCCTGCTGCCTCTCATTTGTGAACTTGCTGTTTTCTTGCTTTTTATCTGAGTGAAATCTGATTTCTCCAAAGTCAGTGAAAGGTTGGGGGTTTTTTTGCCTCTTTTTTGCCTCTTTTTTGCCCGGATTTCCCCTCCTTTTTCTCATTCCTTCCCTTCCTTTTCTTTCTCTTTCCTTGTTCTGTGTTTGTCATGATGTTTTCTAATCTAATCTGATTTACAGAGCATCCAGATGCCGTGGTCTAGATATCTTTATAAATACCCAATCCCTGTCTCTCAACTCTTACCCTCTTGACTTGATTACAGCACAGTGTGGGCGGGTGAGAAAGCCACAGGGAGCACAGGGAAAAACAGAACATTGCAGCTCAGCAGAGGAGATGAACAAAAGATGTATTTATTTATGTGATATGTGAGTAAATAACAATCTGAGTTTCATTTCTTGTGGGGCCCCAAAGGTCTTGAGTGAGTAAATTCTGCTTCCCTCTCAGATTCACTTTACGGTCACGTTTGTTCCACGCAAGATGGCTTGGACAAGGAACAAAGATGGTGGGTGGATGAGGGATATTGAAAAGAAAGTCTTTAAAAAAAACTCTAAATTCGAGGGTGAAGAAATGGAGAAGAAAGAAAAAGGGAACTGGATGCTTTGAGATGAGTAATAAAGGAATTGGTGGTGGTGGCTGTGTCTGGTCCTGAATGGAGATGACTCCTGCCCTTTTGGGAAAGGAAGGGTGAAAATCCACTGCCAAGGGTTGAGTTTATCTTGCCAAAGATTCCTCCAATAAAATCAGCGATAGGTGAGCTCTAAGTGGAGATCCAGCCAGTGCTACCAGGGATCATGAGGAGCCAGTATGAGGGAAAAGTTGGAAAGATTCCCTCACCTGGATGCTCTGTGTGAGCAGAGATGCACAAGTGAAAAGGAGTGCACTGGGACAGCAATATAAGGTGGAGATTGTTGATGTGTGGATGGGTCATTGTATTAAACCTTCATGGATGTTTTACCTGTTCCCATGTGGAATGCCCCCCGTTTAAAGTAGATAAAACCCATTGTCTTTTGGAAAGTGAAAAACACTTTGATGACACTTCAGATCATAACCCTGGCCAAAACCAGTAACAGAGAGTGAAACTGTACAAAATAAGGTTGGAATAAAACCCATGTAGCATCACAAGGCTGTGAAAGATCCCTACATTCCTAGGAGAGGATGATAACTCAGAGTATCTGGTCAGCCTCCAGCTTATACTGGGAAAAAGCAGGATGAAATTTCCATGAAATCATAACTCTAGATGTATAAGGCACCATAAAGGAACCTAACTAATTAGTTCAGGGCTAAGACCACACGGCCTCAGAGAGTTTTCGTCGTTCTCTTTAGCAGAATCCTCCTGATGGCTCTCACTGGGGACTCACTCAGCTTTTGTGATGGAGGCCATAACACATATGGGAGAGAAAAGGTTCTCATATTTCTGAGACTTTTATTATTTCTGCAAGCTACAACAAAACACATTCACAGCCGCTCTGTGAGGAGTTATAAATAAAGAAAATTAAACTACCATCGACCCAATGAGTCCAGCCCATTTCATGCAGTGTTTTCACTGCAAAAGCTCCCTGACTTGGTAATTGGCAAAATTTTGGTGATGTGAGGTGTGCATTGCTGCTGATAGGAGTAACTGGCAAGGGTGGGGGATATTATTGTAAATGGTCTGACTCATCTGAAAGCATTTAAGGAATAGAGTGAAGCTACACACACAAAATGAATCAACAACGATCCTCTGGATTCTGAACCATCTGCCTTTTCGAGTCGGGCAAAAGGCTTAATTTATTTTATACCAAAGGCAAAAGGGGTGAGATTGTGCCCTTCTTTGGTGCAGTTGTTGGCAGCGTATTTTTATTTCCTCTACATCATGTGAAAAACATATTTTCCAGTCTAGGTGATGTCCATTGCAGAGGAGAAGGGTGCAGGGAAAGTGCCTCCACTGTAAAATACCCAAGATAAATCTTTTTTAAGGACTCCTCTGCTTGGGCCTGCTCTGAGCAGCTTGTTGTTTTCCCCTCAAAAATACAAACCTGGCCAGGCACCCAAAGCTTGACACAGGCTGCAAAATGAGTTCTGTGTGAATCTGAACCCAGAGCCTGGTCCAAGCTCTGAGGTTTTATGCAGCACAACACCCAATGAAATTGCCTCTTCCCCTCCCCGTTTCAATTAGAAAGAACATTAGGTCAATCAGATAAAGCCACATTGGGAGGATTTCCTCTTTATGGCGCTTGCCTCTTCAATTATCTATAATGAACTTCCTCACAGCACTGCAAAGCTTTTTATATGCAAACGAATCCTGTTTTGGGGCTGCCTCAATCACGGCTTGTTAATGAACTTGAAACAAGTGTTATCGGAAAGGTTACAGCACCAGCGGTGGAGGGGGACGGGATAAGGCTCCACAAGAAAGACCAGGCTGAAGAGCTGGGATTGGCCTGCAGGTAACAGGGTGGACTATCTCCAACCTCCATCCTCCAGCTCCCATCAGAGGCTTTGCTGTTTGACAGACATCAAGCGAAATGCCCACTCTTGGGAAACGGCTGCTCAGCGGCAGATACGGCTTTCCCATCCTCCTGTCCCACTGATTCCCTCTGCCAGTGCATCTCTCTCTCAACTCCTGTGGCTGGGGAGGGAAAAAAAATGGAGAGGATGTTGCCAAGGTCTTTTCTTCTGCCAGGAGAAAGAGAGGAAGCAGATGCAGAAGCCCCAGGACATGCTGGGCACGTGACGGGCAAGGGTCGGGGGTGTTGAAACCATTTAGTCCCAAATAGTGTTTACATGTGGTATCTGCTGGCATGATCAGCACTGGAAACTCTCTCTCTTGCTTTAATATGGCCTAGACCATCTCCTTCCCCTGTCCTCTGGGTTTTTATAGGTCTAAATCACACAGAGTTATAGATTGTACCTCATTTTCTCGTGCTGAGTATCTACTTAACCCTGCATTTATCCTTAACGTTGCTGGGTAGGACCATTGAACTCAAGGTTGGGAAGACTTTCTAGATGGTAAAGCCTTGCTCTTTAATCAAGAAAAACACTTCTCTGGCGCTTTAACCGTTGTGTTTGAGCGTTAGTAACTCCCTAGAGATGTTTCATCACAGGGCAGCCCAGCAGCAGGAGAAGGGAGTGTTGGAACAGGGTGTAGCCCCTCAAGCACTCAATCCTCACCCCCCCTGAGTGCAGAGAATCACAGTTGTGAAGTTCATCACTGAATTGCAGTCACCCGTGGGCTTTCCTTTCCACCTCCAGTGCTTACACCTTCCAACCAGGTTAACCTGATGGCCTGTTAAGCCTCAGCCCTTGGTAGCAGGTATCAAGCCAGGCCTAGTGCCAGTTTAGGGGGAAAATGGACACTGGACCCAGGATGGTTCAGCTCCACCCAGCTCCTGTCCAGGTTCTGGTGCCAACCTGGGCAAGGCCAATTGGAGCCCACCAGTAGCTCTCAGCCTCTAAGTGCAGATGGGAAATCACGTGGCCCTGAAGGACTCTTCTGTCTGGCATCCTCACCAGGACAGACAGACCCTCTTTGGGACTGAGGAAGGCTTCTGGACCTCACTGCAGGGACATTGGGTGGTTACTGGATTTTCCTCCTGCCCCTGGATCGACTCACACATGCAATGTCATGACTGATGGCTCTTGTAATTCTGCTCGTGGTTGATGTAACTGCAGATGTTACACTTCTAATCCGTTTCTTTATCTCCTTAAGCTGGTTGTTTCAGTAAGATGCTCCCACCATCTGCTCTAACAAGCTCCCAGGCTCTCAATAAGCCATAAATTCCACTTTTGAACCTTTCAGTTCTTTTCTCCCCTGAATCAGTCATTTTCCTTTTGCCAACCCCTACAGATTAAGGTTGCACCTCTTTAAGGAAGTCCCCTGTCTCTGCTGGCCCCAGCTGGGCCTGGCTTTAATGCTGGGCAGGATAGGCTGAAATGGTGTTGTTCTTTGGACTGGGCAGGGTGGATGCATCATCATGATACTGGAGCTCTCTACAGAGAGCAACCAATGTGCCAAATGTGAAAAGGAGGGGACAGACTTGACCTTGGCATCTGAGAGTTGAAAAGAATCACCAGGGGGAACAGGCAGGCATTCACAGGGAGTGTGGTCTGTGCTTTTGTTTTGAAGCCCGTTGCAGTGGTTTATTTAAGGGATCCCATTTTATATCAAATGGCCTTGGATCAGCCAGGAAAAAGCTGCAGCAATTTCCTAAAGATGTGGTAGCTTCCTAGAATCCATGGATGTGACAGCTTGTCTGACTGTGCCATGAAGAAGCAGCACATGGCCACTCTAAAGATGTGCAAATTAATGACATTTTGAGTGCAGCCTCCTGCGTGCCACCTTTGGGTGCCCAGACCTCTACCTTTGTGAGGGACCCACCCAGAGGCACCAGATTAACAACATCCACTTGGCATTGCTCCTTTGGTGAGCCTTTCCAAGGGATCTCCACACAGTGTGTAACGGTTGTTTCTTGGGAGATGGATCTGTCTGTAATAAATATTTTGTCCTCCTCTAAGCCAACATAAACTCTCTTTTTAACATCCCTGACTCCATAGGTTGCACACATCTTGCTGGAGCTGGCTGGAGCTGTGCCTTTTATATAATGGTGTTGGGAAGCAAGGAATTATGCTCAGGTTTTGGCTTTATTCACTTCTATCACGGCATTGTGACTGGACTAAACCCATGGAGGGAACATGATTCCTTTTCCATTACCTGAATAACAGAGCAGGTATTAAAAAACACCAGAGGTGGCTTCCCTGGGTCCTGAAGGCTGAAAGTGTGCAGTGTAAGCAAGGGAGATAGGAAAGGATGGTCTGTAAAAGAAATCCTTCCTCTCCTGTTTATCTGAGCCTTCCCTGTAACACTCCCCAATTCCCCCGTAACCGAGCGAGGTCCAGGGAGCTGCTGCAAAGGATTTGTAAGCAGGCAAAGTGAGAAGGTTGAGAAGCATCAGAGGGCTCCACCTGGGGGTGGGAAACCTCATGTCCTGACTTGGTGTGCTGTCTGCTCTCTCCCCAGGACTGTCCCCAGCTGCTGCAGGCTGAGAAGATCCTGGTGCCAGTGGAAGTGATCAAACCCATCACACTGAAGGCCAAGAACCTGCCCCAGCCTCAGTCGGGCCAGAGAGGCTACGAGTGCATCCTGAACATCCAGGGCAGCGAGCAGAGGGTGCCAGCCCTGAGGTTCAACAGCTCCAGTGTGCAGTGCCAGAACACTTCGGTGAGCGAGCCCTGTGTGCCTGGGAGAGCTGCAGGGGCCACACAGGACTAAAAGTGCCCATAGCACTGTCCCAGTGGGATCTGGGGTGGTGTCACAGCCCTTTCTACCTTATTGAGGGTACTGGAGCTGTTTAATCTAGAGAAGAGGCTCAAGGGATGCTTTATTGCTCTCTATAATCCCCTGAAAAGAGGGTGTAGCTGGGTGGGGGTCGATGTATTCTCCCAGATAACAAGTGATAGGACAAGGGGAAATGGCCTCAGGTTGTGCTGGGGAGGTTCAGGTTGGATAGCAGGAAAAATTTCTTTGCTGAAAGAGTGGTTAAGCATTAGAACATGCTGTCCAGGGAAGTGGTGGAGTCACCATCCCTAGAAGTGTTTAGAAGATGTGTAGGCATAGCACTTGGAGGTGTGGTTTAGTGGGCATGAGGATATTTGGTCAAAGGTTGGACTTGATGATCTTGGAGGTCTTTTCCAGCCTCAGTGATTCTATGATTCCAATCACAGTCAAGGAAATGCTGGCTGGTAGGTTGAAAACTGCCCCTTTTTCTGATCAGACTGGCTAGTGTCACCACACAGTAGTTGCTTCTGGCCCTGGAGCCCTGGATCCCGGTATTTGGCCATGCTGGAGCACCTTAGCCATGACCCATAAGGCATCATTGTCAGCTTAACCTGCTCATATCCTCACAGTGCCACAAACTGGGTTTCCAGATGGAGAGTTTAGGTTATTTTGCAGGGGTTTTGTGATGGGACATAGAAAACCCCATATAAACAGCCTGATGTGGTGGGTCAAAAGAAGGGTGAGACCACAGAATCACAGAAAGCTTTGGGTTGGAAGAAACCTTAAAGATCACCTCATTCCAACCCTCTGCCATGGGCAGGGGCACCTTCCACTAGACCAGGCTGCTCAAAGCCCTGTCCAACCTGGCCTTGGGTTGAGTCAGACCTTCCTGCAGCCACTGACTCACCACATGCCCTTAGGTGAGTCCCTTTCTCCCTCTGCCCACCTCCATTTCCCACCTGCAGTGCAGGACCAGTGACCCCCCCTCCCAGGGAGCCTGTGTGAGTCACCACAGCGTTGTCACCACAGCCATGCCCGTTCTGGGGACAAATCAGTCGTCTGCCAGGAGCTGTTCCCACCTGCAATAGCAGTCTCTACTTCTCCAGAGTCTTCTCCATGAGGTTCATGTCTCCGAGATATGCATCTGAGTCGTTTTCACTGCTGCTGCTGCGAGGTGATTTATTAGTCAAAGAGCTAATTACAGGCTTTAGCCACTTCACCGCAGCTCTGCCACTCCACGCTGGGCACTGCTTGTCACAACATATTCTGCTGCATTAGGCACCAGCTGAACGTCGCAGGCACTTCGCACATTTTACGATCCTTTGCAAACAATCAGCTTCCCAATGAGGCCCTTTTATTTGTTTCTTTGTCCCTCTCCCTCCCTCCTCCTGATTTTCATTACTGGTTAATGACCTGTGGGCTTCCAGGTTTGAGGCTTCACAGAAATAGGTGGCCTGAGAAGTTAAGAAGGTATTACGCTTTTTAAAAAAAAAAAAAAGTATTTTCTTTTACAATGGTGAAAAAGGGGTATTATATGGACATGGGCAGAGATTATATATCTGTCCAAAGAGCCTTAGCAGGGAAGAGAGACCTTTAAAGACCCTCTAGAGCCAGGAATTCTCTGGTACACATAGGCATTAGCATGAATTATCTCAGGATGATTTTAAGCATAGTTGGGCTGAGCAGGAGATTAACTTCAGCCAATCTCAGCTTTTGTGGGACCCAAGAAATGTCTCTGGCTTTGAGAAGCAATGGTTACTATTCCCACACCACCTGCCAGCCCCGAGAAGCTGCCAGTGCCTGGGACTGGAGAAGTGGGGTTCCACGAGCCCCCAGCTGGATTTCCTCATGGAATGCCTGAGTGCTGTGACTGCACCATTTTGATCTTAATGTCTGTTTTGCTGAACCAGAACACTCCAGGCTGTGCCAGAGCTGCAGAGGGTGGCAGGGCTGAGACTCAGGGCTGATGCCAAGGCACTGGCACCCCATGACCTCCCTGCTGTGTGTTGTCTGTAGGATGCTTGTCCCGCGTTTGATGGTGGCTCAAGTGGATCTATTTCTTCTCCAGGAAGAGAGGCTCGTTTGGAAATAAAATCAACTCTTTTTTCTGTGCTGTTTTCTGCCTTCTCTCCCTTTTCCTCTGCCCTCCCCTTTCCCTCTCCCTTGCTTTCCTCCTCTTCCTTCTCTTTGCTTCCCTTTCCTTTCCTTTTCTCCCCTTTTCTTTTGAAGGTCCTTTAACTCTGATTTGAGTTCTTTTTTCTTCCTTTTTTTTTTTTTTTTATTTCTGAGAAATGTTATTTCATTGTTGCTCTGAATTTGCCAGACACTGAGAGAAAGAGATGTGGAAGGGAGAGCCAGACAAAAGAAAGCAACATTCACACAGCTACAAAAAGGGAACAGAGAAGCCCTGGCTGTTTGAGCAGGTGGCAGAGGACACAGACAATAGGGAAGGAGTGCTGGAGATATGTCTCCATCATGATTATTCCCTTCCCTGCCAGAATTAGCATTCAGCCTGGAGCCACTGTGATACAATGAGCCTCTGCTCCGGGGGTCACCTGGCTTTAGAAACAGCCGAGTGAGCTTGTTTGCAAATTGAATCAACCCCCTTTGGCAGAGCTTTTTTACTCAGCACAGTTGCTGGAGGAGGCACTGAACGTAGCACCTGCATTGCAGGCTTGGAGAAGGTCCAAAGGAGGGTGGGAGGATGTGTTGTGATGGTGTGTCCCCGAAGGGATGCTGTCCTGCCAGCAGGTCTGGTGGTGGTGCACATTAGGCCAAGCAATCGTTCTTGCCTTGTTTTCCATCCTAAACCTCAAGATCTACCCCCTCCCCTCACACATTAGGCACCAGTGAGCTCAGATCTGCCTCTTGCACAATAACTTTTGCAAAAAGCAGGGGTTTTTTCCTGCTTTCACACAGGATAGAATCAGGGACAAGCCTTAACTCTTGCCTTGCATTTCCCGATTGCTCAAGGTTTACACCAAGGATCAGAACCATCTTAGAGAGGCACCTTTCTAAGTGGCTCCAGCTTCAGTTTAAGGGTGCTCTAAGGACACCAGCCTATCTCGTGGTGTGTCAGGGATGTCATATCCAGTTCTGATGGTCCCTGGGTGCTCAGACCAGTCAGGACTCAGATCTGCCCCTCTCCCTGTCTTTCCTGGAGATGTTTCATTTGATAACAGCAATAAGTCACCGCAGGCAGCACAATTCGGGACAATTATTGTTCTTGTCAAGTGGTTTGAGACTCTCAGCTCTGGGCTTTGTCCCCTGTCACACCACCCAAGGCATGCAATTATCACTCAGAGGTGCCCTACCTGCCAATCCTTATTGCACTTGTGATAGCTCTGCCAACAGCCTGGACACGGAGTGATGGGCGGAAATGAAAAGGGAGGGGAGCAAAGGAGACATATAAATAAGTAAGTAAAAATGTCAGCAGGAAGGGCTGAAATTGCTGGATGTATCAGGGCAGAGAGCAATCTTCCCAGTGGGAAACAGTGGGAGCCCCAGCACTTGCAATCAACCCAGTATGATCAGCTTTTGGCACGAGGAAGAGGGAGATGGGTGAGGGATGACCCACCTGAGCATGCCATGATTATTGCCATTCCCTGCTTCAGTGACTAATCCCATACCCTTGGGTGGTGTGAGCCTGCCCACCCCTGGCCTTGGCACACACAGGGAGCAGGCACTGATTCCTGGCAGCAAAATCCCTGCTGATAATTTGTCTCAAGTCCTTCACAGGTCTGTGTGTCGTGAGACCCGAGGTGGTGCAGCTGAAAGTGCTGTGTGACTTAGGGACAGGAAAGCAAGGATGTTCTATTTGTCACATCATTGCACTTCAGCAAGAGATCTCAGTGGCATTGGACTCTGTGGTGTGGCTCACAGAGGAGCAAGCGATTAAAAAAAACCAAAAACCAATAAAAAGCAGAGCTGGGAAAAAAAATGAGGAGTTCTGTTCACAGAAATCATGGGAAAACACAGTTATGGGTGGTCAAAAGACAAGCCCAGGGCTGTGGCTTGTAGAATCATAAAATGGTTTGGGTTGGAAGGCATCTTAAAGATCATCTAGTTCCAACCCCTTGCCATGGGCAGGAATGCCAGCCTTGCACATCTGCTTCTAAATTGTTTTGATGCATTATTATCACTTGTCTACATTCAAATCTCACAGAGAAACCCCAGTCGTGACACAGGTTGTGTTGGCCTGGGTGATACCCAGACACAAAAATTCAGCCCCAGCTCTGGGAAGCAAAGAGTCCAAGAAGATGGGTTGGCTGTGAACAAGAAGTTTTCTTCTGCTCAGTTTATGCCTGGAAAAATGACGCAAAGAGGGATTCAATGTTTTGCACAGGATCACAAAAGGAGTTGGTGGCAGAGCCAGGTACAGAAATCAATCCTCAGGACTGAGCTTTAATCACAAAAGTGGTGTCAGGGAAAACAGACTAACACTAAAATACTGCTAAAATGCTTTTTGTCTGCAGATGTTCCCCCACTGCTGGACATTCTTTAAATACAAAGGGGAAACATCATGAAGTCACTCTTCATTTGTCCTCCTAAGTGTGGCCAAGCCAAATTACCCAAGGGCTTCACCCTTTGACACATCCCAGGATACAGCAAGTGGCCAAGGGTGGATATGGATTTGCACAAACTGCAGAAGTATCAGATACAGGGAAAGAGTTTGAGAGGCAAAAAAAAAGGACACCTGGGAGTTCAAGTGAATTACAACAGCTCCTTCTAGAAGAGTTTTGGCATTCTCAGTTTGGCCCTCTGAACTGCCCATAATTTTGTGCTTTGATTTGATTTTCATGACTGTGATCCAGATTTGGCAGGTTTAGGGGTCAGATTTACACGTTCTGAGCAGTTTTGCTGTGTTGGAGGCATGGAAGGTGTCCAGCCAAGCCCTGATGGTGCGAACACTCCCAGCAGGAGTACCTGGGAAGCTCCACTGTCCCGGAGATCGATGCACCATCCCTTTTTTCTTCCCTGGAACACATTTCCATCTTATTGTCACAGCTGAGTGAGTCCTTTTCAAAGACTCCTGTTGAGTTCAGCGGGCTTTGAAGAGGGGTCACAATGAGTGAGCAGCTCCTGTGGTCTGCAGAGGACGGAGCGTTTGCTCGCTGGTACTTTGCAAATCGCTCCGTTTCGCTGCCGTGAAGCCCAAAAACCATCTGATCAGATCGTGGCAGTGTGAGCATCCTCATTCCTGGCTTCATCCTTGGGGAAATTCCACGGGGATCCCCTTGCTTATTCCCTCGTATCCATTTCCAGTTCTGGATCAAACCTACGGAGTCAAAAAGCTTAATATGTGTTTGCTGCTGGTGCTGCAGGTGAGATAAGATCTGAATTCCCAGCTGGGCTCCTGCTGCTGGCACTGGGATCCTCCCTGGGATGAAAGGCTCTGGGGCACTCCAGCTGCCTGTCCCTTGGCAGCCATGCCTGGTCTTTGCTTTCTCATGAGGAGCAGAGGAGGGGCAGGCACTGATCTCTGTGGGGACCAGTGACAGGACCCCAGGGAATGGCCTGAAGTTCTGTCAAGGAAGGTTTAGGTTGGATATTAAATAAAAGAACTTCCCTCAGAGGGTGGTTGGGCACTAAACAGGCTCCCCATGGCATTGGGCACAGCACCAAGGCTGACAGAGCTCAAGGAATGTTAGGATGATCCTCTCAGGCCCATGGTGTGACTCTTGGGGATGGTCCTGTGCAGGGCTGAGGGCTGGACTCAAGATCCTTGGGGGTCCCTTCCAACCCAGCATATTCCATGATTCTGTAAATCCCAAAAGACACATGAGGCTCTGGGTGAGGCAGAATGTAGCACTTCCTAAGACTCATCTGATTTTAGGGTGACCAGGAGTTCTGTATACCCCCTTTCCCGTTCCCAACCAGCATTTTCAAAGTACTGTGCAGAGCAGGCATTGCTGAGCGGCACCAGATTAATTATTCACTGCTTCTCAGGCACTCTCCTTCCCACTCCTGTCTCCCCATCCTCATCCCAAGCTCAGAAAAGCTGTGAACAGCCAGTGGTGTGAGTCCAAGCAGCTCTGCATCATCTTGCATCTCGCTGGCAGTGACACCAAAAAGTGTCATAAAAATGTAAATACTGAATGAGACTGGAGGGAACAGCCCTGTTGCAAAGGGTAACCTGTGGCTGCTCTTTACTTCCATGGAAACCACAAAGCTTATACCCATAAATACCCCACAACTAGATCATAATCACAGGCTTTTGCAGATTAATGGCTAATTGTGTTTAGTTTGTCCAAAGAGGAATTACTGTGAAACCAGCTCTCACTCTACTGTAATGGACAGAAATCACCATCTATGATTTACTCCCAATTATATGGCAATTAAGAGATACAGGAAAAACTTCCT
Organism: Manacus vitellinus; assembly: GCF_001715985.3. Taxonomy (NCBI): domain Eukaryota; kingdom Metazoa; phylum Chordata; class Aves; order Passeriformes; family Pipridae; genus Manacus; species Manacus vitellinus. The sequence continues at coordinate 1,142,373 of NW_021940724.1, forward strand.
GTAAAGGCTCAGAGCTTTGGCATCTCTGTGGAAAATCACATTGAGCCTTTAGGATGTAGGGAACTCTTTACTGCTCTCTAAGATGTGCCCAACCAAAGCAGACACCTGGCTGAGTTATATTTAATCTTTTAGTGGGGAAAACATCTTTTTCTTTTAAAGTGGGGGTTTGTCCCACCATAGATCTCAGTGCAGAGGGAGATTCCTGGTCTGAGGAGGGTAAATCCTTCAGTAACAGTAGCAGGCATGGAATGTTTCTCCCCTTCTTGCTTTGTTCCCGTTCTGCCCTTTAATCAGCCATCTCCTCTCCCTTTATGAGGCTTTTTGCCTTTTGGTGGAGTGTGGGATGGAGGCTGTTGATGGAGGTTGGCAGTGGGATCTGAGGGGCAACTGAGTGAACCCTGTGTGAACTGGCTGAAGATAAATTAAAATTTAGCTGGAAAAAAAAAGCGCTGTCAGAGAGTTCTCCAAGTGGAGAGGGCCTCCAGAGACCAGCTTCCCTTTCCTTCCTTCAGGCCACCTCTGTGAACCTTGACTGTCCTTGACAAGTGTTTGTTTAAATCTGCCCAACTCTCTCTGAAGTTTTCTATGGCTTTTTTTTAAGATGCATTTGCTGGAAACTGGATACTCTTCACTCCAGCTGAAACCTTTCTGGTTTTGAGCAGGGAAAAATGTTTGCATCCTGGGGTTTACATATGTGACAAACTCTATTTGGTCCATCCCCAAGTGAGAATTGCTTGGGTTTTGGCAGCAATATGGCATTGCTGATTCAGTCTGTTTATGATCCTCAGCAGTCCCCACTCTGTCCTGCAGCACTGGCCAGTCACTCCAATTTCATAGTTGTTTGCATTGATTTCTCCTGCTGCAAAATAGACCCTGTTTTCCTGCTTTGAATTTCAGGTGGTTGATTTTGGCCCGTTTTTCTCCCATTTGCCAAGTTTGTTTTGAATTCTTAACCCTGCACCCTCTCCCAGAACAGTGTCATTCATGAAATCTGCAGCCTATCATCCAAGTCAGTAGTGAAAATACTGAGAAATGCCAGACCCAGGACAGAATTCCTTTTGAAACATCCTCCCAGTCTGCCATGGAATTATCTGACTTCTTTTTTTTTTTTTTTGACAGTTTTTGCATAAATCTTATGGTGCCTTCTTTTAGTTCATATTTCCCTGCTTTGTTTATGGGAATCTCCTGTAGGGCAGTAGCAAATACTCTACTGAAATCAAGATAAATGACATCTGCTGCTTTCCCTTTATCCACAAAGTCATTAAGCCTGTCAAAAAGGAAATTAGATTGGGTTGACACAATTTGTTCTTGACAAATCTATGCTGGCTGATTTTTATCACCTTATCATCTCGCAGGTGCTTATAAATTGATTGTTTAATAATTTGATGTACTTTCATTCAGGGAAGCCAAGTTAGGCTGACAGGTCTATAATTACACAGAACCTCCATTTTCCCCTTTTTTTTCCATGATGTGCCCGTTCCCTGACTTCTGAGACCTCACTCAGCTTCCAAGAGTCCTTCAAAACACCACTAGTGTAGGTATCCCCATATATGTGCTCAGCCCCTGTGGGTTACATAGCACAGGTAGAGTTGGATGACAGACCCAAAATGTGTTGTTTACACCTTAAAATGCATCCAAGAGTTGGCAAAATATATTCCAGAGCTGTTCTCAGCACCTGGAAGGTTGATTTCCAAGTTGTCACATGTGGGGGAATGGCTTTAAGTGGAAGGAAGACAGGGTTAGATTGGATATTAGGAAGAGATTGGATATTAGGAAGAGATTCTTCTGTGAGGGTGGGGAGGTCCTGACACAGGTTGCCCAAAGAAGCTGTGGCTGCCCCTGGATCCTTGGAAGTGTCCAAGGCCAGGTTGGATGGGGCATGGAGCAACCTGGGATAGTAGAAGTTGTCCCTGCCCATGGCAGGAGGTGGAACTGGATGATTGTTAAGGTCCCTTCCAACCCACACCTGTAATTCTGTGATTCTGTGAATATTCCCCTAATGGCTGAAAGGGCTGTTGAGAGGGGCATGGTTTGAGATCCACAGCTTTGAGAGCATCCCATAGCATTGTGGAAGGTGATGGTGACTAGGAAGGTGTCTGACAGCTCCACTTCTCTTGTTCACAACATGCAGCAGCACCTCTTGCCTTGTTCCATCCCCTCCCCACCCCATGGCACTTTGTAAGTCTGTGTTTGGGGGTTTTCTTTCGTTTTTCCTCTCCCACTTCCAGTATTCCTACGAAGGGATGGAGATTAACAGCCTGCCAGTGGAGCTGACTGTCGTGTGGAACGGGAATTTCAACATTGACAACCCGGCACAGAACAAAGGTAAGGAGTTATTTCAACTTGTCCTTGGAAGTGGTAACCTTAGCAACGGGCAGCAGCGCTCCCCTACACTTAACAAAGCCGCCACCATCTCCCTGTGCTGTCTGGTACAGACACACTTGTTCTCCACACTCTGCAAATCACCAATTTTTTTGTGCTTTGTGTCCTCCTCGCCCCCCCCCCCAGCCCTCCAGTTCTCTCATTCCACCTGGGAAATGCGACTCTCCCTCCCACTTGTGTTGCTTTCCCTCTCCCTTCGTCGTCTTCGCCTCCCGTTTCTCCCCGCGGTTTTTTTTTTTTGTGTCTGGTTTTCATGCCCCTCCTTCTCCAAGTTTCTCCCCCTCTTTATTGCTCCTGCAGGGATGCTCTTCCAGTGAACATGCCAGGAGACCAGGCTCTAGCAATGAACAGGGGAAGGGAGAGGGGGGGCACAAAGGCTGCAGCTCACCAGTGGGAACATTCTGAACAAAATAAAATGAGAATGAGAAGAGGTCTGAAAAGCACCTCCTGCCCAGAGCCTGGCTCTGTTCAACCACCTCTGATGGCACAGGATTGATGTGCCCATCACAGAGGGACCCTGCACATCCAGCAAGGGGTTTTTGCTGGAATGGATGGTCCATCCACGTCTTCTTCTTCTTCCTTCTTGTCCATCCACCCTGAAATCTTTTCCCCAGGCAACCCCTCCTCTTGGCTGCTCTGCATTTGCAGCTCAGACCTGCAGATTCTCTCCTTCTCACATCACCACCTCTCAGAAGTTTCTCCCTCTCTCTCTTTACCTTCTCCTGGACACTTTCCACGTCTTCTCCCACTCCATCCCTCCCCATCAGGCACTCCCACACTACTCTCACACCATTTCACACCCACCCTCATGCTGAGGGGTGATGGGTGAGGTTCCCACCAACACCATATGGAAACTGGAGAGCAGTACACAATTCAACTCTTCTTCCCACGGCTTGACCCCTTCCTGTCCTTCTCCACCTGCTCCCACCTCTCTGATGTCTTTCTCCAACAGCCACTGGATTCAAATCACCAGTCTGGATGCTGAAGGTCCTGCACTCTCCCCCCCAAACTTGTTAAAGGGTTGAATCCACTCATTAAACACAACAGGCTGGAGACCCTTGCCCAGCTTTGGCATCCAGTAACATGTTGAAACTGCTGCTCTCCCTCCATGCTGAAGTTGTCTCCTGCTCTCCAAGCTGTGCCAAGGCATTGCCAGGACACTGCTAATTTCCATGGACCCAAACAGTGCCATGGACTGTGAGAACCTTCAGAAATGTGGGTTCGAGGTCAGAATTTGGGCACTTGCCCCAGTCCTGCTTAGTTTTCTGCTCCCATTATAAACTGAACACTCCGGACACAACATGGGCCACACCAAGAGTGTGAACCCTTTTTTTTGGGTTAGTCCTGAACTGTCCAAGGTGATGTAGGATTAAAATCAAGCTGATAATCATGATGATTGTGTCTTTGGGTGCTGGGAACATAAACCAGACCAGAAGATGAAGCCAAGAAACATCTTGTGGTGTTAAGTCCTTGGCACAAGAACCTACCCAAGAACTTACAAGTTCCTGGGTTATTCAAAGCCAAAAGGTTGTAAGTAGTGACTAGGAAAAATCTAGGAAGTGTCACTGGCTGGTGACTATCCCAAAAACATGATGTCATCATGTTTTGGATCAGGAGGAGAGCTTAGGCTTGTGCCCATGGATGTACCACATGTAGGCTTAGCACGTGCTCTTAAGGACACAGAGAGCTGCCTTCAGGTCACCAAGATGCCACTCCTTTCACATCCAGCATCCCACAGGCTGGGCTGGCAGGCTGAGACCCCAAACCTGATCCAAACTGCCTGCAGAGATGCTCACTGGGGGCATCTCAAGCAGAACAACTCAGCAAATTTGAGGAAATCTAAGAGAACATTAAGGAAAAAGGGGCATCCTTGCGGTCTGTGGCACACTGTGAGTGACAGATGCTTTGCAAGCTTTTCTTTGGGGTACTTTTTGGGGTACCCTTCTTGCACTCAGACTACAGAAATAATGAGTTTCTGAGCTTTTCCTTGCACTGGCCAATACTTGCTGACTTCTTGGGTGCAGGTGTGAAGAGACAGAGCTTTTCAGGACATGTATCCAGAGCCTTTGAGCTTTGGGATTGTGTGTAGTGATAACCACAGACAAGACTTCAGTCACCTACAGCCCCAGCAAAACAGAAGCACAGAGGGGAAAATCCCCCATTTCCTAAAGAAATCCCCCAACATGCCCACAAATACAGAAAAAAAAAAGCCAAGTCTGAGAGTCTTGGTTGTATCATCATCATCTTCTGGGAGGACAATTATCAGTCCCCTGTGTGAGCCAGGCCTCAGCTTACACAGCTGCAAAATAAGGATAAATAACATGATCTTGTTTCGTAGGAGGGCTGCAACATTTTTAGGCTTTATTTGAAGAAGCTCTGAGTGCTTCTAATCACTTAACAGCCCAAACTGGAGCTAAGCATTAATCATTGTCTTGTATTAGAGGGGGATCAACTCAGAGCTTCAAAATGTAAGGCAGACTCAATTTCTGGAGCAGGAGAAGGGGGAAAGGCTGATTGTGAATTCCTGGATTCAGCCTCAGAGTGAACCATTGTGTATTTACTATTAAGTATTTTTACTATATATTTACATTTATTTAAATATTATATTTTATATTACATTATTTTATATATATTTATATATTATATTATTTATATATTAACAAATAATATGTTTGTATTTATACTGTATATTAATATATAGTATATAATATGTACTTAATTTAATATTATTTCTATTAAGTAAGAAACCTGAGTGGCATCAACTCAACATGCAGTTCTGGGTAGTTTCACCCTGGACAAATCCCCAAGTTTAAGCTCTGGGTTGACCTGGTCTAGAAAATCATTTTAGGATGAAGTGCTGAGGCTGAGGCTGGTTATAGGTGGCACTTTATGGCTTTCAGTCTCTGAAAAAGGAAGGGACAGAGGCCAAGTCACTGCCCAAGCACAGTTCCTCCAAACCTCTCCATACTTCGACTTCCTTCTGCTCTCAGCTTCCATAAATACCTTTCCTGGGGGGTGAACTCTAACAAGTGCAGCTTATTTTGAGAAGGATGTGCACATTTATTGCCCCATTGCTCACCCCCTTGGAGAGTTCCCGTCCTGACTCTGGGACGAGCAGCCTGGAACAACCTTCCTTCGTCTCTCACCCTTCATCCTTCCCTCTGCCATCCCACCGCTCTCCCGTGCTTTCTGCATCCCTCAGGCCCTCTGTGTTTTCCTGTCCCTGCAGTTCACCTGTACAAGTGTGGGGCCATGAGGGACAGCTGTGGACTCTGCCTGAAAGCCGACCCCGACTTCGAGTGTGGCTGGTGCCAGGGACAGAACCAGTGCACGCTGAAGCAGCACTGCCCAGCCCAGGACAGCCAGTGGCTGGAGTTGTCCAGCACCAAGGGCAAGTGCACCAACCCCAAGATCACGGATGTAAGTCATGGATCTGCAAGAAGATGGGGTATTCTCTCTTGTACCCTTTCCTTGGTCGATTTTTCATGATTCGGGCTTGGCTTGGTGATGGGAAGGGAAGGGCTGAGTCCTGCTGTGCCAGGCTTGGGGATGGGAGTCCATGGTGACCTTCAAAGGCAGGCACACAACTCCAGGTATTTACAAGCCAGGGTGTCAGAATTCCCATGCCATAGTCCATGTGGATGTGATTCATTTGCACAAACACAGTCTGCTGGTGCAAGCTGAGGAACCCAGAGCATCTGACCTGCCCATGCAGGGCTGGTAGATGTGACAGCAAGCCTTTAGGAGAACTTAGCCTTCCAGAGGAACAGCTGAAGGTGAGACAAGATGCTCTGGGGCATCTCAAATGGTCGGTGTGAGGGTAAATCAAAGGAGCCCAAGTGTCTCTTGAAACAGCCTCTCTGGCTGAGATGTGAGATGTTGAGTGATCTCAGAGTGGTTTGAGCTTTGCTGACAGGAGGTCAAGGAAGGGAGATGGTTGTAGTTTATGTTTCCTGGCAGCATGACATGGACAGAGTCCATGTCCAGGAAAAAACAAGACTCCACTGACTCCAGCAAATTAAAGCCCATTTGTTTGCCTGGCTGGTGTTGAGGGGTAAAAAAGCCCCCATAAAGCAAACAAAGCCTTGTACAGTTGTCAGGTTTCCCCTTGGAAGGCTCAAGGAGGAGGCAGGAACAATCCTGGATCAAGAAAAGTTGGGAACTGTCCTATTAAGTGATAAAGAGAGAATGAGGGAAAGGCTGGGGGGAAGGACCTGCAGGATAACGTTGTTCTTTACAAGGTTTCCTATTGAGTGGACCAAAGGAAGAGATGGGGAAAAGGTTCAAAGAGGACATAAAATGATAGAAAGACCAGAGAGGGAGAGCAGAGGAAGGGTGAGAAGGCAAGGGAGGCAAATCAGGCCTGAAGCCTAAAGGGACTTTTTTCTTAGGAATGCCTTTGCCATAATGACAGGCACCATTTCAGGGTCACAGGGCAGGCAGAAGGACCTGAGCCTTGAAAATGAGGGCCCTATCCTTTCCAACTGCCTCCTGCCTTAAGCATCTCTCAGTCACCCTTTCAATGTGGCCAGGGCCTTATTTTGCAAATTAGAAGAATCGGGAGGAAAATGAGACAGACAAGACAAGGGGAAATGCAAAGGAGGAAAATCCAGCCTCCACTGTGGTGGTTTGGTATGAATAATTAGGTGGGTTATTTTCTTAGAAAGCAAGAAAGGCTTTTTTAAGTTGTACTTGGTTAAGAATCAAAAAGTGTGGGTGTTATGGACAAGCTTTAAACCGACGTCCATGCTGGAACATTTTGAGAAAGCAAAGGTTGGGTTGAATCTGTTTTTCCCAGATGCCACTGAAAAGAACTTCTCTTACTGTGTTTCAATACATCTTCCTGTCATTCATCAGTTCTAAAGTACTCACTCAGCTGAACTGTTTGATTTTAAGTTATTCTGATGTTTGTGGCTTATTCCAGTGTTTCCAAGGTGAAAGTCTCCACACATTTGGATTTTTCTGAGACTGGTAATTTTGAGCCCACCTGAACCACCCGAAGCTGTGAAACCAAGCCCAGCCAGCCAGAATGGAGAATTTTATCTGAATACCCAACTTTGAGGCCTTGAAAATTATTGGGAGCTGGGAGAAATCTTTTTCTAAATACTTTAAGATTCTCAGACCTTGTGAAACATTCACAGAATTTGGTATGGGGATGGTCAGCTAAAGCAGAAGTCCAAATCACAAGGCCATGCAGTGTTAGGATGTTCTGGAGTCCACCCACATTTCTCTGCTGTATTTTGTCCCCAACCCTACATCTACAGCTTCTTTTTGAAGAGGGAAAACCCCTCATCCTCCACCCTACAGCTCCTCCTTCTAATTCTGCTGGCATTTCCTCCAGCAGCTCCCAGAGCTCGAGCGGATCATTGCAACCCTCGCTCCCGAAACATTCCAGCTGTCTGGTGCAACCATAAGGAGCTCTTGGAAAGCCTTTTCCTGAGCCATTAGCATGGAAGTAATCTCAAGTGACTGGATATATATTGCAGCTAATGGTAGGCCTGGAGCTGGGGGGGGAGCATCCACAAGTCTGGAGAGGAGCCAGGGCTGGATCTGCGCAGGGAAGGAGGAGGAACTCACACTTGTATGGCCACAAACACCCCCTCTCTGAACACAGAGCTCCCCAAAACCTGCACTTCTGTACCAGCTCCTGCATTTATGGAGCCACTCAGGGAAATTAAAGGACTTACTGAGCCATAAAACCCCCTTTAAGAGTGACAAGCAGGAGCACGGGGTGTAAATTGTGGTGCAGCTCTGGGGTCTTGGAGAAAAAGCTGAGGCTTCCTGGCAGTTTTGTCTCCCTGCCTGTGTTTTCCTCCCCCAAAACTGACAGGTCTCATTCTGTGTTTTTGCACCTGTGGTAGGAACAGGCTCCTTCCCTCCCCCTGTGAAAACAGCCTGGCAACACCTTCTTGTGTGAACCTACGGGAGTGCAATGAAATGGGGTTAAACCATCTCCCATGTGCTCCCGGGAGAATCCCAGGCCCTCCTGTTTTAAGGAAATGAGTGATTTTTGTAGCTGGCCTTCACCAATTAAGTATTGCACGGGGAGGGTTCAGAGTTGCTCTGTTGGCTTCACTCTGGGAATTTTCCTGTTGATGATTTTTTGAGTCATGGCAAGAATTTTTTAAAACCTCAGGCTTTAGACCGAGCTGGAAGGAGGATGGTATTTCCAATGAGGGTTGTTTGTTTTTTTTGGTGACTTCTGCAGGGAAAATTTGGTCTCAACTCACCCCTAGTTCTAAAGAAAAGGGCTTTTCTAGCAAGATCTTCTTTTTCACCACTGCACCTGCTTTATTCAGGGTAAAGACATGACTCATATGAGAAAAAAAATCTTCTTTTGAGCTCTTCAAAACATAGGTGAGCCCTAATTAACCACACACCTCCCCTACCTGACAGCCACCTTACCAGAACAAATAAAAACCATTTGATGGCAAGTTTAACACCACAAACAGGACCAAAATATTCCATGGGGAACTCAGTTCTCTTAAAAAATACATGTAGTACATAGGAAACAAAATAAACCATAAGAATTTTAGTTTTTCTTTCTTTTTTTAATTTTCAGAACATGTGAGAGTGCATTTGATATGGTGATATATTCCAGCCTTCTGGCATCATTGATATAGTGTTTTATCAGGAGGGGATTAACTGACATCAGCAAAATAAATCTTTTAAATAGAAAAACTTTGCTTGAATAGATATTTATTAATTATTCAGCATAAAAATATTTTGGAAATGCCATTTTTTAAAGGTTTTCAGTGTTGATTCCCCAGCTGAGACAATCAATACTGGTTTCTCCTGGAATAGAAATTTTATTTTCATTCTCATCTTTTAGGAAACCTTCCTCTTTTCCTGGAAAATAACCACAAAATCTTTTTCCTTCCTTCCTTATTTTCTTTCTCTCTCTTTCTTTCTTTTTTCTTTCTTTTTTCTTTCTTTCTTTCCTTCCTTCTTTCTTTCCTTCCTTCCTTCTTTCTTTCTTCTTTCTTTCCTTCTTTCCTTCTTTCTCTTTTCCTCCTTCCTTTCCTTCATTCCTTTCCTTCCTTTCCTTCCTTTCTTTTCCTTCCTTCTTTTCCTTTTTTCCTCTCCTTCCTTTCTTCCTTTCTTTCTTTTTTAATCTATTTTCTCCTTGTCTATCAATCTCATCACCACAAACCACCCAAAGTTCAGATCTCCAGCCAAACCAAATAATCCTTTCACCTGTCAGGTTTATGAATGTTGTGCTATTTATTTTCTTTTTAAGGTTTCAGTATCTTGTTGACTTTTGGAGTAGGAATAAACCTCTGAGGGCTCTGGTTTTGTTGGTTCATTTGCCTGTTTTTTGGACCTGAGATGGGACTGCTGCAGGGATCTTGTGCTGTAGAGGTTGTGACTATGCCACACAACCCTCTGGGTCCAAGAACTGCTCTGTGATCATCTGTGCTATTAATTTAATAACCTCTATTGGTTCCCTGTGAAGTCAGAGCAAAGCCACCCTCATCGAGGAGGTGGTTCATGGCACCTAAAATTAATATCCTAAAATATAATATCCTAAAATAAATTATCCCGAAATAAAATATCCCCTAAAGGTGCCAGATTGTCTCTCTTTTTATTAAAGGTGGACCTTCTAAAAATTGGCCTTTGGATGGGAATTACACTGATCCTGGTGCCAGACTCAGTGCTGGGAAGTGAGGAAGAGCAGTTTATCCCAATGCCTCGACTTTCCCTGCCAGTCCAACTGCTAGGGAAAGGCGTAGCTGCCAGCCCAGATTCCCACTTGGCAGAGTGGGGAGGACCTCAGACCTCAGACAGGGAATTCCCCTTCCCTCACTGCAGAGAGAGCCTTGCCAAGGCTGGCAGATGGCATCCATGGCATCCTGAACGGGCAGCAGGGAATACCCTTTCAAAGCAGTGTTTGAACCCCTTTCAAGTAACCAGTTGCATGGCAGAGCTTTTGGGCACAGGGAATAATTGGAAGGGCACAATGGAGATAATTATGGGCCAGCCCCAGGATTTCAGTGCTGTTCCAGCATCAAGGAGGCATCTCCTGTGCTGATTCCACCTGGCTCTGGACAAGGGTGATGGAGAAAGACACAGTGATCCCAACCCTGCTAGGGGCTGGTGAGGGCCAGCTGGGGTGCAAACATCATTCTGAGCCAGGATGGTTGGGATAGTTGCTTATCTCATGTTGGGGATCAGAAGCCTCCCACTCCACAAATAATCTGTCCATACTCCCATTCCTGCCCTTCCAATGGCACCCTGAGGGAAAATATTCCCCCAAGGGAAGCTGGAACTCTTTCAGAAATAGGTGTTGGCACAGTCTAATTGCTGTTGCTGTCTCAGTCCCCACTCACCCTCTCCACACCTAATCTGACACCCTGTTCCTGTTCTGTCTTGGCTGGTTTTACAGGTGGATGTTTTCAGTGGAGTTTGTGATGTATGACCTGTTCTCCAGAACACATCAAAAACTCCATGTCCTTTGGACTGGGAATTTAGGATTTAAAGTGACTGGCCGAAGTCACTTATGTCCTTTCCACGTCCTTTATCCCATTTCTTTCCATCATGCCCCTCCCCTGCCTTTCCATGGCTCATGTCTATAAAGTACAGAGCTCAGCTGCACCACCAGAAATCACTTCTCCTACCTAGAAAACATCTTCTGCTCATCTCTGGATGTTTTGCAAGTAGTTAAAAGGGAGGAAATGGGATGTGGAGCAGAATTTTGTATACTCTGAGGCTGGGGGATGTGGGATATATATTTGCAGGGGGTCTGGACTGAGTGAGGCATTCGGAGTAGGTTTGTTCCCTCAGTTGTGCAGTGTTTATGAGTGTCTCTAGTGGTCACAAAAAGACCTGATATTGGCTCTTCTTTCACCTGAGAGGATTCTGGGACCTGGGGGTTCTGATTGACAGGAAGCTGAAGAGGAGCCAGGTGTGCCCAGCTGGCCAAGAGGCTGCTGGGCTGGCTGAGGAAGAGTGTGGCAGCAGGAGCAGGGCAGGGCTTGTGCCCCTGGGCTGGGCGCTGGGGAGGCCACCCCTGGAGTGCTGTGTCCAGCTCTGGGCCCTGAGCTCAGGAAGGCCCTGGAGGGGCTGGAGCAGGGGCAGAGAAGAGCAGCCAGGCTGGGGAAGGGACTGGAGCACAAGTGCTGGGAGGAGAGGCTGAGGGAGCTGGGGGGGCTCAGCCTGGAGAGGAGGAGGCTCAGGGGAGACCTCCTGCAACTCCCTGCCAGGAGACAGCCGGGGGGGTCAGGCTCTGCTTCAGGGAACCAGCAGTAGGACAAGAGGGCACAGCCTTGAGCTGCACCAGGGGAGGTTTAGGATGGGCACCAGTAACAAATTCTTCACAGAGGGAGTGATCAAGCATTGGAATGGGCTGCCCAGGGAGGGGCTGGAGTCCCCGTCCCTGGAGGTGTTTAAGGACAGGCTGGATGTGGCACCAGTGCCATGGGCTGGGTGACAGGGTGGTGTTGGGTCACAGGTTGGACTTGATGATCTCACTGCTCTTTTCTTTGCTTCTGTGATTCTGTGACTTACAGAAGTGGTTTGATTATTCTCCTTGTTGGCTTGCTCACAGATCAACCCAGTGACGGGCCCTCGCGAGGGAGGGACCAAGGTGACGATCCGTGGGGAGAACCTGGGGCTGGAGTTCCGGGACATCGCGTCCCACGTCAAAGTGGCCGGCGTGGAGTGCAAACCTCTGGTGGAAGGGTACATCCCTGCAGAGCAGTAAGTGGGGTGTGTGGCAGACAGTGGGCCACTGCACACCTAATGACAGTCATCCCTGCAGGACCTTCCAAGGAGTCCATTCCACTCAGCTTGGGAGTTGAGGAGTGGAAGCTGCCGTTCCCCACGTGCAGCTCAGGAGCTGATAATCCATTTATTACTGTATTTGGATTGCATGTTTAGATGATTCTCATGACTTATGCCATGAAGTTACCCTCTGTTTTTCACAAAGCAGACACCACAGGGGTGTTTAGTTCCAGTTTGGGCGGCAGCAATCCTGAGATCACTCTGAGCAGGAGTGATCATTAAACCTTACAGCTGCCTCCACCATGCACAGCTGGAGGACAGAGGGACTCACAGGGTCAAACCCCAGCCTAGAATTTCTCAGTATATTTGAGTGAAACTATATAGATTTACACCACCAAAGCGTGTGTCTCACCAAGTACCAACAGCCAAAGGCCACCACTTTCTAAAGCACAACCTAGTCCACAGTCTGGATTCTGGATTAGACAGGATGGGTTAAGTCTACAGTCCATTCCTCAGCACTCTGGGCTCATTTTTTCCAATTCCATCTTACCCACACCATCGAACCACCCCTCAAACTTTGCTTCTGGTTTGTGTTTTCTCCACAGGATAGTGTGTGAGATGGGGGAGGCCAAGCCCAGCCAGCATGCTGGATTTGTGGAAATCTGTGTGGCTGAGTGCAAACCAGAGTTCATGGCCAGATCTTCACAGCTCTATTACTTCATGGTAAGTTCCTGCAAGAAGTTCTCCTTGGTCCTGAAGGTCCTCAGGCCTTGGTCCCCTTTGCTGCATCTACCCATTGTCCTTGATCATACTGAACCTCTGAGCTCTTCACTGCAGTTCTGAGTGCACCAAATTGTTCATTCCATTTCCTTTCGACATCTTGTTCTGAGCAAAAAATAGCTTGTCTAATTAAAGTTTTAACAGTCTAATAATAGTCCAGATTATTAGTCCAGTTACAGTTCCATACGGCCACAGTCCAAATTAGTACAGAAAATTCTCATTAATAGTTAAAAATGCTGTACAGGAAAGAACAAAGGGGGGAAAAAAGAAGGAGGAAAAAAAGAAGAAAATGGAAAAAAACCAGTGTCCTCCAGAAGAAACTTGGGGGTTGCCACTAGTCATTACTTCTGAGTCTTCAGCAGGAGTGTGATGTTCATGGTGGGGTTTCTTCCTCCTCACTCTTGGATTCCCCCAGGGGTTTCTTCATCCCATCCATCCCAGCAACCCTGGGATCAGGACACGTCCAGATTAGGCTGCTGGGGAGCTGTAGGATGTGACTGGGGCTCAGTGCAAGTGGGCAACTGTTTTGGATGCTCCACGATGAAACAGTGGACACCTGCAAGCTCAGACTTCAGTTCAAGCACAAACACATGTTGTACACTTGACTTGGGTTTTTTTTTCTCCTTTCTGATGATGTTCCTTGTCCAAGAGACCTGATTATTCCTCTAAGGCCCCTTGCTGGGGACATGCAAGCGTTGCCTGGCCTTGATCTGTGCAGATCTGTGCGGGCTTGACATGAGAGGGTCTCTTTGTTCCCATCAAAAGCTCTCGACTCCTGCAAGGGAATGGGACTTTTCTGTAATTATTCACATGCCTGAGCATTTTTTTTGATGGTAAAGGGACTTGTAATGAATGCAAATGTCTCAGGTTTCCCCCTCGAGCCATGGGCATTTCTCCGTTCTCCGCGTTTTCCGATGTCACTCAGGTGTTACCGGGGTGGGGTGGAGAAACACCACGGGACAAAGCCCCTGCCAGGCAGACAGAAGGGCTCTTTCCAGGACATTACACTTCAACATGTCACCTTTGCCACTCTTGGAATTACTGTCTGGTTTTGATCATCCGTGTCCATCTGTGACAGCTTTTCCACTGCCAGCATTCCCAGCCGTGCAGGAGCTCGGAGTCAGCAAGGCTTTCACTGCTCAACACCTCGGTAGCTTTGTGTCAGACCAAGAAAAATCCCCCAAAAAACAGAGGGTCTCCAACCTGCCCATCATATTCCCTCTCCTGTGTCCGGTGTTTTCACATCAGGAGCTGTGTTTTTTGGCTTCCTTGGATGCTCCTGCCAGGAGGGCAGAGATGCGGATGCATCTCAACGTGCCTTGGCATCCTTGGCAGCTTGAAGGGAAGGAAGATGTTTGAAAAGTAAGGAAGGGAGATAAATGTGGCTTTCTGACTCACAGTAAATCCTCTGGAAAATTGCTTTTCAAAAGGTTTGAGGCAAAACTTGCCCAAATTTGGCCAATAAGCCTCCCCCTCTCCTGTAAGAATTGGAAGACATCGTGTTTTGAGCTCATCAGAGTATTTAATTTCAGTGTTTTAACAAAGAGGCACCTTCGTTTAGTGGTGCCACAACAGTTCTTCTCCACATTTCTAATGAGAACTTTTAAATTCAAAAGGCTGTTGGTTTGTTTTAAATTTGTCTGTGATCGAAGACTGCACATTGCATTAGAGACTACAATAAGCCAAAAGGGAAACAAAGCTGAAATTAAATTTATGATGATCTAAATGAAATTTTTTTTTTCAAAGTTATTCATTTTCTTGCTGTGATTATTGCCACAGTCTTTCCATTAAAAAAAAAAATAAATTATCTTCACTTTTCAATTCAGGTGCTGACGCAAATTTACCTTTATTCTGGGTTTAGATGAGAATATTGTGTCTCAGTGCAGGTGATGTGGGATACTCTGATTGCATTTCTTCTGGGTCTGCTCCTAAATCCTGGTCCTAGGAGAGCATCTCTTCCATCTTTCTCTTGCTGCTGTGGTTGAATCTATAAGAAGGAAACCCTTGTGTGAGTCACATCTTGCTCCACCCTTGTCCCCAGGAGGAATGAAATGGGAATCAAGGTCTTGACATGCACCATGAGGTCATCAGACACAGCTCTGATGGTGGACAGCCTGTGTGGAGGAGATGCTGGAGGAAAGCATGAGGTTGGGGAGCTGAGGAAAGTTGGCAAAATCCTAGAAAGGTGCAGATTTCCTCTCCAATTTCCCTCATTGTCACTGTCCACTTCAGCCTTTTAGAGAGCCAAAGCTTGCATTCTTCATCACCTTTCACCAGCAAGGAAATGGTGAATAGGCTGGAGGCTGAGCTGTACTGTGAACACGCTTTGCAATATTTATGAAGGCCACTGTGAATAATTAATGGTTTATCACAACTTTGAAAGCTCAGCCACAAAACCATTTGTAAGCTTGGCCCGCGACACAGCAACGCTTTGCCAAGGAGTGTTGCTGGTGAGGATCCTCAAAAGGGCTTGGCTGGCTTATCCACCTCTGAGGAGAGGGCAGGAAACCCATCCAGGGGTGGGACAAGGATTTTGAGTCTTTAACTCAAGTGTTCCTCTGTGGTTTGTGAATCAGATACTATTGCAGTGCTGTTGTGTGGGCTTTGGGCACCAAGTTGGCCATTCCCAGCCTGTCGTTCCAGATGAGGCTTAAGTTGGATATTAGGGAAAGTTTCTTCATGGAAAGGGATGTCAAGGCTGCCCAGGGAAGTGGTGGAACCATTGTCCATGGAAGCATTAAAGAAACACGTGGATGTGGTGCCTAGAGATGTGGTTTAGTGGTGGGGTTGGCAGTGCTGGCTTGACGTTTGGACTCGATGATCTTCGGGGTCGTTTTTACCCTTAATAATTCTGTGATTCTAAGTATAAAAACAGCTTCCAAACCCTCGAGTTTAAACAGGAGAAGTGCCCAGCTCTGACAACAGATCCTTCTACAGAGCTGTGTGTCTGATTTTCATGTTCTGCCCTTCCTCCAAGAGCTGCATTTCAAACAGGAGCAAAATGGAAATCTGGCCGCTGTTTTTCAAAATGATTAACCAGGGTGGGACAGGAACAGAGAAGGCTCTGTGTGTGTGAAAGTGGGAGCTGTGGTGTGTGTCAGGTGGTTTTATAAACATGGATTAATGGTCTCCAGAGCTCAATAAGGTGGTTGCGTGATGTACCTGCTCGTTCAGAGGAGCTGAGAGCTTCAAGCACTTGTGTCATCATTCTTAAAGAGAGGGGGAAAGAAATAATCTTCATTTAAATGCATATAGTAGCTTTTCACTTGGGACTGAATGGAAAGTTTTTCTATTAAAATGCAAATGAAAGAATAAACTGTAACTCCAAATTTTTCCCTGAAAATTGATGTCTCCTCTCTGCATTGTGGTAACAGGGTGATCTGTGCCTTCAGAGTGCAAGTATTTTATCTTGATTCGGGGAAGAAGGGAGGGCAGGAGGGTGAGAAAAAGAGGTTTGAGATTTGGGGCCTCTAAAGGAATTGTGGCCCTTTTTGATATATTAACACAGCACTGTGTTGTGCCTGGAAAAGAAGCTCTGAAAGGCAGCAGAGAAAAGAAAAGGGTGTTCATGTGGGCAGTGCTGGTTTTTGTGGCTGTGGCATTTCAGGGGACACTCAACCTGAGCAAGGCCATGCTGTGTCAGTGCACAACACTCCTGTAGGACTGGGCTGTCTCAGCATCCAAATCTGAGAAGAAGAAGAGAAGGATCAGGGGTCATGTGTGGGCGTGTGGGAGAAGCAAGAAACAAGCTCAGATTCTCTGCTGAAGCACAGCTCTCCTTCATCCCAGGGAAAAATCCTGTGAGTGCAGGGGTAGGTTACAGACATCTCTGTGGAACCCTATAGCAGGTTCTGTTCTCTCCTTGGGGGTGTTCACCTGGAGAAGAGAAGGCTCTGGGGAGACCTTAGAGCCCCTTCCAGTACCTAAAGGGGCTCCATGAGAGCTGGAGAGGGACTTTGGACAAGGAGTCTGGAGTGATAGAACAAGGGGGAATGGCTTTAAAGTGAAGGAGGGCAGGGTTAGATGGGATATTGGGAAAGAATTCTTGGCTGTGAGGATGGTGATGCCCTGGCACAGGTTGCCCAGAGAAGCTGTGGCTGCCCCTGGATCCCTGGAAGTGTCCAAGGCCAGGTTGGATGGGGCTTGGAGCAACCTGGGCTAGTGGAAGGTGTCCCTGCCCATGGCAGGGGGTAGAACTGGATGATCTTTAAGGCCTCTTCCAACCCAACCCAAACCACTCTGTGATTCTGTGATTCTCAGATCAATAGGGTTGAGTGATCTTTTCAATACCAAACCATTTTCCCCCCTTGTGAGCTCCAAATTTTGGAAGTGGACATTCCCCATTAAGATCCAATCAAGCAGTTCAAGACCCGAGTTATCTCGCAGAGCTGGTGTTGCATGACGGCAAAAAGACACCCAAGCTGTGTCAAACAAGCAGTGGAGAAGGGAGATCATGGCTCCAGCTGCTCCAGGCATGGAACTGCCTTTGGAAGCAGAGTATTTCTGAGTGGATACAAGGGCAGGTCTGATTTTGCAGAGGTGAGGAGAACAGACTGGGGTAAGGTGTGAACTCATCCCACCCCACCTGGCATTCAAACGGGATGTCTGTGATAGGACTGGTGTCCTCTATTGGCCAGAAGGCATGGTCATCTTCTGAAATCATGTGCCACATGATTAACTGAAACAAGAGAGGCCAGGTACCTCTGCTCCTCTGCTGTCTTTTCAACACCACCCTTTGCCTTCACAGACTCTGACTCTCTCTGACCTCAAGCCCAAGCGGGGACCAGTGTCGGGTGGCACCCAGGTGACAATCACAGGCAACAACCTCAACGCTGGCAGCAACGTCATCGTGACCTTTGGGAGACAGCCCTGCCTCTTCTACAGGTACAGATGAGTCCTTGCTCCCGTTCCTGCCTGGGTGTGAAAGATGTGAGCAGTTACAGCCAAGGGGCTTCTGCAACCTGTCCCTCAAGTGCCTCCTTTGCCCGTGGCCGTGTCTGTGCAGCAATGGGACTTGTGCATTCTGCACCATGCACAACCTTACTGAGCATGCTTTGGGGAGAGAGAATAGGATTTATTTCATTGTTTTGATTGGTATTTGATGTGCTTTTTCCCGTGGCCTCTTGTCAAATCTCACTACAATTCTCCACGGTCCCGCGCTTTGCTACTTGCGCCGGGAGTACGTCGTTTAAAAGATTCATTTTCGTGTCCCTGCTTTAGGAGAGGTGACAAAGAAAATCTGACAACATCAGTTCTGAGCATTAAACCACCTCCCTTTTATCCCAGAATAGTCCTGTAGTGCTAAGAAATGGATGATTTGCAATGTTTTAGTTCGGGGTTGGCTCCTGTTCAGCTGCAGTTCAGAGAAGCTTAATGTCAGTGTTACCTGCTGAATGTTCCCTGATCCCTGTGAGAATGAGCCTGAATCACATTCCCAGGGGCTCCTGCAGCTCAAAACTACCCAGTGCCACACATTTTGCTGCCAGTGTCGGTGGAGGCTGAAGATGAAGTTGGCACATTTCTCCCAATATGTCCTTGGCAGAGCAAGGGCTCATTCACAGGAGACCTGGGAGCGCTGCCCTGGGGCAATGCCCTTCCCTCTCCTGGCTGTGGGGATCCTCTTTAGCTGCCTGTCATGACTCTGGTGTGATTCAGCATCTCTAATTCGGGAGGCTGAAGTCACAGCTTGTGATTTAAAATGCCAAGTGGGAACCACAGCTACTCAGAGATGCCTATTGAAGAGACTGGAGAATTTTAGGAAGGATTGAACATTGTCTTTCAGGGGAATTTGGGGGGCACACGGAGGTGCAGCCACTGAAGGCGACTTGTACCCCCTTTCTAGGAGTGGAAGATGAGGCTGCGTCACAAATCACAGGACTGGGGAGACTGAGGGTGTTTGGAGCCTGAATTTTTGGCTCACTGTGGAAGGAAAGGTCGGCTGCAAAATTCAGACCTGGAGCTGGTTTTGAGCCCAGCCCAAAAGGAAAAGTTTATGCAGAATCCTCTTTGAGTATAATCATAAAATGCTCCCCACTGTATTAGCACTTTCCAAAGGTCCCAGGCATGCTGCAAAGTGCACTTAAACAAGGCTTACAGTCCTAATGCAAAGTAAACTTTATGATCCCAGGCAGGAAGGCTGAGGTGCAAACACCCCTTTTATGAGCTGCTGCTGCATCTGTCCACAGGCAGGAAGGAAACCCCCATCAAATATTTAATCACAGACAAATACTTCTGTAGACAGGCCTGGCTTGGACTTCCCTTGGGGTTCAGTTTTCACTCTGAGCCCTGAGAAATGATGGCTCTTGTGGTTTTACTTAAACTAGTGAAAAAGCAACACAATGTCACTTCCTCAGATAAACAGTTCACACCATATTCCTGGAGCAGTGACTTTCACCACTTCACAGTGCACAGCTTTAGGTCACAGGACACAAGAATGAGTAGTTGAGCTCTTTTTGACACCATTTGTTTTGCTGTTGGTTTATATTTACTTGCTTCTTCTCCCAGGAGATCCACCAAGCACATTGTCTGTAACACCACTGCCTCCTATGAGGGCTTTGAGAAGGTGAAGGTGTCTGTGAGAGTGGACAAGGCCAAGATACATCAGGAGCTGCACTATGAATATGTGGAGGATCCAACCATCCTGAGGATCGAGCCTGAGTGGAGCATCTTCAGGTGAGCATCCCGTGGGAACCCCCTGCCACCCCCCATGGTTTCCAATGCAGCACTGCCGTGATAATATTGGTCCTTGGTGCAGAAAACTGCTTTCCAAGAGTTCTGTTCACTAAGAATTTGTGTAGAGCTGCTCCCCAGAGCCCAAACAATGAGGGCTGGTGACTTTGCCTCCTGAGAAGACAAGAAGTCCAGCAGTGCACTGTGTGTGGTAGTAACACCTTGGCTGCTCAGTGGGTACCCTGGGGCAAAATTTCCACAGGTCCCAGTGAGGGATGAGCAGGATAAGGGTCTTTTGTCAAAACAAACTCTGCATAGTCCAAACTAAATGATCCTGCACCCTACCTTCACTATCAGAACAAAACTTCTTGGTTTAATGCACCAAAATCCAGCTGCTAATACTCAGCAGAATCCTTGGAGACTCCATATGGGTGCAGCAGGTCTCCAACTTAGAGCTGAAGTTTTCTCCCTCTTTTCTGCAGCTCAGGGTCTATCTCCAGCACCAGGATGTTCCCTGAGTGAAGTTTACAGACTACTGGGGTTTGTTAAGCTACACAGTTGTATCCCTAAAAGCTGCAATTCCTGGTGCTTGTTGTCATGTCTGTGTTTCAGGCCCCCTTGGGATGAACCCACAGCTTTGCATGGCAGCAGGAGCAGTCACTGATCCCTTAAACCCAGGCTTAAACATCATAACTGGGCTTAGAGAAGTGAATCTCCCTTGGGTTTGAAAGCAAGAATTCCTACTTTTCCCACAGCATCCATGGACTTGCAATTCCTACATTTCCCTCAGCCTCCATGGGTTTGCAATTCCTACATTTCCCTCAGCCTCCATGGGTTTGCAATTCCTACATTTCCCTCAGCCTCCATGGGTTTGCAATTCCTACATTTCCCTCAGCCTTCATGGATTTGCAATTCCTACATTTCCCTCAGCCTTCATGGATTTGATGCCTTAGGACTAAGCATTGCAGGTGTGGCCATCACACCTGAAAGCCCCAGGGCTCTGTCCTGAGATGAAACACAAAAGGAATCCTGTTCCCTGCCCTCTCCAACAGCTTCCTCCTCGTTAGGGATCCCTTTTTCTCCTCACCCCACTGATGCTGCTTTGGTGAATTCAGAGGGTTCACACAAATGTGCCTTCCATTTGCCCTGGGTGTGGAAGGCATCAAAGTGATACCCAAACACTCTCAGAAGCCTGCAGGAATGGCCTCAGGAAAGGAGAAATTGGTCACTAAATGCACTGATATTGCCTTGAAAAGATACAAAATAAGGAATCTCAGTCTCCCCTCATTCACAGCTCTCTGCTCCCCCGTCAAACTGGACTGATTGGAGTATCTGGGGATTAGGAGCAGGGCTTGTAAATCCCCCCCCAGTTCAGCTCCCATTCCAAAGATGTTTTCACAAATCAATTAGTGCCTTTAATTACCGTGAGGGACTTCACTGATTTAGCCAGATTGAGTCTTTACACGTTGGGCTTGAAGGTTTAGTGTTGGGATTTTCCTTTTGGGGTTTTTATTTTCAGGCAGAGTCCAGGTTATCAGTGAAATAAGAAATCATTTTACTCCTTTCCTTATTAAAGTGAGTTCAGTGCTGCTTAAAAGGTGTAAGATTTACACTTAGGGGAGTGAATTTCCTAATATCCCCAGGAAAGCTTCAGCATGGGGACCTTCCTCAGTCTGGCCTCAGGTCTGGGAGTTGAGAGGTTCAGAAGCTGTTTGATCCTTGTTTTCTCTGCTGAAAATGCCAGTAAGGCATGAAGAAGCAGCCAAGAAGGTGTTTCAGGTGCTTTGGCAAAGCTTTGCCCAGACTGGAGGGACTCTGTGTCCTGATGAACTGGATCTCCCATCCCAACTCCCAGGATAAAGGAAATTAGGATGAGTTGCTTGTTTAGGGGGCACCAGCTTATTTGTGGGGTGTGTAGCTGCCAGGATGGATGACTGGGATTCCACTTGTCTCTTCATTCGTGGAATCATAGAGTCATTAATATTGGAAAAGATTTCTAAGATCTTTGAGTCCAATCATTAATATTTAGTGTTCACCACTAAACCATATTCCCAAATGACACACCCACACATCTTGCAAACACTTCCAGGGATGATTTGAACACTTCCAGGGAGGAAACACCTTCAGGCACAACCTCTACCCTTTGCTTTCTTCAGTGCCTGAAATCAGAAAGGATCTATTGAGCAATGACAGGAGCCTCATTTTAACCAGACCTACCCAATCTCATCCTCTTTCTTGTGCACTTTTCAGTCATTCCAAAGGTGCATAACCTTGGAGGAGGGCGCAGAGGGAAAAATGGAATATCCAGGATGTTCAGGGTGTCAGGGACAGTTCTAAGCCCTGTAACTGTGGAGCTCCATCCAGCAGGTCGTGATGGGGACGAGCATTAGTGTGAGCACAGCACACAGAGCTGGATGAAAGCACAGCCAACTCCAGCCCCGAGAGTGGAGCAAGAACTAAGTTAGACAAGACATTTGGATGTGGAGGCTGTTGCTCAGTATATTTGTTATGTGGAATGATTCATTACAGCAAATCCACTGTGCTCCTCTGATCCATCACTCCCGGCTGTGGGGCTGAGCTGTTCTGAGGGACAGATGATTGCTACTAAACCAGCTTTGCAAAATCAGTGATTGCTTGTACCAAGCCTGACTTAAAACCTTTTCAAGAGACATTTTCCGAGACGATAAAGAAAAGATTACTGCTGATTTACTCCTATAGCCAAAAAAACAAGGAGTCACACCGGGCTGGCAGGTAAACAGAATTTTATGAGGCTCCATTAATACTTTTGATCTGGGTTTCTTTTGAGTTACGTCCAGCAATTACCTGAGTCTGCAGACAGAAAATTACACCCAGGGCTTTGGAGGCAATAAAGAGTTAAACTCAAAAAGCTTTTGGCACCTCTGTCATTTTGCTGGGCAGCACCAGGTCTCCAGGCTCTGATCTGACCTGGTCAAGAGGTGGCTTTGACTGGACATTCAGCTGCAGGCACAAAAGTGGCTGGTGGTTTTCAGGGCAAGGAACAGTTTTATTTACTTCATTTTCAGGCCAGAGTGGGTTTCGAGGTGATTTTGTGTCTTCATCACCTCTTTTTTTTCCCTTCTCTCTGCTCCTGTGCTGTGGCTGTGTTTAATACCTGTGGTCTGAGCCTGCAAGCTCAGTTTCCAAACCAAACAGAGAATTTTTAACACTTGGGTTTAAAACTGTGTGCACAGACTTGGTTGATTAAATAAAGGGATTTTATTTATCACGTGTCTCTGTGTATGTGCACACATTGGGTAGGTCTGGAACGTGTAAAACTTTTAGCTGAGTAAAGATTCAAAATCCCTTCTAGTTTGAATCAGCAAAGGTTAATAATGGCGATGATAATAATGGCGATGATAATAATATAATAATAGTAATTATTGTTGTAAAGGCTCACAGCCAAAAATGCAGAAGAACCAGGATAGTGGAGAAAGAACAAAGTAATCAATAAACTTTGCTTATGGTTTTAGGTGGGCAAGTTCTCCCTGATATTTCTCTGGGGGTTATCAGGAATATTTACTGTGAATTTTGGGGAGAGGGTATTTCTTCTGTAAGGCAGAGAGGGGAAAGTCTCTTGTAAGTAGGTGTATGACTTCAGAAAAGATTTCAAGAAAGCTCACCCATCCAAACAGATCTCATAGATATGGTAAAACGTGGGTTTGCTCCATAAAATTTCCCATTAGGAATTTCCCATCAGAGCTGACATTTTCAGAGAGCAAGAATTTGAGATAGTCTGCAAAACTCAAATGTTGTCCTAAACATGGGCCAGTCCAGACATTACTTGAATGAAAGAGCATGAAGAACCTCTCAGAGAAGGTCCACAGGAGCAGCTGCTGAAGGATATGATTGTGCCAGTTCTTTTGGGATAAACCAAAACTCTTTGGTTTATCCATGTGGGTGCAGCTGGAGGGGCTGAAGCTCAGTCCCAACTATCTGTGCCCAGCTCACCAAAACCTAAGAGCTCTTCTGTGAGCAGAGAGGTCTGTTTGCATTCATTCCTGCCTCCCCATCTGATTATTAATGGAAGATAAATGAGGAACATGGAAAACAAAGGTCGGGAATGGGGGAGATCTGTTGGCTCCTTCCTCACAGCGTGTTTATTCTCTGGTGTTTCCTCGTTCATAATGCAGGTGTTCCACCTTTCCTGTATCTGTAGGTTTACCTGGAGGCAGGAAAGGGACTCTGAGCTTTCTTTTCACAATCCCCTCGATTTCTCCCATTCTCAGAAGGAAATAAATTGCATCCTGGACAGTTTCCAAGGGGAGTTATAGAGGCAGGTGCTGAATCTGATGAGAGCACTCCTCACCCTGGGAAGCCCTCAGAGATGGGCCTGTCTGCTGAGGACATTTCCTCATCCTGTCCTGGCTGTGGGAGCCCTGACAGCTGCAGCTTTTGCTTTCTTGGATAACTCTTCCCCTTCCAGGCCTTGCATGGTGTTGCCCCCACCACATGGAGCAAAGGGAGAGCTCACCCTGGTAGAGCAAGGCTGCTCCAATCTGGGATGGCCAAAGCTGCCTGTGGTGAACCCTTCCCCTTAACATGGGGTTCAAAGCCAACCCTACTGAAGCCTGGGAATGGTCCTTTGCAGTTTCCTTCCTCCCTCCCCCCTGCTCCCTGAAGTCCCACAATCAGCAGCAGCACTGGCTGCAGCTGGAAGAGGCAGGGAAAGGAGAGAAGGGTGTTTCTGAAAGCTCTTTCCTTCTGGTGACAGTGATTGCAGGGAATGAACTCCATTTGCATCTCCCCATCTCATCTGGGCTGAGAGAGCTGTTAGAAAATGGACAAAATCTCCCAGAGACTTGTAGGTTGTGATTTGGATGGATTGGCTTTCTCAGGAAACTGGTCTTTGAGCAAAGGGATGCAGCAAGAGGAAATCTCTGTGCTGTCATATGTTGGATCCAACACACATGGCAGAGCTGATCTGCCTGGGTCACCAAGGCAAAACCTTCTGCACACCAAGGCTGAAGACTTTGGCTTGGTTTTTTGTAGATGCTGCAGGACTGGGCTCCTCAGCAGCACCAAAAATTGTTCAGTGAGGTGGCATTTTCTTGTTCAGGGTGAAGTTTTATGGCAGGTTTAATAGGCAAGATGGGACTACAGACCTCAACCAGGTAGCATTGAATCCTCAAGAGCTGCTTGCATGGGACAGTATCTATAAGGGCTTTTTGGGTTGGGCACTAAACAGGCTCCCCAGGGAAATGGTCATGGTCTCAAGGCTGCCAGAGCTCAAGGAGCATTTGGACAATGCTCTCAGACACGTGGTGGGATTTTTGGAGTGTCCTGGGCAGGGCCAGGAACTGGACTTTGATGATCCTTGTGGTTTATTTCCAACTCAGGGTATTCTGGGACTGATTGAAGCAATACAGGAGATAAAGCCCATGGACCCTTCTGAGGAGCCCCTGTTAAATCTCCACCTTTCCTCCCATTATCAACTCTTGTGATTGCTGAGTCCTGGCAATGAAAAACATCCAGATTCTGCCTGATGTGACAGCTTTAGCAAACATGTGGTTTTAGTTATTTCTCTCCTTATGAATAAATTAAAAATCATTTTTTTGTTTTGTTCTTCCTTCCCTCCCCGTGGCACTGCGAGATGTGGTCACATACTTTGCAACCAGCATTTAGAAACACAGATCACACATTTTCGGTGGGATCAGTCCTGATATCTACTGGCTGGGTTCTTTATTTTCTTCCCTTTCTTCTCTAGTGGCAACACACCCATTGCAGTGTGGGGAACTCACCTGGATCTCATCCAGAACCCTCAGATCCGGGCGAAGCACGGTGGGAAGGAGCACGTCAATGTGAGTGTGGCTGCTGGGCTGGGGAGGGGACATGGCCATGGTGGTGTTAGGGGCTGGCTAACAGCTCTGCAGCTTGGAATTGCATCCCAAAAAGAGGGCATGACTTGCTTCCAGAACATTACCTCGTCCCTGAAGGAGTATAGGACCAAAGAGGGGAATGAGAGGGGTGTAATGAAGTTCCTGGTCTCTTCTAAACCTGTTTCTTCTGTTGGCTCAAGGACATCTGTCCTCTCTCTTGTCACATGTATAACCTGTGTTATTTATGTGCATAAGAAGGCCCAAATTCAGGTTATAAACTGAGCATGTTTGGGTCAGAATAACACTCTTTGGTACTACTGTGTCCACTCCATGGGCTATTTGGGATCCTGCAAGAGATTATCCAAGTTTAGCCAGTTAGATTTACAACCTAATTCAACTCTCAGTGAGGAATCAGTGAGGAATCAGAAGAAGCTCTGAGGAGACCAGCAGAGTCAGGGTCTAGGAGATAATTCACTCAGAAGGAGCCACTTGCCAGTAGCTGCTGAGCAGCTCCAGGTAGAGCTGTAAAAGGTGTGAGTTTGGCACCTCTAATTAGGAGATTCTGGAATAGGCAACACCTGGTGGTATCTACAGTAGGCTGGAGGATGGGGCCACACAACAGCATCTGAAAAAGTGTTGGCTGTGTATGGGCACTTTCTGAGACCAAATGTGGAAGACCCTCCCAAAAGAAGAGGCTCTAAAAATAATTGGGTTGAGGGCGGAAAGTCCAGATCCTTTGCATTTCTCAAGTGTTCAGATTAATCCATGAGCTTCCCACCCAAGGTTCTCAAAGCACTTCTCAGACAACAAATGATCTGCTGCCACATGAACAGCAGCAAAACTGTGGTAGATCCAAAAAGAAAATGCAGGAATATATGGGGCAGATTCGTTTGCATCTGCAGTGTGGAGGTTGAGACATCTGAATTTTGGTCTTATCCCAGCTCTGTCATGAACTAATATCTCCTTTCATAAAGCCAAACCCAAAGGAGTTTTGTTGCCTCTCATGCCCCACCAGATTCAGGATATACCTGTTGAGGTTGGGTTCTGGGTCTGATGTGAATCTTGACAGAGAGTCTCCCATGGACTCTGGGAGAATCCTGCTCCAGCTGACCATGGATATTCATGGGTGTGTTTTGGCAATGCCTTGTATATCCTGGTACACCACAGCCAAACCCTTCTCAGCTTTTCTGCAGGATTAGAAGCCTGTAGGACTTCTTCTCCCAGGAGACTCCAGCTCTTGCCTGACACGCTGGTCTCAAACAACCCTGTGCTGTGCAGATGATGAAGCCAATCCATCACCTCCCACATGCTCATGTAGAACTCAGTTTTGTGCTGGGAAGTTCTCCAGTGCCTTTTGTTCCTCGGGAGAGCTGTTACAGCCCAGAACATCTGACTGACCTCACAATATGGAACTGGCTGGTCCAAGTCACTTCTCTCTCTGCTGATTTGAACCAAAGACCTTTTAGCCCTTGGGCAATTCCAGCTGGAATAATGAGTGTGCTCTCAGTGCTGGAGGTATCACACTGGTTAGGAGAAGATTCTCATGTCGAGAATCCACAAAGATCCCACAGATCCTGTTTCCCCACAGATCCTGTTGGTTCCTGGTGAGACCAGGATGCATTATGGTAGCAACTATGATGAGGAAAAATGAAGGCTCAAGTCCTAAAGGACAACCAGGCACCTAATTCCTAGGCCTTTAGTTAGGGTAAAACACCTGTCACAATCTGTTGCTCATTTCTCAAATACACACAAAAAAAGGAAATTTTTGGCAGGGCTGGAACCAAACTTCAGGGTCTCCTACCCTTATCTCTTCCCCTCTCCAGCTTCCTGGGATTCATTTCAGGTAACCTGATGTTCAAACTGGAATCTTGAGCACAACAGACACTTTTGGAGTGATGCCCAGAGATCTAATTGTGGTGTGACAGAGAGACTTTGACTAGTCGGTGCTGTACAAAAAAAAAAAAAAAAAAAAAGGAAGAAATTCGTATTTCCAGAAGGAAATGAAGTTAGGGAAAGATGCTGACACTGGCAACCCCAGAAGCTGAGCTCCCTCAAGAGGCACAGGATGCCCAATTGAAGGGCAAACTGCTCCACACACCTACCCCAGCAGTGTTCCTAATCCCTTCCCAGCCTTGATTTCATGATGAGGAACATTTTGAAGCAGTGGAGCACAATAATAACCAAAATCAGTCCACACAATAACCAGAAAGTTCTGCTCCTCCCTGTCCCCCAGCAGTGGGTAGGGTAGCATCTGAGTGGCATCTGCCCACCAGGAGGGACGTTTTCCACAAACACTGCTCATGTTGGGTTTCTTTCCCCAGAACTGTGAGGTGCAGAACAGCACAGAGATGACCTGCCAGGCCCCAGCCCTGGCTGTGGACCCCAATCACCAGTCGGAGCTCGCCGAGCGCCCAGAGGAGTTTGGCTTCATCCTTGACAACGTGCAGTCCCTGCTGATCCTCAACAAAACCAACTTCACCTACTACCCCAACCCCATCTTCGAGGTTTTCAACCCCTCGGGGATCCTGGAGCTGAAGCCAGGAAGTCCCATCATCCTGAAGGTGAGATGGGGACCAAGGCCTGGATGGGGAAGGACAAACACACGTGGCCTGTTGCCTCTCTGTGCCTGCCAGCACCCTACAAACCATGGTGGCATCCCAAAAACTTCCTCCGTTCCTTGCCCCTACCACACTGCATCATATCAGCCACAATCTGCAAGCACCAACCACTGCTAATACCCATAACCAAGAAATATTAACTCCTGCTGGAACTATCCATGTGCAGCCCAAATTGGTACCAACTGCTGCTCACCAGAGAGCAGTTTTTATGATTGCAACAGGGCTGACAATTAAATACCCAACTCTATTTCTTTTTTGGGGTTGCAAGACCTTCCTCTCACCCCTGTTTAAACCCAGGCCAGCCCTTTGTCATCTCTATAATCTGCACAGCAATACAGAGGAGGGATTTTATGATGGAACATTTCTGTATCAGCTCTTTTACGTGGTGCATATGCCAAGAGATGATTGTGCTTCTTACACGTTTGGAGGGGGGTCTGTCTTCCTTGCCTGACTATGTTTAGTGAGTACTTGATTGTGCAAGACTTAGATGCAACATTTCTAATTCAGTTCCAGAGAGAAGGGAGCAGGACAGGCTGTTGTGCCTGATTTGAGTCTTTAGCCATTCATGTTGACTTCCTAATTTGGCTTTTCCTCTCTGTGTCAGCAAATGGTGAACTACAAATGTCATAACAATCACAGAATGGTTTGGGTTGGAAGGGACCTTAAAGATCATCTTGTTCCACCCCCTGCCATGGGCAGTGACACCTTCCACTATCCCAGGTTGCTCCAAGCTCCGTCCAACCTGGCCTTGGATACTTCCAGGGATGGGGCAGCCACAGCTATGAAGTGCAATGTCAAAACTTGTGTCCTAGGAATGAACTACAGGGGGAAAGAAAACTCTTTGCTGGTGTTTATTTGATTTTGTGGGGTGATATTCCTTTCTGTCCAGGGCAAGAACCTGATCCCACCAGTGGCAGGAGGGAATGCCAAGCTGAACTACACCGTTCTGGTCGGGGAGAAACCCTGTGCAGTGACTGTGTCAGATGTGCAGCTGCTCTGTGAGTCCCCAAACCTCATTGGAAGGCACAAGGTGATGGTAAGTGGTGCTTGAGCCTCAGCCTCTACTCCCTGGGTGGCTTGGGAGGGCACAGCAATGCTGGAGAGCTGGGAGGGATCTCTGAGGAGTTTTCATCACTATTTGCCTCCCCAGAAACATCAAGGTCCTTTTTTGATCTAATATCCCCTTCAAGTGTAACTCGGAGAAGTAGAAGAGTAGAGGAGTGACCCAGGGATCTTTGTGGACAGGAACCTTTCATAAACAAAAACCTTTAGGAAAGTTTGCCCCTCTTCTGTTTTCTCATGAACTATGATGCTCATGTGAGATCATACATGTAACATGTTCCTACATGACATACTTTGTTAAATTCAGCACATTCCCCACCAATTACTGACATGCTGGTGGCTAAATTGCCTTAATGTGGGAAAGAAAAAAAAATGCAGGATATGGATGACAGTGTGACTGGACTTTGAAGTTTTGACATCTATAAAACTTAGTTTACTCCTGCACATCCTTCCTGGAACCTGTGAAGAATGGACCTAGTGATTACATCAGAGGGAGCTCCTCCTCCTCTCACAACTGGTTTATTTACTCCTTCTTTACTTTGCTCTCAGTGATTTGCATTCCTTGATGCTGTTGCTTGATAAACAGCACATTAGCAAACTCACTGGAGCTGGACCAGGCTGTGGGTAGAAACAACAAAAGCTGACAAGTGACATCAGTGTTACTTATCCCTCATGAATGACTTTTTTTCCACCTCTCTGTTGCCCTCCCAAAGCTGCACCTGTGACATATTTATTTATTTCAGTGCAATGAGACCCATAGATGATGGAGATACACTGTATGGCTCTTCAGTAGTAGAGGTTTTTGGGAACTTTCAGTTTATGATGATCATTTTGGGTCTTGTGCTGCTGGGAGACCTCACACTGGCTACTTCACTTCTCTGTGCCAAAGTTTGTCATCTGGAAAATAGAGGGAATAATCCTTTCCAGCCATGCAAATATCCCATGACTCTGGTTTCATTGCAAAGCACATCAAGACGCTCCAAGAAGAGCAATAATGAAGTGAGAGATTTTCTCTGTGTGAACACCAAAGCTTTGGAACGTGGCAAAGGATGTTCCCTGTCGTTTTCATAGATATAATTAAACATATGGTCAGTCAGAGGTGGGCAAAGCTAAGCCTAGAGAGAGAGAACTCCAAGTCAGATGAGTAATAAATAAATCCCTGGGGATCAGGGAGGATGAACATCTGGTCAGGCTGTACCAATTGGGAAGAGTCCCCTGCTCCTGCAGCTTGGGACTTGAGTTTAAGTGAAGCAAAAGATTAAAAAATAACCCCTTTTTGAGGATGCTGGAAACATGGGAAGGTGGTGGCATTGAAGCCTGTCAATGAGCATCAATTTTAGGGCAAGTTACAGATTTTATTCAACTGCCAACAGAAAGGCAACACTTTGACAGCATCTGGGCTGGGAACAAAAGGCAGAAGGTCACCTGTGATGGAGGCCATTGCTCAAGGATGGACTTTGCATCTGGAGCTTAACAGGGGACAGCTGGGCTGGGAGATGCCCCCTCCAGCACGACACAGCATCTCTTGTTGTTGGGGCTGGTACAAAATGTATCGCTGTGTTGTTTCATTTGAACATCTTTTGATGGTCAGGACAATGGACAGGCAGCTCTCCCAGGTCCTCCTCCTGTTTCTGCCAATGATTTGCTGGGTGACCTTGAGGAGATCGTTGAACAAACCCTTCCTTGCAAAGTGAGGTGGCCAAGATCTGAGAGGGGGCCATGGGAGTGCATCAACCACGACAACACAGAGATGATTACTAAGGGAAGGAGCAGTGACAATGGCACACATTGATGTCAACACACTTTTGATCTGGTTCAGCTGTCTTTTGTACAATGACAGAGTTAAGTATTTGAAAAAAAAATAGGAAAGGAATAAAAAGCCTTGAGCGATGGTTAAAAAAAAAAAAGAGGGACTTAAACTCAGAGGTAAGTTTTTTCCAAGGAAAAGAAAGAAACATGAGGAAGACCCATCACAGAATCACAGAATATGCCCAGTTGGAAGGGACCCAGTTGGAAGGGACCCAGTTGGAAGGATCATTGAGTCCAGCTCTCACCCCTGCACAGGACCATCCCCAAGAGTCTCACCATGTCCCTGCTCCTCCGTTCAAACTATGCTGGAGAAGGTCTGCAGTGAAGATGTGGGATACATCTAAAGGGTTCCTGGTATCTAATTCAGGTGCTTATATCCAGAAATTCACACTGGACTCTTTCTGTAGTGGATGGAGAGATGGTCAAATGCAGCAACTGAAGTTCAGGGCACATTTCCTCTCATCTTAAATTAGACAATTCCATTGGGCCAGGACAAACATGCACCACAGGCAAGTTTTGAAAAGAGAAGCTCCTGAACTGCTACAGGTGACCCCTAAGACTTTGTTGGAGAAAACTGTTTGCCATAGTGCCCCTTAGAACAAATTCATGATTAATAGGCTTAACATGTGGCCAAACTGGTGCTTGGTAATACGGAGGGTTCACGTTCAGTCTTCTGGAAGGCATAAACAGCTTCCTCTAGAACCACTTGGTGGCCCAAGAAATAAAGTAGGGCTATATCTATATATTTACCTGTTTTTCTTTTAAATTCTCAAAATAATATTGCACCCTCTTAGGTTTTCTCCTTCAAGAGGCAGATTCTCTCACATCAAGGCAGTTTTACTTGTGGACTGTGAGACCTTCACAGTGTTGAAATCACCTTTGGAGAGGAACACACTTGGTTAGACACCTGCCTTTAGGAGTCTAAATCCTCTCCTAGTTAATGGAGAGAAATGGGAACTTCCACTGAATCAAACATCTCATCCTGATGTCAAAGAAGGTGTCAAAAGCAGCTCACATAAATCACATCCTAAAAGTGCTTTTTCTCTTTATTGACTCTGAAATCGTGCTGGAATGTCTAACTCAGATGTGCATGTGGAATATTTGGAGAGAGAAATCCCACCCATGGAGATGGGCTGTTCTCTGAGCTTTGAGGACAGACCTGCACTGGGGTTTGGGACGGGCCTGTTTGATTTTAGTCTGATACTCCTTGAATAGACTCGTCTAACTGCAGGGCTTGGAGGAAAAGGGCCACTGTTGGAAAGAGAAAATGAAATGGAATAAATTCATTTACTGATCCACTGTGACAGGAAGGAAACTGTGCAAGCTTTAGGAGGGAGGATTTGGAACAGTGGTCTACAGTAAAAGGGAACAGCTTTCAGTGCATGGATCAGGATGTGAGTTGGGTAGTGTGTCACATACCAATCCCAAACCTCTGCCCTGTGCAGGTTTTATAAGTGAGTTGGGCCTTGGATCTTTAAATAGATGGGAAAATTGGTCACTGCTGCCTCCTCAACCAACATGGGTTGTTCTTTGGCCTCTGAAGATGCTCTACAAGTTATCAGTGTCATACTGCAGGAATGGCCATCTTTATTACCTGGGCAGATAAATTTGGGGTTGGTTTCATTTCTCACTGTGGACATTATCTTCCTAAAGCCCATCTAAAAAAGAGTATGAGAGGACTTTGTGGATGGAAATAAGGTATTTTCAGACATTCACTTTTGTCCTGTCCATGACATAAGGGTTGTAGCTGTGTGTCTTTGGCCAGGACCCACTAAGGAGCAGTCTACACCTGGTAGTAGAGCAAAACCAGCATCTTCTCTGAGGTTGCATCTGGGACTGGAATAATTTCTAGGAGATGGTGGGGTCGCAGAGATTCATGTCCCCAGAAAGGATTGTGGTGGTGAACAGCTGGAAAACTCTTCATTAATTCATGACTCTGCTCCATAGTCTCTTCTGGCTCCAACCCTTCCTCCTTGGACCAGATCCCTCCTCCTGCAACCCAGAGGGAAAACCTGAACAGGTGCCTGAGCTGAGCCATGGGAGGCCTGGGATCAGTGTGTGCACAGGCAGGCTGGAGACAGACTGATGAGCTGAGAGCCAGGGGACAAGGCTGGACACCAGACTGAGATGTGGGAGGTGTTTTCACCAGCTGCTGTGGGAACTGGAAACGTGAGGGATCCTCCTCATAAAAGAGGGAAAAAGCAGTTTAATTGTGTGCTGCAGTGGTCCCAGTTGCAATGGGAGTGGGAAACACTCAGCCTTGAGGTCTTGACTGCATTTCTACCTGGCAGCAAGATTTTGCACTTTGTGCAGGTCCAACTGTGTCTCTCAGTGACAAAGCTCCTCAAATAGCTTTGAACAACCTTGTAGTAGCCCTGAGCAAGCAGGATCCTGTGGGATTACTGCTAGGAGTGGTGTTCCTGTTGTAAAAATGGACTCCTAACAGACCTGCTTCAGCAGATCATTTTGTTGGCCTTGCAGCAGGAATGCTTGCAGGGTTTCTTG
The DNA here is from genome assembly GCF_001715985.3 of Manacus vitellinus. Lineage (NCBI taxonomy): Eukaryota > Metazoa > Chordata > Aves > Passeriformes > Pipridae > Manacus > Manacus vitellinus. The sequence goes on from NW_021940724.1 coordinate 1,175,758, forward strand.
CTGGTTGTTAAAAGAAAGGTCCTCACACAGCAGCTCCTTCCAGAGGCTGGCAGCAGCTCTGGGAATCCCCAGAAGTGCATGGAGAACAAAAAGCTGTGCTCAACTCCCTGTCCCACTGGTGAGCATCTGTACCATGCCAATGTGTGGCTGAGAAAGGGGCTGTAAAGAGCATGGACCAGACTTTGTGGTCTTTGTAGGCTTCTTCTTACTGTCTCAGAGGCTTCCTGATGCAGTTTTATCTGGTGGAAGAGTCAAAAGAAAACAGTGACTGATTTCTGCAGTCCCACTGTACTGACTGGGTCAGGTGTCCCCCGTCCCATTGCGGGGTGTGATGCCCCAAACCATAACCATGAGTGTGTATTTTGGGACTAAGTGACGTCAGTGCCCAGCAAATCACAGTGTTCAGGACAAGGAATGGAAAGCACAGAATGAAGTCTGAATTGATACTGAGCCAGGAAATTGAGACCGCTGACTTGTCCCACCACAAGTCGTTTGTTGGTTGGGTTCATGGTCACTCTGTCAACAGAGATGATTCTATATGGCATTTCAGGTATTTTTAAGCTGTTCTCTATCCAAACACTTCCCTTTTTGGCTTGGGAGACAAGAGCTCATCCTTCGGCCTAAGCCAAGGAGATGATGGAGTTCCTCCGTGTCCCTGCTCCCCTGACAGTTTCAACGCAACCCTTTCCTGCTTTCCCTCTAGGCTCGTGTAGGAGGCATGGAGTTCTCCCCAGGGATGGTCTACATCTCTCCAGACAGCCCTCTGAGCCTGCCAGCCATTGTCAGCATTGCTGTGGCTGGTGGGCTGCTCATCATCTTCATCGTGGCCGTGCTCATCGCCTACAAGCGCAAATCCCGGGAGAGCGACCTCACCCTCAAGCGCCTGCAGATGCAGATGGACAACCTGGAGTCCAGGGTGGCTCTGGAGTGCAAAGAAGGTAGGATGAGGAGGGCAGCTGGCACAGTGTCAGTGTTGGTAGAAGAGAGACATCCAGCCACAAAGATTTGAGCCAAAACAGCACAAGCAAAAAGAGCGTTGAGCCTTCAAGCCTGGGTCTAATTTGACTTTGGCTGTTTTCCCTGAGCCCAGTCTTCCTCCAGCCTGTCCTAACTCACAGTCCAGAGAAATCCCTGGCACATGTCCCCGGGGAAAGGCTGTGGTATAGGAAAGGTGACACTGCTCTTGTCCACCTTCTTCTTCCTCTCCACAAGTTGCTTCTCCACTTGTGGCTTAGTCTCATGCATGTGGGTGTGAGGGCCTTTCCCATCATGGGGAGGGAGGTCTGGGTTGTCACTGCTACCTGAGTCATTCCTTTTTTTTCTGCCAGCCTTTGCAGAGCTGCAGACAGATATCCACGAGCTGACCAGTGACCTGGATGGAGCCGGGATCCCTTTCCTGGATTACAGAACCTACACCATGAGGGTGCTTTTCCCTGGCATTGAAGATCACCCAGTTCTGAGGGATCTGGAGGTAAGAAACCAACACCTGATGCTTCTGAATCCTCTCATTCCTCCCTGTTTGGTCCTCAATGACAGGGGTGTGGTGGGGATATTGTGGCTTCTAATGTTGTGTGCTACTAGGGACAAAACTGCACCTCATTAAAAATCCATATGGAAAGGGGGAGATCGTGGCTGCCAACTCAGATCATAGAATTGTTAAGGTTGGAAAAGCCCTCTAAGATCATTGAGTCCCACCATTAATCCAGCACTGCCAATTCCACCCTAACCCATGTCCCAAAGTGCCACATCTACATCTTTTAAATCCCTCCAGGGATAGTCACTCCACCACTTCCACGGGCAGCTTGTTCCAGTACCTGACGAGCCTTACAGTGAAGAAATTTTTCCTAATATCCAATCTAAACATCCCCTGGCCCAACTTGAGGCCATTTCCTCTCATCCTGTCACTTGTTACCTGTTAAATTCTCTTTGATCCCTCACTTATTTGAAAGACTCTCACAGATCTGTGTTCATTAGGCCTACTCTATTAAGCTTCTCCTTGGTTTTCACCCTGTTGTGGCTTGATTTTTAGACTGGATTAATTAGTTACTGCTGTGTAGGGGCAAGGAAAAGAAGTTGTGTGACAGAGCAGGACACTTCCCAGTGTCACTCCAGCTTTGTATGACCCTCACACTACCAAGAGGCCAGTATTTTTGTGGCAACCCCTATAAAAATAACCTCCTGTCACTGAAGGAGGTTCACCTTTGCTGCACTCTGTGGTTTGCAGCATCACTCTGTCAATGCTCTGCCCACACCTTCCTCCTCCATCCCGACTCTCTGAACCACAGAGGTGGGAGGACAGTGAGACAGTGCCCACCACTGTTGGGGTCTCCACACAGCCTGTGTGACCTCAGTGGTGACAGAGAGCTTGATGGGAGCCCAGGTGAGTTCTGCCAGCCTAAAATCTGCATCAGGCTCTTGCAGATGGACAGGCTCTTCTCTGGGAATACCTGGGCCAGGGAATCGGGAGCTACACCATGGCCAAGGCCAGGGAGGTTGTTGGCTCAGCTCTCTGCAAAGTCTTTGGGAGGTTCTGATCTTCAGAGGGGCTCTGGCATGGGCTGGTGAAATTGCTGGAGGCCAAGACTGGGGTTAGTTGGCAGGAAGGAGAGGCAGGAGCTGGCACAGGCAGTCCTGTGCTTGGCTGGCTGTGTAATCAGAGATCTCTGCTTGTCTTTGCTCCTTCCACTTGGAAGAGCCAAAATTCATTGAACTGTGGGGAGACAACCATTAGAAAACCTGATCTGTCAGCAAGGAGGACTTGTGGGACTGGGTGGGAGGCTGAGTAACACATTCACTACAGCACACATTTAATTGTGGGGTGCAGGTAGGTGGTCTCAAGCTGCTTTCCCTCAGGACGAGTAACTCAGCAGCTTCAATAAATGGGCAGGAGAAACAAGGGGTGCTGAATCTCCCTCTCACATGTGTGTCCACACACACAAACACTTTCATCATCCCCACAGCCAATTTCAATCCCTACATTCATTAACCCCAGACAGCTGATCACAGAATAGCATCTGACCCCTACAGAGGTCTTAGCATGGATGCTCCCCTCTGTAGATACACACAGAGCTAATGTTTCAATCCACCACCTTTGATCTCTCCTTCCTTTCATTCCATTCATTATTTTTTTTCCTTAATCCTCTGTAAAGCTTCAGCAGCTCTTTCAGAGTCAACATCTTTGGTACCAACACGAAGGCAGCTCCCATTCTGCTCCCTTCTCTGGAGCACCAAGGAGTTGCTATTTATTGCAAAAGATCCTGCAGTGAGAAGGTCTCACTTATTTCCAGTTCATTTGCTAATTAACTGCTTCCAGATGCAGCACAAAATACTTTTCTTGTTGTTTTTTATTTAATTCTCCATAATAACCCGAGGATAGACAATATTAAATGTTCAAGCAAGTGAGTTAAAAATAATTATTGGCAGGATGGGTGGTAGTGGTTTGTTGGTTGGTTGGTTGGTTGTCTCAAGCTATTTAGGAAGTAATTTATTTGCTGTATGCAAAAAGAGTTAAGAACTCTAATTTCCTGAATTAAAATAATGACTCTATAAGGGGCCTGCATTAGTTGGTTGTTTAAACATGCCAACTTATTCTGCATTAAAGTGCCAAATTTGGTTGGTTATTAATACATCCATGTCTCAGTGACATGTGTTGCTCTTTGGTGAAGCCATCCAGCTTCCAGGGAAGGTTTTTTTCAAGGACTGGAACAGCTTCAGCAACATGGAGGAATGAGTTTGGGGTTCCCTATTTAGGCTCCATTTTTTTCTAGAGTCAGAAGGACCAGGAAGGGTGAAGCCCACCATGGACCACCATGCTGAGGTTCCCCAAGGCCAAGGGCCGGGTCCTGCCCTTTGGCCACAAGAAGCCCCTGCAGCTGCAGGCTGGGCCAGAGGGGCTGGAGAGCAGCCAGGCAGGAAGGGAGCTGGGAGTTGGGCTGGGCAGGGAGCTGAAGAGGAGCCTGAGTGTGGCCAGGGG